>NC_092241.1:41897296-41957296 GCF_036320965.1 Panulirus ornatus | reverse complement strand
AGATGGAGTGAAAAAGATTTTGTGTGATCGGGGCCTGAACATGCAGGAGGGTGAAAGGAGGGCAAGGAATAGAGTGAATTGGAGTCATGTGGTATACAGGGGTTGACGTGCTGTCAGTGGATTGAGGCAGGGCATGTGAAGCGTCTGGGGTAAACCATGGAAAGCTGTGTAGGTATGTATATTTGTGTGTGTGGACGTGTGTATGTACATGTGTATGGGGGGGGGGGGGTTGGGCCATTTCTTTCGTCTGTTTCCTTGCGCTACCTCGCAAACGCGGGAGACAGCGACAAAGTATAAAAAAAAAAAAAAAAATATATATATATATATATATATATATATATATATATATATATATATATATATATATATTATCCCTGGGGATAAGGGATTAAGAATACTTCCCACATATTCCCTGCGTGTCGTAGAAGGCGACTAAAAGGGGAGGGAGCGGGGGGCTGGAAATCCTCCCCTCTCGTTTTTCTTTTTTAATTTTCCAAAAGAAGGAACAGAGGGGGCCAGGTGAGGATATTCCAAAAAAGGCCCAGTCCTCTGTTCTTAAAGCTACCTCGCTAACGCGGGAAATGGCGAATAATTTAAAAGAAAAAAAGATATATATATATATATATATATATTGGAAAGGATCACAATTTTGCGCGTGATCAAGATATTCCTACGAGTCCACGGGGAAAATGAAACACGATAATTTCCTCAGTGCACTTTCGTGTAATGATCACATCATCAGAGGACACACAAGAGAGAAATAAAAGTCAGTTGATATACATCGAAGAGACGAAGCTAGGACGCCATTTGGTAAACATGTGATTATCGTCCTATTAGTCTGCTACCATTTGCAAAGTATTCAGATCTCTCATCATTTCCATTTCTTAGGATAACCTAAATCTCAAGGATTTGTCTGATCAACTGCATGGCTTTCTCAAGGCGAGGTGCACTGGTGAGGTCCTTTTCGATCTACTAATGTCTGATTATTCTCTCTGATCAACTGCGGGGAGGCCTGTCTTATAACCTTCGCTATATCGAAAGCTTTCGATAAGGTGTGGTGGTGTCGGAGTTTGATCTCTAAGCTTCCCTGTCTTGGCTCTCCTTCCTCTCACTGTTCTCTCAAACCCGGTTTCCCTTCTAGCCGGTTTATTCCCGTCACTGTGGATGGATCATCTTCTCCGCCTTTCACTGTTGATGGTGGTGTCCACCAGGACCCTCCACTGTCACCTATGGTCTTCCTCATCTTTTATCAACTTCTGCCCTTCGTAAACAGATAACCAAACCCAGTCATTTGTTTCCACTTCCTCTAAAACTTTGAGATTAATATTTCTTCTTTGTTCTCCATCTCTACAGCCCCCTTCTGTCACATCTAAGGCATGGCCTTGACTATTTTTCTGTGGCTGGAACCTATGACATAAAACAGAGAAAAAAAAGTAGAAAAAAGAAAATTGTATATATATATAGACTCGATTGGTCGAGGCGTTGGAGGGGAGATGGCCCCGTCCGGTCAAGACCTTAATGAGGCAGGTAATGATAAAGTCATAGACACTATTATCACTGGCTGAGAAATATATGAGACAGTTACCCCTAAATTACTAATGGTTGAATTGGTTATTAGCCTCCTACCTGCTGCACCCCGACCCAGATTGGTTAGATCAGGGACTTTTTTTTTCTCTTTTTTTCCTTTTTTCTTTTCTGGTGGGTGACTGTGTTCAGCGTCTCCGTACTCCTGGCAGTAACGATCTCCCACTGAAATGTATATTTCAAATAAATCTCCCACGTTCCATTTTTCTTTCTTCACAATATTTTCTCCCATCGACGTGAAATTAACATATTTTGGTTCATTCTATACCGCTCTTACACCCTGTGTCTGTACACTGTTACATGGTGGTACGTGGGAGGGACTTGTTACACCCTGTGTCTGTACAGTGTTACATGGGAGTACGTGGGAAGGTCATAGAACAGACCTGAAGGTTAATAGGGAGGAGGTAATGTGCTGGTGGACAGCATTAGTATCCAACACTCCTAATCTATACCTGAAGGTGATCTAGATGGAGATGGTGAGTCACTGGGCTCCTTCCTTCCTTCATCCGGCAGACAGATAACTCCGAGGGAACACTACGTGGCACGGAGTGAGCATACTGACGAGGGAATTTTGTGGGAAAGTGTGAATGGCAGACGCACTGAGTGACGTTAACGGTAGATCGTGGTCACTGGCCGACGAAGCAGCCAGCCACCTCTCCCAAGCCGTACGCAGTGCAGTCAAGAACAGGAACTTCGGCCATAGACCGCCTGAAGACACGACAGATGGGGCGGTGCGCGGGGTTACAGTGGTGTGCAGAGCAGAACCACAGAACAAGAGGTCATAATGATCCATGACGAGGAGGACATTAAGTGTACCATGAAGTCTTAACCTGCGTACGAGGAGGCAGAATAGTACAACACAGGGTCATCCTTCTCTGCAGCTTTCAAAGACTGATAATTCCAGCGATCATGATGACGGAGGCAACGGTACACCAGGACTGTGGATGACTAGTTCCTTCCTGAAGGAGAAATCATACTCTATTTCCTGAACGTAGACTTGCGAACTATATATATATATATATATATATATATATATATATATATATATATATATATATATAATGTGTGTGTGTATGCAAGTGAAAAAACCACCTCTGGCAAGCTTGTATACAAAATATAATCTCGCCGAACTTCTCTCTTCAAAGGAATTCATTCATTCCCTGCTACTGATTGAAACGCAGCTTTGAAGCTGTAAGAAACCCTGGGGAATGGGCCATGCTGTTATATAATAATAATAATAATAATACTAATAATTGTAATAATAATAATAATAACAATGATGATAATAATAATAATGATAATGATAATAATTATAATAATAATGATAATGATAATAATAATAATAATAATAATAATAATAATAATAATAATAATGATAATATTAATAATAATAATAACAATAATAATAATAATCATAACAATAATAATAATAGTAATGATAATAATAATAATAATAATAATAATAACAATAATAATAATAATAATAATAATAATAATAATAATAATAATAATCATAATAACAATGATAATGATAATTATGATAATAACCTCATCTCAGGGCATAGAGGAAAACACAATGCTTGCATCTCTTGTTTGTAGTATAAGGCGACCCAGAAGGGCAGGAGTTGGTGCTGGAAATCCTCCCCTCCTATATTAATCATTTTCCAAAGGAAGAAGCAGAGCAGAGAACGAAGTGGGAATTTCTCGCACAATCCTCATAACATCCTCAAGCTAAGTTTCCACGTTTGATCTTGAAGAACTGTGTCACTGAAGGAACGCTCTGGCTTGGCTCTGAGCAAACTCACTCACACTGTCAAAAACTTTCTCACTGAGTGGTGACTGGTGGTTAGCCTGTGGCCCAGAACAGATGCTTTTGTTAGTCTGGCTCTGACTTGACTCCCAACGTCTGAGGCGTATGTAGTCTCTGTGGTAATGGCAGATGGATACACCGACAGACAGGAGACCAGACAGGTTCACAGATAGGTGGATAGATACACAACTATGTAGAAAAACAGATAGGCAGAGAGATAGACAACCATGAAGACAGACAGACAGGTAAACCGATAGACAGCCATGTAGATACATAGACAGTCATGTATATACATAGACAGATACAGTCATGAAGGAGTGACCTGATGCCTGTTTAGAACAACTGATGTTACTGACACAGTTATACAACCACGTGAAACGAACCGTCACTGGAGAGAATCATTTGAGAATCTGTCATTCTTACAACTGGAATATAATGCAAGGAATTTAAGAAGATGCTAGCTGGTAAGTGCAGCAGCAGTACTTAGTAGTTTTAAGAAGCTAGTGGTGAGATCTTGGCTCACTGTGATCACTATGCAGGAAACTACGTTTGCAATCATTGTCCACAAGGTCATCCGGGGCTCAGACGACGCCATGGTGTAAGTTGTTATCATTGTAACGATGTAACAGTGTTGACAGCCCCGAGCAGTGTCTACAGTCACTGTTTGGCTGGTGTTTGTGTGTTGGCGGCTACGGTTGGCAGAAATGCGATTTTCAGGCAAACTATATATTCGTATCTGACACTATACAGGTCGTGTTATCGCCATGCTTAACACCATATAGGTCGTGTTATCACCATGCATAACACCATATAGGTCGTGTTATCACCATGCATAACACCATAAAGGTCGTGTTATCACCATGCTTAACACCATACAGGTCGTGTTATCACCATGCATAACACCATACAGGTCGTGTTATCACCATACAGGTCGTCCTCTACTGTGGTCCTCGAGATCTTGCTGGTTGTCCTGTTCTTACCCTCCTCCCTCTCGAGAGCTCGACACGTTACAGGTCGTTTTATACGCTCCCTCGTCCTCCTACCCATGGTTCCCTATAGCACACACGTCGTCCAACCCCACCAAGCCACTCCCTGTCGTTCCCAGACCTCGCCAGTCCCAGTCGAACTTCTGGTTCTTCGAGGTAAGTTACCATGAAGCAGAGCGTCACCCAAGAAGGTCTGCCACCGTAAATTAAGTCCTAAAAGTTTGATAAATATCATCACGCATTCTTTACAATACTTCACCTTAAACCCTGAACAAAAGATTTTCTTGTGGAGAGAGTAATCATGCAGGTCTTTCATCTCGTGTCTAGTGGTAGATATTAAGTGTTCCTACACCCACCTACAGCCTCACAAGATGAGAGAGAGCCCCCGTCTTCACCTCCCTCCCTGCCCCCGGGTTAGCAAACAAGAAATTCTTGTCACCTTATCAGTTTGAAACATTGTTTTTGTCTACGGTTATATAATTCCATTCATTAATTCATTACCTTGAAGGTAATCAATAGTCATCTGGTGTCTCAGACATGATCACTAAATAAGACATGCATTTCCAAGAGCGCCGGATACCATTATCTGTTCCCAAACTATTATATGCGCACGTAAGGTTATCTTTCTGTTGCACCACAATGTACAGGAGAGCCATACGTTACCTTCATCACGTCAGAACGAATTTCTAAAAGTATCTCAATCATTATTATAAAATAGTACGAGATCACAATCGTGAAACGTATTCTTATCTTATATCTAAGGTATGTGATTCTTTTTTTAAGAATCAAACTCTCCATTTTAAAACATATGAATCTCGATTATTAACTTCATTCTTGTTCATGCATTAGCACCATGAGGAGAAGAGGAACAATGAACTAAGCGTATATTTTGTCGTTTGCTGAACCGTCACATACTGACGATTTCTGCTTAAGATGATGGTGTAGATAACACCAGGACTTATCCAGGGTTTGCTTCACATAATCTGACCAGTTACGTCAGTTACTCAAACACGCACACAGATCAGGAAAATATGTATTGCTTGTTCGATGGAAAGTTTGGAGAAGTGGAGAGTGTTCAGGATCAGTGAGTGTGGTGAAAACAGATATTTTTTCAGAAAAAGTCAGACACACTGAGGCTGATAGAGGCAAAACTGAAGGACTTAGTCGACAAGTGGGTAACTGCAAAATGGAGCAGGGTTCGGGAAAGGATGCACAGTAGTGCTGATTACATATGATCCTCCTGAGAATTATGATGAATTTAACTACTATACAGAGGACAATTAAGATGGTACATAATGCAATAAAACACGTATATCTCAAAGTTGGTAAAGTTCTAATAATGGAGGAATTCATTCAAAAAGGGACAGACTGGGAGAATCTAAATTCTCATGAAAACAAATGTCATGGAGACGCAAGCTTTTACACAGTGTACATGATCATATTCTGCATATAAATAAGCGCACTAGAATCAGAGTGACCGATACACGTACACCGTCATTACTAAATCTTATCTTCACACGTAGTAACGTGGGAACTGAGCATGCGTGATGTAATACACTATATAGAATAAGTAATCACGTGATGTCTGAGTCTGATGATGTGGTAAATGAAAACATAAAATGAACAAAGGCGACAACAGATTCGGAGATGATGCAAGTTTCTATAGGAACACGAACATGAAGTTAGAGTTCTGAATCCGTGATATAGATCAGTGTTATGGAGGATCCTGTGACGTTTACAGAAGAGGACCTCGAGGGATATTGATACGTTTAATTGCAAATCCTTGCCCGATGTCTCAAACAATCGTCCTAATCATTCGCATTCTTTCCCTGCAAATACTGTCTATATACCTACTCTTTCTCCTTCAAACGATTTACCTTCCTCATTCCACTACTTACTACCCTTTTCCAAACGTCTACTTCCCACTTTGGTGAGCTGCACATTTTCCTAGCACACTCCACTCCTCTAGTTTCAAGTACTCTCACCTCATGCCATTCTTCATTCATTCTCTCATGGCATCTCTGCACACAGACCACTGTTTTAAAGCTTGTTCACCTTCACCACCTCTTTCACAGGTGCATCATCATCTTTTCCTAGAATCCCCCGTTAGCCTTCCTTCTTGCTTCCACCTGCTTCTCATCACGTTCACATTCAACAACCTTTCCATTGCATACCAGAAAATTATCACATAATCCATTAATACCCATTGACCCCCAACCCCACTCACCTACAAGTGGGTTCATTTGACATGCAGGTCAACACAAGGGTTAAGTAATATTGGATGACAACGCTAACGCGATATTCCCATTTCCAGAAAATACAACAAATAATAAACAAACCAAGAACTGAGTCTCCACGTAAATGAGCAGTGACCTGACCTGGTGACCCACGGTTAGGTCACCATCCACCATGGCATGTCGACAAACAGGATTTTCATCAGATTATAAACTTAACATGAAATATATTTCTTTTTTATGATAAAGTATTCGGTCTATAAAAGATTACTGTTAAAGTTACTACGAACACAATGACTGATAACACTACATGCACTGATATTCCTGAGAACAAGAGGCCGATTTGAAGCTATTTTATAAGCATTATGGCTATGGAAATTATACACAAGTAGCGAGAGTACATAAGATGAAGTTAAACCACAGAGAAACAGAAAATACGGTGTCAAACGCTTTCGCATAATGTATCAACAAGACGAGATAATGTAATACACGAAAGAGCTTGACATATCGTATTTTCTGTTTTCGTTTCTTGTGGTTTTACCTGCATGCATCCAGTTTATAAAGCAAGCTTTCCATTTTCTCAAGGTCTCTCAGACTACTCTTTCTTTTTTTTTCATCTCTCTGTCTAAAAGGTTTCCTTTCTTTCCCTCAAAGCTTGGCGTCAATATAGACGTTTATCCACGTCTGGGGAAAGAGAAGATTGGATTGCGTGATAAGTCATTCAGTAGGAAGGAGTCTATATCTAACGACGCCTTAAATGACCGTCGGTAAAACTGAACGGCTGACTCGAGATGGTGTCCGTCTCCTGGATGCAGATTGTGTGAGATAAATACCAGGAGGTAAAACATGAGGTCAGGAATTTCCCCTGTCCTCATTTCGTCCCTATCACTGTAGGTCTGTGAAAACCAGAGGGACAAATATGCAGACGATCCGGCCAGATGTACACCGACGCTGATGCCCTCATATCCAGGCGATCATACCCATAACCCGCCGCTCTCGCCTCCCTCACTCCCTCTCTGCTTGACCAGGGAGGAGGAGGACTGTAGCTCTCCAGTATAAACATGTCTCTCAGAATTCATCGGGAGGGAAAAATTACACCGGCAAATTCCATCAAATAAGCATCAGCGGGAGATGAGAGGGAGGAGTGGGGGCGATGGGAGGATGAGGAGGAATGGAGGGAGGGAGGGAGAGAGAGACGGGTGAGGGGTGTAGGAGAGGAGGGGGGGGGGGGGGAAGCATGACGATATACGATCGTAGGCCCGTAAGTGAGGATATCGGTGGGGTGGGGGGGTGATATATGTCTCTCTGGCTCTGGATCCTTTGGAGTTGCTGATTGGTGGCGGTGCGTTACGTCACGGGTTGGGAAATATTGGCCGTAGCTTCTTTTGTCACGGAAGGTTTATCGTATGTAAAAATTGCGCGCACGAAAAATGAACACTTCTTCTAATGGCCGTATTTTATCGGATGGGACACTGCGATTGTTAGCCAAGGGTGGTAGCTGGACCAGTGGGTGGCAGGACAAGTGGGTGGCAGGACAAGTGGGCGGCAAGACCAGTGGGCTGCAAGAGAGCAGTTTGCAGGAGCAGTGGGTGGCAGGACTTAAACACCAATATCAGGCAAACTGCAGCAAGATAAACTCATTCAGTTAAAGGAAAAAAATCTCTGTCGATCATACAATGAATTCAGCTACCGTGTAAAATTACTTAAAAATACAAGAGAAAATTTAATTGAATTATGGATAATGAGGGACTGCTAGACATGGGAAACACACTTGGAGCACTCAGATGATCATCGAGGTAGGAAGACAGAGATAAAGCTTTCTTAAACGTGTTCGCGAGAGCTTCCTGCACCGAACAGGTCGAAAGTGTGGCTAACCAGTGGGCGGTAGGGGCCAGTGGATGGCATAACCAGTGGGTAGTAAGACCAGTGGAGGTATAACCAGTGGGTGGTAGGGGGCTAGTGGGTGGCAGAACCAGTGGGTGGTAGGGCCAGTAGGTGGCATAACCAGTGAGTGGTAGGGCCAGTGGGAGGCAGGACCAGTGGGTGGCACGAACAGTGGGAAGTAGGTCAGCGAGGTTTGGGAGATCCCACCTGTTATCATTATCATTTTCAAGAAGGCGACGGTTGGTCAGTCATGTTCGCTGAAGGTGAGGTCATCAGACATCTGATTTGTCTTCTGTAATGGTCTTCCGACGGCGTATGTTCCCATCTCACGTAATATCTTTTCTTTTCCTCTCTCCATAACGGAGTTGGTGAAACTCATCCGCATCAAAGATATTTCCAGACTTCCATACTTATTCTTGTATCATCTTATACGAATATGTGATTGTGGTTTGTGACTGTTTACGCCAGCTATAACAGTCAGAAATCGGTGGAAGTTGAGGTCCATTTCCTTAAGAAATCGAGCAACTTACAGCGGAGGTACTGGAAACTGCTTGATACGAGAAGTCGTATATCCATCGTCACATTATCCAGATATTCCCATTACACGTATAGTTGGCGTCCTGTCGCTACGGTCACATCTGCCCGAGACTTCTGCAAGGTGTGTGTTGGCCGCGGACGCACACACTGATCATGTGGCCCACCGCTGGAAATACTTGGACGCCCCTGGTGTTGGCTGTGTCACAACAGCTGTGTCTGCTTCCTATTTCCCATACTATTCCACCAAGGTGATCAAGTAGCTGGGAAAGGTGTGATCTCTCCAGCCAACACATTGTTCCCCAATTATTTGATTTCATGATACCAGGTAGTTCACAATCTTAGGACTCCTTCGACATCTTAACGATGTATCATGTTTGTATCAGTGGCCGATTATTTCATTTTGGAACTATTTTGTTTCCTCTTTTATGGAATGGGATACTGATTAATTTCACAATTCGATTACGCCAGAGGCTAAGACCTGTTCTCAGGAGATACTGAGGGCTTTTACTCACGGTGTTCGGTACTTTATATCTTACACAAAGTGTAAGGCGTCTCTACGCTCCCAGTGTGTGGTGATGATGTCGGCTTTGTGGTATTGTTATCATGAAAGAAAACTTTCTTTTTTCATCTCTGAGATGATACTATTCTCACCACTGACTCGTGCCGCTTCTGTGGTATTCCATTTATCTCCCTGCGGTCATCTGTTTATATGTCCTCTTCATTCTAGTGGGCCACTAGTGATGGCGGTCCTTGATTTGCATTTGGCACACGATGAGAAATGTTTCGGAATGTCGTCTGTCTCACTAATGTCTCTCTGCTCGTCAACTTTTTCCTGAGTTCTGTATGATAGTTCAGGTTTATGGTCAATGTTTTCCAATTCTTTCGACAGGACAGATGATTTGACGGGTGTGTGTTGAGACAGATGACTGGCTAGGTCAGTGGATGGGTGGGTGAATGGCTAGACGAGTGTCTGTCAAGATGGACGACTGGCAAGGCCAGTGGTTAGGTGGGTGGATAGTTAGACCGAACAGTGTTAACATGGACGGCTGGCTGGACAAGTGGGCGGCTGGTTGGATGGTTAGACCAGCGTGTGTTGCGACAGAGACTGGATGTACCTGTGGGCGGGTGTGTGGGCGTGCAGACCAACAGGTGACCAGACAGGTGAGAGAGAGAATGTATATAAAAATGGTCTGTCTGGACAACACTAGAAATCCGCTTCAGGAAAGAGAGCCAACATGATGTTTGTTTGACGAGGTCAGCATGTAAGGTAAATTGGTAATGACAGGCGAGTCTGCCTGGCACTCTTATCACCTGTTATATTGATAGGGACTCATCAAAAGCGTATTGGCAGCGTAATGAATCATTTCTCTTCCTTTTCATAAGTCGTGTACCCACACCTGATTCTTTAAGGTTATGGAAAAGTATTTCTCCAACATTTCACAAGGCATCATCCTTGAATCAATTGCCTTCAGCTGAAAATTGCATTTGATTCTGTTTATACAACGCTCGGCTCAGATAGGGACCTGCGTTTGGTTCTCATAAAGAGACATTTCCAAGTTCACCTAAAAGTGAACATTTCTCAAACGTTAGACACTCTTAAAAGGATCGAGTGGCCACAAAAAAATTCATAAAGTTGAAAAAAAAAAGGAAGTTGGATAGTTCTCCCGTGTGGAGTGCCACACAGATCTCGTCTCCTCACCGGTCCGTCAGATATCTTAAAATTAATTGAGTTACTAAATAAATCACGAAAGAATATACTGAAGAATTCTTGCTCAAGGAGGCGCCGAGGATAACTGCTTATCCTTCATATTTTCAAAATGAATTAGATTTTTTAAGCTACAAAAAACAATACAATTCCAGGTTAAATGGCGGATATGATACGTATATGTGATAAGGTTTGGGAACACAACCATGATAGGAAAAAAAAGCCCAAAGTAGCACACACACACACACACACACACACACACACACACACACCTATGCAAACACATAAAGAACTTTGAAAAGTTGTAAAATATGTTCAAGAGACAGGACCCACAGTCTTAAACCCCCTCACTGTACCGTACAGAGATAATTACACAGAAATACACATACACACACACACGATCACACATGCGCAAGGCATTAGTACATAACACAACACACACAGAAATAAACAGACGACAAGACTTTACCCCTGGCGTCAAGTTACATACTCATGGTGGTATTTAGATCAATAATTAGCAGAGCACATCTCTCCATGAGATGGATTCACACCATCACTTATTCTTCCAAGCGTTGACACCTTGATTACAACAGATACGACCTTTGGTCATGGTCATCTGACCTTCCATCTGACCCTCCACAAAACCCCCAACCTGAACCCCCCCCCACCTGAACCTTCGAAGACTTGACCCATCTGACCCCCCACCTGACCCTCCACCTGATCCTCCACCTGACCCTCCACTTGAACCTTCAATTGATCATCCAACTGACCTTCCACCTAACCCTCCACCTGATCTTCCATCTGAACCTTCCACCTGCCTTCCACTTGACCCTCCACCTGAACCTTTAAGCATCAGGTAGAAACCAGGCGATCATATCGAAGGATCACATAGTCGTAGTCAGGGATCGCACCGTCGTGCTAAGGGATCGTACCGTCGTGTTGAAGGATTGTACCGTCGTGTTGAAGGATCGTACCGTCGTGATGAAGGATCGTACCGTCGTTTTTAAGGATCGTACCGTCGTGTTAAAGGATCGCACCATCGTGTTAAAGGATCGTACCGTCGTGCTGAGGGATCGTACCCTCGTGTTGAAGGATCGTACCGTCGTGATGAAGAATCGTACCGTTGTGTTAAAGGATCGTACCGTCGTGATGAAGGATCGTACCGTCGTGTTGAAGGATCGTACCGTCGTGATGAGGGACCGTACCGCCGTGTTGAAGGATCGTACCGTCGTGTTGAAGGGTCGTACCGTCGTGATGAAGGATCGTACCCTCGTGTTGAAGGATCGTACCGTCGTGATGAACGATCGTACCGTCGTGTTAAAGGATCGTACCGTCGTGATGAAGGATCGTACCGTCGTGTTGAAGGATCGTACTGTCGTGATGAAGGATCGTACCGTCGTGTTGAAGGATCGTACCGTCATGCTGAAGGATCTTACCGTCGTGTTGAAGGATCGTACCGTCGTGTTGAAAGATTGTATCATCGTGTTGAATGATCGGACCATCATGTTGAAGGATCGTACCGTCGTGTTGAAGGATCGTACCGTCGTGATGAAGGGTCGTGCCGTCGTGATGAAGGATCGTACCCTCGTATTGAAGGATCGTACCGTCGTGATGAACGATCGTACCGTCGTGTTAAAGGATCGTACCGTCTTGATGAAGGATCGTACCGTCGTGTTGAAGGATTGTACCGTCGTGATGAAGGATCGTACCGTCGTGTTGAAGGATCTTACCGTCATGCTGAAGGATCTTACCGTCGTGTTGAACGATCGTACCGTCGTGTTGAAAGATTGTAACGTCGTGTTGAAGGATCGTGCCATCATGTTGAAGGATCGTACCGTCGTGTTGAAGGATCGTACCGTCATGTTGGAGGAGCGCACCGTCGTGTTGAAGGATCGTACCGTCATGTTGAAGGATCGTACCGTCGTGTTGAAGGACCGTGCCGTCGTGATGAAGGATCGTACCGTCATGTTGAAGGATCGTACCGTCATGATGAAGGATCGTTCCGTCGTGTTGAAGGATCGTATCGTCGTGTTGAAGGATCGTACCGTCATGTTGAAGGATCGTACCGTCGTGTTGAAGGATCGTACCGTCGTGATGAAGGATCACACCGTCGACAGTCGTGTTGAAGGATCGTACCGTCGTAATGAAGGATCATACCGTTGTGTTGAAAGATCGTACCGTCGTGTTGAAGGATCGTACCGTCATGTTGAAGGATCGTACCGTCGTGTTGAAGGATCGTACCGTCGTGATGAAGGATCGTACCGTCATGTTGAAGAATCGTACCGTCGTGTTGAAGGATCGTGCCGTCGTGCTGAAGGATCGTACCGTCATGATGAAGGATCGTACCGTCGTGTTGAAGGATCGTACCGTCGTGATGAAGGATCGTACCGTCGTATTGAAGGATCGTGTCGTCTTGTTGAAGGATCGTACCGTCGTGTTGAAGAATCGTACCGTCATGATGAAGGATCGTACCGTCGTATTGAAGGATCGTGCCGTCTTGTTGAAGGATCGTACCGTCGTGTTGAAGGATCGTACCGCCTTGTTGAAGGATCGTACCGTCGTGTTGAAGAATCGTACCGTCGTGTTGAAGGATCGTACCGTCTTGTTGAAGGATCGCAATCATCGTGATGAAGGATCGCACCGTCGACAGTCGTATTGAAGGGTCGTACCGTCGTGCTGAAGGAGCGTACCATCGTGATGAAGGATCGTACCGTCATGTTGAAGAATCGTACCGTCATGATGAAGGATCGTACCGTCGTGTTGAAGGATCGTACCGTCGTGTTGAAGGATCCTACCGTTGTATTGAAGGATCGTACCATCGTGTTGAAGGATCGTACCGTCGTGTTGAAGGATCGTATTGTCGTGTTGAAGGATCGTACCATCGTGTTGAAGGATCGTACCGTCGTGTTGAAGGATCGTACCGTCATGATGAAGGATCGTACCGTCGTGTTGAAGGATCGTACCGTTGTAGTCACAAGCATAACTCCTCACATACAACACTCTTGCCTCACCACAACAACTCCCTTACATCAACACACAAAAGACTTTATCTAAGTCGGGGATCGTGTTATCAGCGGTGGTCTGGGGTATAGGCAACGGTACCTCACAATCCAAGATACTCACCTTGAAGGAAATGCTTCAGAGTGAAGGAAGTTAGAGTGAAAGTCAAAAGAAAAAGAGACATTTTTATCACCCACAGTTTGTGTGTGAGAGAGGAGAGAGAGAGAGAGAGAGAGAGAGAGAGAGAGAGAGAGAGAGAGAGAGAGAGAGAGAGAGAGAGAGAGAGATCCCAGAGTACATCACCATCACACCCAGCAGGTGTAGAACACACCTCACCCTTCTCTCTCTCTCTCTCTCTCTCTCTCTCTCTCTCTCTCTCTCTCTCTCTCTCTCTCTCTCTCTCCCTAGGTACAGCACCATCACACCCCAGCAGGTGTAAAACACACCTCCCCTTTCTCTCCCTCCCCCTTACCCATAGTGTGATTCACCAAATCCATTATTAGAAGTGGCCCTTCCCTGATCCCCTCCCACCCTCCCTCTCAGATAAGGTAGTGTAGACGGGCAGGTGAGTCAGAGCTGGCTAACCCCTAGGGATAGTGTGCGTGTGTGTGTGTGTGTGTGTGTGTGTGTGTGTGTGTGTGTGTACAATACGTTACCCTAATAGAGTACATCATCACCTGCTTCTCCCCTACCAACCTAACCAGCATTACACCTTCTAAGGCGATAATCAATAATGACATAGATATATATACAAGACATTACCACGCTGCTCACACCACACAACCAACATAATAATATTATTATTACCTACACTGCCATAGCCAGATATACACACTACCAGACTGAGGGATGCAGTACACACGCCTCACATCAACACCCTGGTCAGCCCACCATACCCAAAGATGAGGGAGATGTGGAACTCATAAACACAAGACCAACTGAACCAATAGTCTCTCAGAAACTGGCCTGAATCAATTTAGAAACACACAGATCAAAAAAAATAAAGGAAAAGAAATTCCTTAAAAAAAACCGGAGGCTTGCAGGAAGTCTAATAGAATTATTGAAAGTTCTGAATAATTAGGACAGCGTAACACACACAGAATGAGAAAATTCCTCACATCAGATAGATAATTCAACGACCAGAACTTATGTTATTACCAAGTGAAAAAAAAAGATGTAGCATAATCGTATGACTAATTTTTCTTCAGTTGCAGAGTTGGAGAACAATGGAAGAAACTATAACCAAATGTTACAACTAGGACCGTCAGCACCTGCACATCACGGCCAGACAGATCCTTCAGTGATGTCATCAGTAAAGAAGTCACAGTGAGAAAGGTTAAACAACTTTCAAACTATATTTCACATAATTTTTTACTTTTTTACTTTTTCCGATTCGACCCTCTGCCAGAGTAAGATTATGTCCCGCTTCACACTTTACTGCAAGTGTTCACTGATAGTCTACTCTCCACACACTGCATGGTACCCCACCTTAGTCACTTGCATCCCAGCTACTGTGGTGGAGGGAGTGGTGAGCGGGGAGCTGGCCTCTGTCTCTCTTGGACGACGAACTCAAGATGCTGCTTCCGTCCTACTGCAGATGACACCGTCATGAACCATCAGGGGTTCTCATGTCCTCCTCATATACCTACCATATCACACCACCACAACCAACACCACCACAACGGCAACAACCCAATTACTGAACCTGATCCCTACACCAGTGCCACCACCACTATTACCATCTGTTTCCCGACGACTTTACATCATTCACCTTTCGAAGCACACCATCTGTTCCCTACCACACCACCTGTTCCCTACCACACCACCTGTTCCCTACCACACCATCTATTCCCTACCACACTACTTCTTCCCTACCACATTGTATATTCTCTACCACAGTGCCTGTTCCCTACCACATTACCTGTTCCCTATGACACGACCTACTGCCTACCACACCATCTGTTCCCTATGACATCTGTTCCTTACCACAGCCATCTGTTTCCTCTTACACCACCTGTTCCCGATCACAGCACCTGTTCCTTACTACACCATTTGTTTCGTATTACACCAACTGTTCCCTGTCCATTGGAGCGGCTGTGTCACTGGGAACGTAGTCTCATCAGAAAAACTTCTCACGCCAAAGGAGTCCATCATTTCTCTGCTGCTGGAAGTAGCGCAGCCTTGGGCTGCAGGAGCGTCTGGAAAGTAGTTCCTACGTAGCGTCAGGACCCTTTCCTATGGAGGTTCCATCTACTGTGTTCCTTCCGGTCTGCTGTCGGTGATACAACCTCGCCGAAGGTGTCTTTTCGATGCCGAAAAAATCGGTAAAAAAACAGTGTCAATCATGTATGTATGCATGTATACATACATACATACATACATACATACATGCATACATACATACCTGGGGAAAGTTGGGGGGGGGGGAGAGTTTGGGACCCTCATTTAATTCCATATCCCGGGACTTAGCAGTAAAACTATGTAATTGCACTCAATACTTTTCCTCACTTCTCGGTCAATCAGCATTAAGCTTGACACAATCATAAAGAATGAAACGAGGGAGATCATAAGTGTCGAAAACACTGGTAAATCAACCTTATTTTTCAGTGAACGTTTCTGAATCTTGAATGTTTTTGCGACTAGATTACGTCATGTTCTTATTCTTTGTTACAAACAAGTTATCATTTCACTCGTCCAACAGACAGGTACTCCGGCCAGTACATGAGGAAGACAGACAACACAGGACCAGATGACCCAAGTTTAGATTATCTGTTCTAAAGTTAAATCTTTCAAATTCCTAATCTAAGAAGATGAGGGAAGGACAGAACAGTAGGAAGGATCTCTCTCCATCCTCTACTCCCTCCGGCAACAACTGTCGGCAGGGAAAAAACCGGAAAAAAAAAACACATGCACTTGATGAAGTCAGCCTGCATGGAAATTACCAGGAGAGAACGAGAGGGAAGTCCTACCGCACAATGCTACTGCACTAACCCATCATCTGATGCACCACCATATGTTCTCATGATCTGCAATGTGAAAAAGGAATGTGTGCAAATCTATATTTTCCCTATATTTCTCTCACTAGGTCTTTAAACCGATGAAAAATTTGTCTAACAGTTTTTTGAAGGTACTTATAGTCTTTGTATGAACAACGTTTGACTAACTTAATCAAAAAGTCAAAGCGTCAATCTGCCAAGAAACTTTTTCCCACGTTAGTATCATACCTTTTAATTGTGATTTATATCATATTTGCCTTGATATATTATCTGATATCTTAAAAAGATCTTCGTGACTTATGTTGTCGAATTCACTCAAAATTGTGAAAATCTGTATCAGGTCGATGTGAAGTCTGCGCTTCTTAGCCATGTCTCCCCATACGCCAGCTTTCTCATGAGTAGGAACCAGTAATGTAGCCCATCTCTGTACTTGTTCTAGTATTTCTCCACCATCCTCACAGCCTGGGGACTAGAGCTGGACCACACATCCACTGTCTGGTCTCACATGAACGATAAAAAGTCAGAATTGTTCCTGGGGTTTTGCTGTCAACCTCCATGCCTTTGCTAGTATGTATATGTATATCTAAACAGAATATACGTTACAATCTGCATACACGACACATACATACACATACGTACATACATTTCCATGAATATTCGAAGGTTTATGAATATAATAAACATACACAGAGGAATATGCAACTTGGTAATGCAATAGATTTCGACATGACGGAGAGTCTTGCACTATCAATACATATCAATACAATGACACAATTTAGTCTCTAGTAATTACAGAATTATTGATTACTAACTGCTTATAATGTGGCATCCTAGTCCTCTCTCTTATATCAATTCTGTTTTCACTTAAAGTGATTTTTTCATAAAGTTATGCAAGGCCTTTTTCAAAAAGGGGGGGAGGGGGGTGGTGGAGGAACAACAGAGCTGTGAAAATAGAATGACAATTCGTTTTTCGATATATTCAATGTTTTTCAGAATTCCAGAATTCACCTGTCACGATTTTTCCGTTCATAACAGATGGACATCGATTCCAGTTGGCGTGTTTCCATTCCACTCAGTATATATATATATATATATATATATATATATATATATATATATATATATATATATATATATATATATTTGTCTATTCAAAAATCAATTTGCATACTCTCTAAAACTCAATATGGGCGAACATTTGGAGTAAGTACAACTTATAACAAGAGAATGAGGGCCGGTGATGTTAACGGCGGCCGGGCCTGATAGCTCACAGCTGACGCACGCCCCACCCGTCGCCAGCACTTATCCTTCACTTCCTGGCGGCCACAGGCACCAGCGAACGCGAAGTGAGCGAACTATGCTCATCGCCGGCTCAGGGCAGTGGCAGAGGGGTGGGTGACTGGGGTGAAGTGGTTTAAGGGGTGATGGGAGGAAAGGGAGGGGGTGGTGTAACTCGCGATGATCGGGAAATACTATTCTGAATCACGTTACAAAATGAGATTTTTTCACTTTTTCTTTTGTACATTAGATTATTCCAGAGAGAGAGAGAGAGAGAGAGAGAGAGAGAGAGAGAGAGAGAGAGAGAGAGAGAGAGACTAGTGCCTACATCGGGCTTTTGCCAATATAGCAAGGGTAGCGCGCAGTGCTGACCGCCACATTTGATCAAACAATGACCTATTCTGGTTTCATCTGGGGTTGATCATAACCACATATCAAATACTTGTTCTAAATGTTTCTACAAGTGTTCTGTGCATGTTCCTCACACCTCCTGGTGGTACAGTGATCAGCCAGCCACGCTTACGTCCTGGGCTCTGGTACATCTGTGTCTGGTATCATTACCATAGATTACAAGGTCTTGATGATAACATTTTTCTTTGCTTTGCTGTCCTGTTCATTTCTTCGGCTGCTCACAAGGTTTTTCTTTCCTTATCCTAGCGTTAAAGCCAGACCACCATGCCTGGACTTTAGGTCTATGCATCTACGTAACTCTTCCTTGTTTGAGAGGCTTCCCAGTTCAGTATGTGTTCCTGTGTTAACCTTTACCACATCAATCTGTTGCCCTACGTAAATTGTCGCGCGTCTTTTCTTGTTTCTAGCACATAAAATTGCGATTCTTTCAGTCATACACGATGGCTGATATGTTTCATTCTTTTGATGTTGCAAGTGAAATATTCTCAGATTATCTCTTCATTTAATTACATTAATTTCATTAGTGAGAATAGAACACAAAAGAAAAACTATTCAAAACTATTCAGTTTTGCTTCTTATGTACGTCTACATCTAACCTTAACATCAACAGTTGACTGTCTCTTGTGGTGAGAGTTCTCACTATCATACCATCACTACCAGGCTTCACTATCATACCATCATTACCAGGCTTCACTATCATACCTTCATTGCCAGGCTTCACTATCATACCTTCATTACCAGGCTTCACTATCATACCATCATTACCAGGCTTCACTATCATACCATCATTACCAGGCTTCACTATCATACCATCATTACCAGGCTTCACTATCATACCTTCATTACCAGGCTTCACCATCATACCTTCATTACCAGGCTTCACTATCATACCTTCATTACCAGGCTTCACTATCATACCTTCATTACCAGGCTTCACTATCATACCATCATTACCAGGCTTCACTATCATACCATCATTACCAGGCTTCACTATCATACCTTCATTACCAGGCTTCACTATCATACCTTCATTACCAGGCTTCACTATCATACCTTCATTACCAGGCTTCACTATCATACCTTCATTACCAGGCTTCACTATCATACCATCATTACCAGGCTTCACTATCATACCTTCATTACCAGGCTTCACTATCATACCTTCATTACCAGGCTTCACTATCATACCATCATTACCAGGCTTCACTATCATACCATCATTACCAGGCTTCACTATCATACCATCATTACTAGGCTTCACTATCATACCATCATTACCAGGCTTCACTATCATACCTTCATTACCAGGCTTCACTATCATACCTTCATTACCAGGCTTCACTATCATACCTTCATTACCAGGCTTCACTATCATACCATCATTACCAGCTTCACTATCATACCATCATTACCAGGCTTCACTATCATACCTTCATTACCAAGCTTCACTATCATACCTTCATTACCAGGCTTCACTATCATACCATCATTACCAGGCTTCACTATCATACCTTCATTACCAGGCTTCACTATCATACTTTCATTACCAGGCTTCACTATCATACCATCATTACCAGGCTTCACTATCATACCTTCATTACCAGGCTTCACTATCATAGCATCATTACCAGGCTTCACTATCATACCATCATTACCAGGCTTCACTATCATACCTTCATTACCAGGCTTCACTATCATACCTTCATTACCAGGCTTCACTATCATACCTTCATTACCAGGCTTCACTATCATACCTTCATTACCAGGCTTCACTATCATACCTTCATTACCAGGCTTCACCTATCATACCATCATTACCAGGCTTCACTATCATACCATCATTACCAGGCTTCACTATCATACCTTCATTACCAGGCTTCACTATCATACCTTCATTACCAGGCTTCACTATCATACCTTCATTACCAGGCTTCACTATCATACCTTCATTACCAGGCTTCACTATCATACCTTCATTACCAGGCTTCACTATCATACCTTCATTACCAGGCTTCACTATCATACCTTCATTACCAGGCTTCACTATCATACCTTCATTACCAGGCTTCACTATCATACCTTCATTACCAGGCTTCACTATCATACCTTCATTACCAGGCTTCACCATCATACCATCATTACCAGGCTTCACTATCATACCTTCATTACCAGGCTTCACTATCATAGCTTCATTACCAGGCTTCACTATCATACCATCATTACCAGGCTTCACTATCATACCTTCATTACCAGGCTTCACTATCATACCTTCATTACCAGGCTTCACTATCATACCTTCATTACCAGGCTTCACTATCATACCTTCATTACCAGGCTTCACTATCATACCTTCATTACCAGGCTTCACCATCATACCTTCATTACCAGGCTTCACTATCATACCTTCATTACCAGGCTTCACCATCATACCTTCATTACCAGGCTTCACTATCATACCTTCATTACCAGGCTTCACCTATCATACCTTCATTACCAGGCTTCACTATCATAGCAGGAACAGAAGGTGGCACCCTTCCCTGTGGTACCCGTGATCACGTGATGCACGGACCAGCCTTTTAGCATCAGTAGTCAATGCCACGCGCCTAACGCTCATACGAAGACCCCATAACCATAGCAAGATAAAAAACCTATTTTCAATAAGATTGTAAAAAAAAAAAAATAAGAATCAGAAATCAACGTTAGCTCACAAAATGCTCTCCCTCCCCCTTAAAATAAAATCATAAAATTCAACAATGAAAAACTGGGTGTGAAACAATGACGGGTGTTGAGCGCGTGCAAGGTGCACGTGTGCCCGGCACGACACGGGCGGCTGTGTGGAGGTGAGCCACCCTTCCTGAGTCTGGGCCATCATCAGTGTGGCTACCTCAGACAGTCTGGCTGCTGGTGGTGGGTTCATGCAGTCTGTCTAGCCTCCTCGGAGCCCTGCCTTACATGCTGTTCTCAGACTGTCAACTGAAGGAACCAGAAGTTGATCATCTCGGGCTAAACACAAAAATCAGGTCATACATAGCACCATGAGTCAGGGACGAATGTACATGGCATGTGGTCTACTGGAGGAGTTGTGGTCGGTGTGGAGGCTGGCACAGCACAGTGGAGCCAAGATGGGTACGGTTTTTGATGAGGATTTAAGGTGTGTGGAGGTGTCACACCACTTGTAAGCCAGACGACTGATTATTACGATTATAGCACCAGCCTTAATTCCTTAAAGAATATGCAGACTTGCTGTACATAATCATACACTGTATGTATTTGTGGTTATTCATCTGCCCTGATATGGTCAGTACGCATTTAATTTCACTACTGTTGGCATGGTGATGGCATCATATATGCCTTTGTTCTTCTGGTGTGGGTAGTCAGTCACCTTACATTTGTGACAGGAGAACAACATATGTTCTCTGGTGAACCCACCCCTTCTTGTGAGTTACACGAACTTGTGGTTTATGAGTAATATGTTGTTTCTCCACAGAACTCCTTTCTCCAACTTTCTAAACGTTTCTGAACAACCCAGAAAAGGCGGCGCATGTCCAGATTCGACTGTTTCCAGAAATACTGGAAGCCGCTCGTGGAGGGAGAAAATCTTTTTTGTTTAGACTTCGAGACGCTGGTCTCGTCTCACGAGGCACAACGCACTGCTGAACGACACCACAACCATGACAAGAGCTATACACGTAGGAGGAGGGTTGTGCCTTATGCAGGTCATGTGGTTGCCGATGACTGGAGCCGTGAAGCATCTTCAAATCCAAGATTTTTTGGCAGATGGATGTTTAGATCCATCCTAAGTTTAACAGCAAACATGCCAAGAGTTAGCACACTCTTCCCCCTGATTAGGTTTGACGACCATCTACTTCATGAGGTTGACAGTTCTAAGCTAAGCAGTGATTCGGGCGGCCAAACGTGACGAGAGATTGTAGTTTCGAATGTTGGTTTATAAGATACATCAAGTAATCGTTAGCTGGTTCATTCATGAGAAAGATTAATCATTGATCCGTACATTATAGATTATTTGTTAATAAAAAAAAATATTTTGATATATGATACATTTTCCTCGTTACAACCAAAGTTGGAGAAAATTGAATAAAGCTGAACCAGCTAAAAATGCTATGGGCCCTATACTATAGATGGCCACCTCGGTGCTGCCTTCAATAAAACATCGTCATCAAACATGCTTCCGTCTGCTACAACTTGAAACTGCAAATTAGTTAGGAATCGTCCGATCCACTTTCATATCGCACCATTGATATTTTGTTTCGCTACTTCAGTAAAATTCTGTGGTTCGTTCTGCCAAATGCAACATCGAGAAAAAGGGGACCATTCTCTTTCTTACTGGAACACTTCGCATATATCATCGTAATGAGCTAATAGTTGGGTATGAGTACTTCTTCCTGGCACTATATCATGGTGGCCTCTATCCATATAGTTGTTCGTGATCAGATAGTTTAATATGTAACCCTTTTATCATTCTTTCAGAGACATTCACTATATACGAAGGCAAGCTAACTGCTCTGTGAGCTAACTGCTCTGAACTACTTAGGTACACTATTGACTTTGAACCTCCTTTGTGTACAATTGTTACATATGCCATTTGGTGTACGTACTTCTACAATGCTGCTTTCATCCAGGCTTTGCCTCGTCACTAGCTTCACTGGTGCTGCTACTGCTAATATTTACCTTCAGGTCAACGGCCGGGCTATCATACCCATGGGTCATGCTATCCATTTCTAAGGTCGTAACGTCGTGGTCAGGGGTCGTAACGTCGTGGTCAGGGGTCGTAACGTCGTGGTCAAGGGTCGTAACGTCGTGGTCAGGGGTCATAACGTCGTGGTCAAGGGTCGTAACGTCGTGGTCAGGGGTCACACCGTCGCGGTCAGGGGTCGTAACGTCGTGGTCAGGGGTCGTAACGTCGTGGTCAGGGGTCATACCGTCGTGGTCAGGGGTCATAACGTCCTGGTCAAGGGTCGTAACGTCGTGGTCAGGGGTCACACCGTCGTGGTCAGGGGTCGTAACGTCCTGGTCAAGGGTCGTAACGTCGTGGTCAGGGGTCACACCGTCGTGGTCAGGGGTCGTAACGTCCTGGTCAAGGGGTCGTAACGTCGTGGTCAGGGGTCACACCGTCGTGGTCAGGGGTCGTAACGTCCTGGTCAAGGGTCGTAACGTCGTGGTCAGGGGTCACACCGTCGTGGTCAAGGGTCGTACCGTCGTGGTCAAGGGTCATAACGTAGTTATCAAGGTGTTCTTGTGCCTGTATCCAGTTCTAAGCCTCATGTCGACTTTATGTACTCATGTATACATGTGTATACATGTGGTATACATCCATCATCTCTCTCGCTAGTAGGCAGCCATCGACCAGTGAGGTAGTTAATGGTCGTACCAGCCTGGGTATAGAGAGAGTTAGTGACAGCCGCCAGCTCTTCAGCGGCTGTCAAGTCTCATTCCTCTGGCCAAGGTGGCTGTTTTTTCTCTCTGTCTCACCCACACGCAGCTGCTCGCTTCCAATGCATTCTAAAGACGATCCCTCCGTCTAGCACACAACACCTGCAGTATGTAACTCACATAACTCTTTGTAATCTTGTTTTCCCTACGGTGAGCACTACGCGCTGATCCTGACTTTTGGCAAAATATCGTCGTAAGTACACCAGCAACGCCTCCACAAGAGGGAGAGAACTCGAGGCAGCCTCCCTCATAACCTAAACCCTTCCTCACTCGCTATATCGTGGCCTCTCACTCGCTACCTCCTAGCACCTCACTAGGTAACTACATTCTAGCAACATTTGCTCTCTTCACGCCCAGCATCTGTTGCTCTATAATTCTAATCACCAGAAAAATGATCACGATCATCCTCTGAAATCCCATGTTGAACCCCATCAATCCCGAAAGTCGACGGATTAACCATCGCAATGTTGAATTTTAAACACCTTTCCCGCTCCGGCACAACATGACCTCATCTCGTCATGTTTGGGCATAAACTGTTGGATTTAATTCCCATCAACAGCATAAAACAAAAATCTGTTCCATACGTCATTACATAAAAAAAACTATAAAACTGTATTCTCATCTCAAGAGATCAACGAGTCAGACACTCAAATGCAATAGTTTGAGTAACGCAGTACGATGACTGAGCCCCTGAAGTGCGATGATTCTGCTGCCTGCGTACGATAATCATCCTCTCCATCCCTAATGATCTGAGTGAGCTTTACACTTGAGTGCCATGATGTTTACCCGTTGACTATTTTGTGTGCTGCAGGAAGACAGTTTACACTCGTGTTGCCTCGTCTCTTGACAGTACACACATGTACAATGTCTTATATATATATATATATTTTTTTTTTTTTTTTCATACTATTCGCTATTTCCCGCGATAGCGAGGTAGCGTTAAGAACAGAGGACTGGGCCTTTGAGGGAATATCCTCACCTGGACCTCTTCTCTGTTCCTTCTTTTGGAAAATTAAAAAAAAAAAAAAAAAAAAAAAAGAGAGGGGAGGATTTCCAGCCCCCCGCTCCCTTCCCTTTTAGTCGCCTTCTACGACACGCAGGGAATACGTGGGAGGTATTCTTTCTCCCCTATCCCCAGGGAAATATATATATATATATATATATATATATATATATATATATATATATATATATATATATATATATATATTCCTATGAGTCCACTGGGAAAATGAAACACGGTAAGTTCCCAAGTGCACTTTCGTGTAATAATCACATCATCAGGAGAAACACAAGAGAGAAATATGTCAGCTGATATACATCGAAGAGACGAAGCTAGGAAGCCATTTGGTAAACATGTGATTGTCCAAAACATACAACGAGCATTCATAAACTTATCATTTTACAAATCTTATCAACAATAAAGTTATCTAATTTGTGTAGACCATCACTAATATTAAGATTATAATTCTTTGTGTATTTAATAATAGAAGATTCAATGATATTTCTCGTGGTAATAGAGTGAGAGTTAATAACTGAGATGGCATTACTCAGTCAATACAATCATAGTTTTTAACGTGATTAAACAAGGCATTTGATTCTTGTCCCGTTCTTATACTATATTTATGTTGCTTGAGACTAACAGAAAGAAAGATCCTTACCAGTCTGACCAACATAAAATTTATCACAATTTCCACAAGGCACTTTATAGATGCATCCAGGAGAATTTTCTGGTGAACTCCTGATTAAGATATTCTTTATAGTATTATTGTTGCTAAAGGCAACATTTACATTAAAGGATTTAAGCAACATGGGAAGTAAAGTGAAATTATTATTAAGAGGGAGAACTAAAATATTCTTGGTGTAGATGGGAGGTTTGGGCTCAACTTTATGAAATGATTTCTTTGCTAACTTAAGAGATTTATCAATGAAAGATCTAGGCAACTACATCTTAGATCCAATATTATATATCTTCTCAAACTCATCATCAATAAACTCTGGACTGCAAATACGTAATGCCCTAAGGAACATAGATTGAAATGATGATAATTTAACTCTGTCATGTTGAGACGAGTAATAATGGATATATGAGCATCCATTGGTGGGTTTTCTGTATATGCTAAACTTAAACCTGTGGTTAGATACAAATTAGATAACTTTAAATACAAATCAGATATCTTTATTGTTGATAAAATTTGTAAAATGATAAGTTTATGAACGCTCGTTGTATGTTTTAGACAATCACATGTTTACCAAATGGCGTCCTAGCTTCGTCTCTTCGATGTGCATCAACTGACATATTTCTCTCTTGTGTCTCCCCTGATAATGTGATTATTACACGAAAGTGCACTTGGGAACTAATCGTGTTTCATTCTCCCCGTGGACTCATGGGAATATCTTGATCCCGCGCAAAATTGTGAACCTTTCCAACATATATATATATATATATATATATATATATATATATATATATATATATATATATATATATATATTTATATATATATATGTTCACACGATAGCCAAAGCCAGGTAACCATTTATCAACCACTTCCGATCGAAGGATAAACGGCTGGGATTGGCTGTGGGCCGAATGCCGTGTCCTTGTGAGTCTCATACCTCTGGCGGGCCCGTGGCGATCCTGGTCAGCAACACTAACCACTGTACCGCGGAACACAAACACAAACATTCTCGAATAAAACTAATCCCTTGAGTACGATGACTTAATGACTAAAGTACGATGTCTTAATCTCTTGAGAGGGTTAATTTATCCCCTCGAGTACAATGACTTAACCACTTCAGTGTTATGATTTACCCACTTGTGTGCGATGGCAACCACGGGAGTACGATAACTCAACCACGTGAGCACGATAACAACCAATCAAGTACGATAACAGCCAATCGAGTACGATAACTTAAACACGTGAGTACGATGGCAACCACTCGATTACAATAACTTAACCACGTGAGTAAGATGGCAACCACTCGAGTACGATAATTTAACCACGTGAGCACGATAGCAACCAATCGAGTACGATAACTTAACCACGTGAGTACGATGGCAACCACTCGAGTACGTATGACTATGACTCATCCTTATGAATATTTGAGTATGATGACTTCATCACTTGAGTACGATGACTAAACCATTCTGCTACAACGACATGATCACATGAGTACGTTGACCTTATCACTTGTGTACGATGACTTAAGCACTCTGGTACGGCGACTTAATCACTTGAGTACGCTATCTTAGCCACTGCGTACGATGTACGATCCAAATGAGTACATTAGCTTAATGGCTTGAGTATATTCAATTATCCATACGAGTACGATAACTTGATTACTTTAATACGATAACTTGACCACTTGAGTACAACTTCATCACCTGAGTACGATAACTTAACTACCTGATTATGATAACCACCTGAGTACGATAACTTAACCACTTGAGTACAATAACATGACCACGAGTACGATACCCTGACCAGCTGAGTATGATAACTACCTAAGTACGATAACTTGACCACTTGAGTACGATAACCACCTCAGTATGATAACTACCTGAGTACGATAACTTAACCAATTGAGCACGATAACTTGGCCACTTGAGTGCGATAATTTGACCACTTGGATACGATAACTTAACCACCTGAGTACGATAACTTGACCACTTGAGTACGATAACTTAACCACTTGAGTACGATAAGTTGACCACTTGAGTACGATAAGGTGACCACTTGAATACGATAACTCAACCACCTGAGTACGATAACTTGACCACTTGAGTACGATAACGACGAATATATCTTAATGACACCAAATCGAGTTAACACAGACCTCGATGTTTTTAACATTTCCTCGATAAATGGCCCCACACCAGCCGCAATTTTCCTCCCTAATCCCTCCCTTTGATTCGCCAATCATGCCGATAATTCCAATCACTTAAATCGGCCGTGCTACTAAATCCCCTGCAGTCACCATTCACTGGCATGTCTGGCGGAGCGGTGCATGGCATGACGGTGGGAGGGGCGGGCTTAATCGCTCTATTAATCGACCAGTTTTATTGACTTCGACCAAATATATTATGTCCTCTGGACGGAATAACAGTTACGTGGTAGTTTTTATATATGTGACAGTGTTGTCCTAAGTTAGGACAATAGCTGTGGTGTTGGCCTGAGTTACGACAATAGCAGTAGTGTCGGTCTGAGTTCTAAGTTAGGACAGTATCTGTTGTACTAACCTCAGTGAGGACAATATCAGTAGTGTTGTCCTGGATATGGATAGTAGCAGTAGTGTTGTCCTGAGTTAGGACAGCAGCAGTAGTGTTGTCCTGAGTTAGGACAGTAGCAGCAGTGTTGTCCTGAGTTAGGACACTAGCAGTAGTGTTGTCCTGAGTTAGGACAGCAGCAGTAGTGTTGTTCTGAGTTAGGACAGCAGCAGCAGTGTTGTCCTGAGTTAGGACACTAGCAGTAGTGTTGTCCTGAGTTAGGACAGTAGCAGCAGTGTTGTCCTGAGTTAGGACACTAGCAGTAGTGTTGTCCTGAGTTAGGACAGCAGCAGTAGTGTTGTCCTGAGTTAGGACAGCAGCAGTAGTGTTGTCCTGAGTTAGGACACTAGCAGTAGTGTTGTCCTGAGTTAGGACACTAGCAGTAGTGTTGTCCTGAGTTAGGACAGCAGCAGTAGTGTTGTCCTGAGTTAGGACAGCAGCAGTAGTGTTGTCCTGAGTTAGGACAGCAGCAGTAGTGTTGTCCTGAGTTAGGACAGTAGCAGCAGTGTTGTCCTGAGTTAGAATTGTAGCAGCAAGTGTTGGATCTGTGAACTGGAAAGAATGCGAACTGGGGGAGAGAGAGAGAGAGAGAGAGAGAGAGAGAGAGAGAGAGAGAGAGAGAGAGAGAGAGAGAGAGAGAGAGAGAGAAGGATATGTTCCTCATATGATCATAAAAGTAACCCACAGTTAGTGGAACAGTTCTCTTCCTTTCACCAAGCTTCAGTCGCTATTCCCACTGAGGATTCCTCAGCCTTGCTGAGTCCCTTACCCACACCAGGGGGTACAAGCTTCCCTCAGGGAATATACCTCTATCATCTGCCGACCCACAGTCAATCTACCATCCCCCTGGTGGCATATGTTAGCACTACCGGAGCGTGTGCCAAATGTAAACAAAGGCCAGGTCCCTCCCTGCTCGTCTCGCTTTTTCTCTTTTGTTTTCTAATTTGGCTTTTTTCTTTAGGAGGGGCGGGGGAGGGAGGGAGGATAGGCACGGGGAGCCAACTCATTGTGTCTTATAATGACATAATTAACATTATTAAATGTGGGTCATATTGTTAGTGTCATGCCGTGCTCTTTACGCTCCGCCGTGTTAGGTATATCGTATGTACTGGTATATATATATATATATATATATATATATATATATATATATATATATATATATATATATATATATATATATACATATATAAGGCATGTGTACGTGTAGGAAGAGAGGAAAGTGATTGGTTCTCAGTGAATGTAGGTTTGCGGCAGGGGTGTGTGATGTCTCCATGGTTGTTTAATTTGTTTATTGATGGGGTTGTTAGGGAGGTGAATGCAAGAGTTTTGGAAAGAGGGGCAAGTATGAAGTCTGTTGGGGATGAGAGAGCTTGGGAAGTGAGTCAGTTGTTGTTCGCTGATGATACAGCGCTGGTGGCTGATTCATGTGAGAAACTGCAGAAGCTGGTGACTGAGTTTGGTAAAGTGTGTGAAAGAAGAAAGTTAAGAGTAAATGTGAATAAGAGCAAGGTTATTAGGTACAGTAGGGTTGAGGGTCAAGTCAATTGGGAGGTGAGTTTGAATGGAGAAAAACTGGAGGAAGTGAAGTGTTTTAGATATCTGGGAGTGGATCTGGCAGCGGATGGAACCATGGAAGCGGAAGTGGATCATAGGGTGGGGGAGGGGGCGAAAATTCTGGGAGCCTTGAAGAATGTGTGGAAGTCGAGAACATTATCTCGGAAAGCAAAAATGGGTATGTTTGAAGGAATAGTGGTTCCAACAATGTTGTATGGTTGCGAGGCGTGGGCTATGGATAGAGTTGTGCGCAGGAGGATGGATGTGCTGGAAATGAGATGTTTGAGGACAATGTGTGGTGTGAGGTGGTTTGATCGAGTAAGTAACGTAAGGGTAAGAGAGATGTGTGGAAATAAAAAGAGCGTGGTTGAGAGAGCAGAAGAGGGTGTTTTGAAATGGTTCGGGCACATGGAGAGAATGAGTGAGGAAAGATTGACCAAGAGAATATATGTGTCGGAGGTGGAGGGAACGAGGAGAAGAGGGAGACCAAATTGGAGGTGGAAAGATGGAGTGAAAAAGATTTTGTGTGATCGGGGCCTGAACATGCAGGAGGGTGAAAGGAGGGCAAGGAATAGAGTGAATTGGAGCGATGTGGTATACCGGGGTTGACGTGCTGTCAGTGGATTGAATCAAGGCATGTGAAGCGTCTGGGGTAAACCATGGAAAGCTGTGTAGGTATGTATATTTGCGTGTGTGGACGTATGTATATACATGTGTATGGGGGTGGGTTGGGCCATTTCTTTCGTCTGTTTCCTTGCGCTACCTCGCAAACGCGGGAGACAGCGACAAAGCAAAAAAGAAAAAAAAAAATATATATATATATTATATTATTTTTTCTTATTATATATATATATATATATATATATCATACAAAGCTCCATCAGCCAGGATCGAACCTGGGACCCCTTGTGCAAGAGGCAGGTATGCTAACCGCTAGGCTAAGGGACTGTATAATAGGAAACAACTATTCGAAATACTAAGTACTCGAATACCCTTCGTCTCACTATGGTGAGCAACGGGGTCTATCGGTTGTTTCCGAACAGAACACATAGCCAGCTGAGAGCGTTTTACCGAACCTGACTGTACAACGCGGAGTTATATGAATACGAATAAAGTGTATATGAACGCGCACCTTCATAGAACATACAAAGCTCCATCAGCCAGGATCGAACCTGGGACCCCTTGTGCAAGAGGCAGGCATGCTAACCGCTAGGCTAAGGGACTGTATAATAGGAAACAACTATTCGAAACAACTATATATATATATATATATATATATATATATATATTCCTTTTCCCTTTCACACATGCTCGCCATTTCCAGCATGAGCGAGTTAGCGCCAGGAACAGATGACAGAGCTTTAGAGGATAAAATCCTCATTTGGCTCCTTGCCCTATTCTCTTTTTGGAAAGTAATACAAGAAGGGGGGATTTCAAGCCTTCTACGACACTCAGAGAATACGCTCTCTATCTCTCTGGCACATGATATCTCACTTCCAACAAAAACACAGAACAAAATAATGTTCTCTATTTTTCAAGGGTTAACAGTTTCCTGTAGAAAATCTTGAACTTAAACATTTAGAACGAGTTCTTATCCATTTTTGCTGGTTACCACTGGAATAATAAACCATCGTTTAGTACTCATCCTAAACCCTCGCCTCCTCCTACCTTCCACGTCGGCTCTGTCGCTATGTATTATGCAAATTAGTTTAGTGAGGAAACAATGAAGGGAGGTGAATTAATCTCTGAACCTCAGATGTGACGAGAGGGTTAAAAAGAGCCACCAGATGCCGGGTTGGGTAGTCCTACTGACAGCTGTGTGTGGGGTGGGTGGGTGAACGAGCAGGGGAGTATGGGAGGAGTGGAGAGGAACGGGTGTGGCGTGAAGATGACGAAAAGTGCAGTAGCAGCAGCGGCGGCGACAGGAGAAGAGGCAGCGACAGGAGCAGCGGTAGTCGGAGAAACAGCAGAAGCAGCAGCAGCTGTAAGAGCAGTAGCGGTAACAACAGTAGCAGTAGCAGGAGTGTGAAGGCCGTCACGGGTGACGAGCAGACTCACTCACTACCGTCTCACTGCTGCAGGAAGCTCTGCTTTGTCCTCTTTATACACACCCACGTCTCGCGTGCAGTGCCACTGTGGTGCTCCTCACCTGACCAGGACCAGCCACCGTGTAACACCTCCATACCCGAGGGTGTAGGCAAGGTGACACTGTGGCTACTACGATGCGCATAAGACACGGAAATGAGACATTCCCTGACGCGTTATGACCGTCACCAACGGGTACATTAAGCTCTTGTGCACGACTGCATGAACTTTGAATGAGACGGTACGACCCTTGTGTATGATGGCTTGACCACACCATCATATCAAAAGGTAGTACTGTGTTCAAGGGTGGTAGATTGTATTGTCGTGCTCAAGCATCGTTATAACGCGCTCAAGGGTCGAACCGTGGTGCTTAAGATGGTAAACGAAGCACGTGTGTGGTGACGTGGCCCAATAACCAGCCACCTCTGGGTCCTCCCACAACCGCAAACACATAGATGTGCCACGTCTCATCTGTCGTGACGTCGAGCTCAAGACATCAAACCAGCAAGTCCAAAAGTCACCCCTCTACATTAACATAGTAATATTCATTAGCTTCATTGTTATCATTCCTCTCATTCGACATTGATCCAGCACAGCTGTTGCACAGTTGCCGCTTCTCTTGGCCGGGGTTGACCCTCTGTTACTTTCAGTACTCAATACTCGGAGCACAAAATATTATTTTGTGTATTTAGTCTTTCTTGACGAATGAACTACGAAACACAAAGGTGTTTGCATCCCTGGTGGTAAATCGTAGTTCATCATTTCTTTTGGGGATCTGTCATACAAGTATCATTTGACACTGGCTCTAGGATGTGCTGTCTGCGTTGACATGTTGCAAATAAACGGATGAAGAAAAAAGAGCCTCAAAAAACAAAAGTCTTATACATATGACCATAAAGACAAGTAGCAATCATTTGATACAGTATTGACGTGTGTCACTGTGTCGGACATTAGCATAGATTGCCTTAAAACGTCCAAAGAGTGTGCTGTGGCATATATTATCAGGCACACGGAAGACCACCTTCTTTGTAGACAAATGCGAGATAATGAACTTGGATGATCAAGAATATATGCTGCTTGGTAAGATATTAATACACGCACGAGAAGATACACAAGCTGGGGTGATAAATAATTAGTAATGAGATAAGATAAGCAAAACAATTACCCGAATATGACACAACAAACAGAATGCCAGGTTTATGAGCTGTAAACATAAACTCTGCAACACAGGGGACACACACACACACACACACACACACACACACACACACACACACACACACACACCTGTCTAACATGCCCTGGTCAGATTACATTCAGAATACGCAGGTCAGTTCTGGTCGCAACGCTTCTTCAAAAACGATGCAAATTTAGAACAAGGTGGAGGATCTGTTACATAACAGATCCTCCACCTTGTTCTTATTCTAAATTTTCATCTTAAGCACCATGTAAAACAGTACGTCATCTGTTATCTGTCTTTATCATGTGCAACAGCACGTCATCTTGTTATCTGTCTTTATCATGTGCAACAGCACGTCATCTGTTATCTGTCTTTATCATGTGCAACAGCACGTCATCTGTTATCTGTCTTTATCATGTAGTCCAACAACACACCCGCTAGTTCCTTATTTACTACCTCCATTCATTCAGATTTTCAGATGAGATTCGATAGAGTCCAACCTCGAGGATTACACGCAAAGGCTGGGTCAAGTGTTAGAGACAAGTGTTGTCTGTCAGTGGCAATATGACTCTGGGGTTACGTGAGGTCGACCCTCTTGCCGGGCAGAGAAGCAAGCGTTCCTTCTGGTGTGCAATATAAACATTTCTATCATCCTCTTCCTTTCCTCTGTATCTTCTTGCCCCTCCCTTCCTCCCTGTTCCTTCTAGCACCATCTTTCTCCCCCTTTATCTCCCCTCATCCCACATCCTCTCCTCACCCCTACCCCCTGCCTGGTTGACCCTGCCTGGCTAAGTGGAGGGAAAATCACATTAATCGAGGTTTTTATCTGGCATTAACCGGATTAAGATGGATGTTGAGGAGCTGAGGAAATCACTGGTGGGGACACAGGTGCACGGGTTATGGGGCAGTGAGGGCGGGGAGGAGACCTGGGGAAGAGTGGGGAACAAGACAGGGACGGAAGGGATCGAGGAGCAGCTTGGGATGTGCGAGGAATAAGGGATGCTGGGGATAGAAAGGAGATGAGACGATAGGGAAAGGAATAAGGGAAAGCAAAATGACCAGAGGATAGATATGTTGGTATACAGTGGGGATAGAAGATAGCTCGAGGACAGTTTGGTATACAGTGGGAAGGAAGAGTGGATAGGGGGAGACCTTGGTGCATGAAGGGTAGGAAATAGCGAATAGAGGATACATAAGTACATATCATGGATAGGAGCGTGGCCTTGGCATAGTCAGGTACATGGGGGGGGGGGGGTGGAGGACGTGGTTCAAGGACAATTAGATTAGTGTGTGTGTGTGTGTGTGTGTGTGTGTGTGTGTGTGTGTGTGTGTGTGTGTGTGTGTGTGCATTAGGATGAATAGTCTGCAGCTTTGATAGTGACGCATAAGCATGTAAGATGACCAACGTATACGTAAGTTTTCACCACACATATGTATCTACTTAACTACAAACGTTGATGAAAAAGAACCTGTCACATACCCACAACTAGAACTCCAGCTGTCGCATTTGCCTTGTGACGTACAGATCTAACGAACCCGGGTTCGAGTCTCACACGGTACATGGCGTAAGCAAGGTTTACACACACACACACACACACACACACACACATATATATATATATATATATATATATATATATATATATATATATATATATATATATATATATATAAGCGAGGCAGCATCAGGATTAAACGAACATTAACCTGACTTACATACATTCAATTACTATGTCATATATAATGTATGGAAACCAGAGCCCAAAGCCCACAGTCAAGCCCCATCAGACTTCTCCATAGCTTATCTTCATCGCTTCATATGATCTGGTCAGCCCACTGACAACACGTCATTCTCACATATAGGAAAAAAAGATAATTCATTCTATCCAATACAATCCAGGTTCAGGCTTCGATATCCTAAAGCTTCCGTTTTTCTATCCTTTCATCTCCTTCTTGATCTCCTTCTTCCAACTGATCCCTCCACTTTTCACAGACATATCCTCTGGGTAAATCTTTCTTCACTCATCCTCTCCATATGACCGGACCACATCAGTAAGGGCCTCTCAGTGAGACGACGTTCTCCAACACACCTCTCCGAGTGTGTCATTATTACTATGATCAATCCGTTTCACCTCACATCTGGCCTCCGAACCTTGAACCATTCCTTATTATCCATCAACTTATTTTCTGAACTGTTTGCTTTAATCATGTCTTCATTCATCATATCGTATTCATTATATCTTCTTCATCCACAATTATGGTTGCTCCATCCCTTAAATGTTATGATTAGGTCACCCTTCACTCTTCTCTCTCCCATAGTGGGCAAATCTAAGGCTTCAAACCTTTCTCTGTAACTCAGCTCTTTTGATTCTGGTATCATATTTGCTGTCCTCTTTTGGACCTTCTCTTTTAGCTCTGTTTTGCTTTTTTGGGTGCGGTGACAAACCTTGTAAACGTATTCTCGATTTTGCTTGATATATGACGTGAACGGCTGACTGAAAATATCGTCACCCACCATCCTAAATGCAATGCTGATATATGATGGTAGACAGTTGGCCTCCTTAAGCACTCTCTTATGGTGGGACTCTGGCGACAGGTTAGGTATAATGACCACTCCCAAGTCTCTCTTACAGAAACATTTCTGCTGCTTATTACCTGCTTGATGATATTAACCCTTGTGTTATTAGGACTCATATCGTCATTAATTTGCATCTGCATGGTTTGCATTTCACGTATCAGACCAATTCTGGAGGTTGTTAAGGTCTCCTTGTAACCTGATGCAATCTTCCAAGGTTATCACGTCCTCATGGCCTTGGCATCATCAGCATATATATTCAGGTTAGGAGTCGCTACGGTCTGACAAGTCACTTACACAAATGAAGAAGAGTGATGGTACTGACACAGAACCCTGCGGAACTCCGCTGGTGTCATCATCCCATTCTAAGAAGGCTCCTCTTTCATGGATCCTTTGTTTATTCCACTACGATAATTCATGGAAGGAGTTTCCCTCTTACTCCTGCTGGCTTCATAATCTCATGTGACTGCACGTGTTTGTTGTGTGTGTCTGTATGAGTCCATACATGGGAAATAAACAGGAAACAAACAACTGATATTCTCGTTCGTGATGTTTACACCTCCGTCTGGCTCCTACTGAGGCTACTGTACTCATTACCTGACTCAGGAACGTGATTCATGTTGCTTTAAGCAACATGTGAACTGGCCAAAAGGACAAGAGAAAGTGAAGGTAAGGCATACCAAGGAATCGCAATCAGTATAAATATAAGACGAAACAAACATGACTGGCCGTACACTGTTCTAAAAAGGAAAAATATAAATATCTATGAATGGTTAGGTGGACACGCTGTGGTGATGCCGTGGTGTGGATAATTGCGGAGTGGCCATAGTGCGGCTGGCAATGGTTCGGGCGTGGTGTGGCTAACTGTAGTGCTATCTGGTGTGGCCAACTGTGGTGCTGCCGTGGAGTAGATAACTGTGGCATGGCTCTAGTGTGCCTAACTGTAGACCGACCGTGGTGTGTCTAGCTGTGATGCGGCTCTGAAGTGAACCAACGGTGGAGTGGCTGTAGCGTTACCAATCTATGGTGCTGCCGTGGTGTGGCCAGCTATGGTGCTCTCGTAGTGTGGCCAGCTGTGGTGCTCTCGTAGTGTGGCCAGCTGTGGTGCTGCTGTAGTGTGGCTAGCTGTGGTGGAGTCATGTTTGGCCAGCTGTGGTGTGACTAAGAAACACTGTAACAAGAACCCGGCAGTCATGGGGAAGTACCAGCGCCCCAGCCCACCGTGACATGTCACGCAGCCACTACCCCCTGGCCAGGACAGGTGATAGGGGGGGGGGGGGGATTAGGGAGGAGAGGGGGGGGATATAGGGGGTGGGGGGATAGGCGGCAGGAAAAGGGGAAAGAGGGGAGGGGGTGAGTCACTGGTCGGCCCGTATGGTGTGTGTCCGTCCCTGTGTCCGCTGGGATGAGTCATCTGTCCTGGGATGATAAGTTGCCTCGTTAACCTGTCAGACTCGCACCCCCCCCCCCACTCCTCTCCCCCCCACAGCCCCTGCTTTCCCCCCCCCCCACTTGACGCCTACCCCCCCCCCCCCCCCCCCCCCCCCCCACTCCATCCACCAATGGTTCCTCGCCTGGATTCCCTCCTTCCTGATCCTCCTCCTGAACTCCCTCCTCTTTGTTACCGCTCTTGGACTGCCTGCCCCCTCCTGGACTCCCTCCTTCCTCCCCCCACCCCTCCCTGGTCCCCACCAATCGTTCGGTCTCCTGGTCATCTGTTGTTTCCTCGTTACGGCTCTTTTGTTAACAACACATGCTAGTCCCCCTTTCACTTCCCATTCCTTGGTCCTTCTTCCTCCGCTCCTTCACTTGGTCCCCTGTCTTTTGTAAGCCCCCCCACCTTACCCTCTTGATCCCATCCCCCCCTCGCGTAACTCCCTCCTGGTCCCTGTCTAAGTCCCATTCCCCAGTCCTGCCTCCCATTCCGCCTCCCGAATGGTCCTGCCCTCTGGTTCCTCCTTCCGGTCTTGCTTAAGGCTCCATGTATGGTCTCGATCTCGGGTCTCTCTCCGTTCTTCATCCTCGTCTACCTCCTGCTTCGTCACTCCTCCTCTAGGTCCCTTTCCTGGTCTTTCCTTCCTCGTTCCCTTCCTGGTCATTCCTCCAGGGTCCTTCTTCCTAGTCCCACCTTCTGCTCCTCTCCCTCCCCGTCACCATCCTGGACGATTTCTTATTGTTTACCACATAAAACTGGGAGCTCCTACGCTTCCTGTGGGTAACAGTACGAAAGAAGATACAGAGCACATAAAACGTGGACGAACTGTGCCACAATGGTTGAATCATAAGACGAATGACATGAAGAATGATTTACAGTCGATAAGGTTAGGATATCTGTCAAGTATCTGTGGCAAATCATCCTTATTGATGAAAAGTTTACATATATCTTGTAAAGTATCATAGGAACTGTCGCCGACCAGTGTTGCAAGGGGCGGCAGATATTCTGCAGGCAAAATTTACGTCTTCATGTTTTCAGTTTCAACAGGAGGAGCATCTTCCCATGGGAATGTACAGCCCAGCCTGAGCAGAGCCACAGCATCATTAACGTGTCTACTGATCCTGTTTGAGGCGCCACACTTACGGAGTTCTTGCATGATATTTTGGATAGACTCGTTTCTATTTCCAATAGTCTCACGGTAAAGAAAAATTTCAAGTTCTCTCAGATATATTGCCTTTGAAGCTACGTGTAGACTGCCCCAAACCATGACGAAATCTATCGTTGATGGTTTAAACCTCAGTTAATTCATCAGTCGCCATCGTGTATTCTGAAGATTCCAACAAAAAGGTACACTGACGTCTAGAGTCATGGATAATTCTGTTCTACCTATGATGTCGTCCCTATGAATCCTGGTTATTAATATCCCGAAGGAGTTTTATTGCTGTTGGTGAAGAAAGAGAATCACTTAGTCAAAAATCTTTCTTGAAGTTAGGGAATGAAAACAGTGCAGTTCACTCTCGAGGGTGGAAAACCCAGTAGCTGACCCTCACTCTCCACACCGTTACCGTGTACAATAACAGCTCCGCCAGCAGCTCCAGCACTCCGCCGTGAAGACTCATCATTGAATACAGTGTACGAGTGACTGTGTTCTGTGGTGATGTGTCGATATGACTAAGGTCGTCAAGTCTGATCATCAGTCTCAGTTTTGGTTGTAAGCTGAGTTCATGCGGGGGGGGGGGGGGGACGGAACACTGATGCCAAAGTGTATGTGTTTAACGCCCCATAGAGGGTGGAACACCTCAGATGGCGTCTCAAATAGTCATATTCATGGATACCATCCATACGGTAGTCTTCCTAAGCTATATAAAGGGATCTCCTCCTCTGGAGAAGGATATTTGGAAGGTCTATATGCAAGGACTGTGAGGCATTTGTCTGAATATCCAAAGACAAATAAGAAGATTGACTTTGGTCGTTCTGCCTTTGGTACTAAGATGGCTGACTTATGTCCTCTAGTCTCCCCTCCGTCCCCCCCCCCCCCCACCCTCCCTCCAGCCTCTCCCATTACCCCTACATCTCCTCCCTCCTGGTGCCCCCACCCTGGGCCCCTCACTCCTGGCCCACCACTAATGCTACCCTATTGTTTTCGACCTCATCGAGCCAGCCGAGCGTGTTGATGTCTCCCTCTCACCTGATTAATGTACAGTCCACACACATACACACACACACACACACACACACACACACACACACACATACACACACACACACACACACACACACACACACACACACACACGTTCTTACGGAGTGTATTCAATGGAAACTTCCCCTACCATCATGTTGGTGAACACAGGAAGAGAGGGAGTGACACACCGTCATTACCAAAGTTAACTGGACAAAGTAGTCATATAACGTACGCTCCTGTTTGATGATGTGGTAAACGAGGATGCAAAAACACCAGAGATAAGACCGGACATAAAGGGGAGATATAATCGTGGCACCAACGTACAAGAGTTCCTATGGCAATATACATTAGGAAGCGGAGTTCAACAGCCACGATCCAAAACATTTTGGTGGAAGATTGTGTGTTGGTGTGAGGACATGAGTGCACTTTAGCCCTAAGTACAGAGGGAAAGATAAGGAAGGGGGAAAAGCGGTTCAACAGAAGGCATCAAAAGCGCATGAGCCTCGCAATTTGTTGTAGCGAAGATAAACACGACAGCACAGTCAACCCACATTTATAAGGTATATGATTGCAAGAAATGAACAGAGATGAATAATCAACAGAGGAACAGAGAAACTTGAGAGAGAATACTGTTATGGCAAGGGATAATCCAAAGCCCTGCCATACATTCATCAGGAGTAAACCATCAGTTGAAGAACACCTAATCAGGCAAAAGGATTCAGGGGTAAGAACTGTAGAGGAAGGCGTCGTGAGGAACTGTGAGGAACTGAATGACAGGTTCAAAAGTGATTTCACAGCAGCACACGCCACAACCCCGACACCAGTGAGACGGAAAGGGGAGAGGGGAGGTATTGGAAGACACATCTAGAGGGGTCGTAATAAACAGAAAGGTCTTGACCCATATACGACTCATGGCTCTGATGAAGTTTCTACATACGTACTGAAGATTTGCGCAGACACACCAGACAAACTTCTTGAAAAGCTCTTCAAAATGACGCTGGAAAACTACGAAAAGACGGTAGTAAGAGCGAGAAGGAATGCATCAACGTACAAGTGCACTTCAACAGAGTAGGTGTGACGCATGTTTGATGATACCCAACCCGAGTAAATATATTGTAATGAGGATGGAACTCAGGGAGAGAAGGCCTGGATATACGTGATACCTGGCTGGAGAGAAGCTACAGGAATCCTAGTGTAAGAGGAACTCACAACTAGACACTCTGTTCCTGTCTTATCACCCGCGTCCCAACTGAGCAAAACTGTAATGATGACTCTAGCAAATATAAGAACCGCATTGAAGTACCTTCACATTGTACATAAGGCCAAAACTAGAATACGCTAAGTCAGATCACCATAGAAAATGAGAAGTTCCAGAGGGGGGCAACAAAGATGGTGTCAGAGCTGAGTTACGGTGAAGTGTAATAAGCCAAAACATTGTCCACCTTGAGAGAGGAAAGAGTAATAAGTGACTTGATCACAATCATCAAATATCTCAACCAGTTTGATAATGTCAGCAGTGAGCAGTTCTACGAATGATTCAAAGACATAACAACCAGTGGCAGTAATATGAAATTAAAGAAGAAACGTGTTGGGAAATAATTCAAAAGAAGTATTTTCATAGTATAAGAGTAGTGCATGAATGGAGTAAGCTTAGTGAACACGTCATGAGTGATGGCAGTGCACACAAGTTGAAGATGTAGTACGAGTGTAAAGACAGCCTGTGAGATGAACCCTCACGTGTGTAGTACTCCCTCCCTGTACTGTACAAATAATGAATGACCTGCCTCACCAATCTTTCCTGCCACCACCTCTGGATACTTACCACCGTCACAACCACTACAACAGCCGCACCTTTAGCAATCGCATCCTCCAGGAAAAACAACTCACTACAACATAAGCTGAATAAATATTTCATTCATTTCTTTTTTTCCCACATGACTTCGTAGCGCCAGGAACAGACGAAAACAGCCTCATGTACTCTCATGTAAGTAATTCCCCGAGCCATCCCCTCCTCACCTTCACTCCTGCCATTAACACCATGAATACCATTCTCCTCTCCCTGAGTCACCCCCATTACGGTCAACACCAACACTACCACCACCAACCCATCAACCCCTGCCTCCACCTCAGTCACCACCTCCTCCACCAGCAACCCATCAACCCCTGCCTCCACCTCAGTCACCACCTCCTCCACCACCAACCCATCAACCCTTGCCTCCACCTCAGTCACCACCTCCTCCACCACCAACCCATCAACCCCTGCCTCCACCTCAGTCACCACCTCCTCCACCACCAACCCATCAACCCCTGCCTCCACCTCAGTCACCACCTCCTCCACCACCAACCCATCAAATCCTGCCTCCACCTCAATCACCACCTCCTCCACCACCAACCCATCAACCCCTGCCTCCACCTCAGTCACCACCTCCTCCACCACCATGATCATCTTTCCCATCACCACAACAACCACTTGTACCAGCACCACAACCATTTATATCAGTACCACAACCACTTTCACCACCACCACAACCACTTTCCCACCACCACAACCATTTGTATCAGCACCACAACCACTTATTCCACCACAACAACCACTTATACCACAACCACTATCACTCAAACCACCACCACAACCACTTATAACACCACAACAACCACCTGTACCACCATCACAACCATTGGAATCATTCATAAATACTCCCAAAAGGCCAACACCACGTCAACCACCACTTCCATTCCTGTTACCTCGAACCACCATCAAAACCACTTCCAACACAATCTTTTTTTCCGGGTACCACCCCTGCCCAAGCCACGTTAACTGCTGGTTCCACCACAATCATCGTCACCGAACCATTCTATCATAATGACCCGACAAGGTCATTATCTTCCTCATTTTGTTCATTTTCGTTTTCCTTTCTTCTTCTAGCTTTCATCCGTTCTCTCTTTCCCTTAAAGTTGTCATTATTTTTTCTTTTTCCTCAATATTCTATTCAGTTCTCAACCCCACTGCGGGTCCTTTCTTTTTTTCTTATTCTTTATCACTATCACCTTTGATGATTATCTAATCTTTTCCACCCAAATCCTAATCATCCTTCTTTTCTGCCTCCCCCGCTTTTACGCAGGATCACAGAAGAAAAGAGAAGAAATAGAGCGCCCCAAGTCCTTTTGCCTTCAAGCAGCCCCGCTGCTCACAAGCAGGAAGTGATAAGGGTTGGTGGCCAGCGAAGACGTCCACAAGGAGTGTTGCTGGAAACTGATTGCTTAGCCTAACTCGCCCTACCTCACCCATCCATCCTCCTCCTCCTCCTCCACCCTACTTGGTCAGTGATTCCACTCGGATATTTTCATGCTGGGATGTTTACATGCGACCTCTTGGACGCAGTCTTGCGTCACGTCTGGTTGTTAATCCTGTTTTGGGGATGTTTTCCCTTGCAATGTTGGCAAAGATTTCCCGAATGAATGTTACCCCGTTAGACTTGAGCGTTTCCCTACCGTCAACTGCTGGACGATTTTCCCGTTGTTTTTACCACCACTCCCGCCCGTATATTGTCTCTTACATCACTGGAATAGATCTTCGTGTGAAGGTTACTCTGTCGCCTCTGGGGATTTTCCTAGTGTGAATGTTTCTTCAACAGAACCGGAACCTTCGACAGTAGGAATGGCTTAGTTATCGTGATCAAACGGCGTTTAATGGGCATACATTCAGCGTACACTCAAGGTCACCACTCAAGGGTCACAGGTCATAAGACAAGAGGCATACTCATGTGGTTTGTCATTATCCGAAAGGGGTAACTCAAAGAGTAGTTAAAGAGGTAACTCGAGTGGTTCAGGTAATCATACGCATGAGGTAACTCGAGGGTTTAAGTCATTACAAGGGATGGGTAATTCAAAGGTGTCAGTCATCATCTGGAATGGGTAACTCAAGCCGTAAAGACGGGATAACTCAAGGAGGTAATTCAACGTACACAAGAGTTGTTGGTGTGAGATTTGATGTATTACTCATGGCTGTATGTTATCAGCGTCAAGGTATTCCTCAAAGGGCGATCCTATCCTTCTCAGAGACGAACCAGAGGATCAGGAGGCCGAGTGGTGGCTTTGGGAAGGAAGCAGCCACTCTGCTGGCCTGATCCTCACAGAGGTTCGAGTACACATACCAGACTCGCTTCAGAAACTTGTAAAAACTTAACCTTCGGTACGTTCTTACCTGACGGTAATTTCTAAGATCTCTAAGGTGTTCTGTGTCCTACTAGTAACTTCCCCGGACCTTAGCAACAAAATGGCAAGACTCTACGAATCACTAGTCGAAAGCAAACAGCCAGGTGGCGTTAGGTCTCGCCTGTAAGTACGGAAGGTAAACAGTGTTTACAGGACTTGGGTCCATGATTGTCTTCGCTTATGAGACATAAATTAACATATCAAGGAAAAAAAGAAAAAATGAACGAGAAAGAATAACGAAATGATAAAGAATAATCAGTAACGTAAATGATACTTTAAACTATCTTATGACAATGCCATCCCACCCCTGACCCTAGTGGGGTTCCAGCTGGCTCGTTACAATGGCCCGCGCGAGCTTGTACTTATTTAAGGAAAGTTTAATTCTAGTGTGATGTTGTCTGTCACGGGGGAGTGTAGATGTGGTCACCCGGGGCAAGACAGAGCTACTGGGCTTGGGTGACGACGACGCTCACTGTGACTCACGTCACAGTGACTAATGCGTCATTTACTCTATTATGGGACTGATATATGTGGGTCGTTTATACCCTCTCTGTCGAGTTTTTGTCTGTCTGGCCGTGTGTGTGTGTGTGTGTGTGTGTGTGTGTGTACTGGTGTACGTATACGTGTACACATTCCAGTGTTTATATCACCTCATGCGGGTACGAGGATAGATGTTTGTGTGGGACCGAGCGGGCAGCCACGTTGGAGCCACCCTCCTCCCTCACTCTGTCCAACGTTCATTAGTTCAGGTAAACACCTCCTTCTCTCCCTCTCTCCCTCCCTCAGGCATGTTTGTTGGTGCTGGGATTCCTCCCTCGTGACCCGGTCTTCCTTGGGGTATTTATGAAGTCTTTCTTGACCTTAAGTTAAATGGAATTAACATCCCGCTACAGCTGACGCTCAGTAACATCCCCGCTACAGTTGACGCTCAGTAACATCCCCGCTACAGTTGACGCTCAGTAACATCCCCGCTACAGATGACGCTCAGTAACATCCCCGTTACAGATGACGCACAGTAACATTCCCGTTACAGATGACGCACAGTAACATCCCGCTACAGATGACGCACGGTAACATCCCCGCTACAGATGACGCACAGTAACATCCCCCTACAGTTGATGCTCAGTAACACCCCCGCTATAGTTGACGCACAGCAACATCCCCGCCACAGTTGATACAAAGTAACATCCCCCTACAGTTGATGCTCAGCAAGATATCCCTACAGATGACGCTCAGTAACATCTCCCTACAGCTGATGTTCAGTTACATTCCCCTACAGTTGATGCACAGTAAGATCCCTCTACAGATGATGCACAGGAACATCTCTCTACAGCTGGTGGTCAGTATTGGAGCGCGTTTTGTGGTCCTCACACATAAACTGACACAAAAAATGCATAAAGATAAAAAGACATATTAAATTTGACGAAAAGAACAAAACAAAAACGGAGATGTATAGAATTATAAAAATGATAAAGGTCAAAACAGGCAAAGGTTCTGGTAACCCCGGGGAAATAAATGTCAGGAAAATGTAAGTGGATGAAGAGGGTCTTTAATCTATCAAGTTCCTAATATGTAGGACGCCAAAGGGAAGTCTGGCTGGCGTAATTCTCAGACAACAGCACCAGCCGTGGTGTGCCCTGCGGGAGGAGGAGCTGTTATGTATATATGTGAGGGGGAAACAGATACTGGAGAGAGACCCAGTAGCAGCTGGTCGTCATACGTCACTGACACACGCCACGCACAGGCGGGCAGCTGGACGGTGATGGTAAATAAGATGCAGATAACAGCAGCAGCTCCGGTGGGGACCCACAACCCTCCCTGCTGGTGGGTGGATGTTCCGTCAATAGTGGTTAGCGGATCACCCGTCCATAATGAAGGGTGGATCTCCCGTCCATACTGATGGATGGCTCTCCAGCCTATACTGAGGGATAGGTCTCCTGTCCATAGTGATGGATAGATCTCCTGTCCATGCTAGGGGACACGTACTGTGTAAGCGTCTTGACCAGGTTGATAATCCTGCCAAAAATATCCGTCTACTCCCGGCCCGTCCCACCAGACCTGGCACAGATAGTGACAGTCTTCATCATTCTCACTGTAGTAGCCCCACCTACGGGTCTAAACCTCTAAAGAGATGACCAAAGTTCTGGCATCTGTCATCTTACACATTACCATCGCTTTTCGCCCACAAGAAAAAATCCGTAGAGAAAACATGGAAACTGCACCAAGTAACGTAATACTGTAACTGTAAGAATACGTCTAGATCACAGGTACACTTGGTAAGTTATAGTGAACTATGACCCGGAGCGTTTCAAGTGTCGGGTCTGCTCTGTAACTGCTATACACACACAACCTCAACATTCTGCTGCGGAGCGCCTCAGTCGGTGATTTCAGGCACCAGGCCTTAGGTAAGAGGAACCTAGGGAATTCTTCACTAACAATGAAGTTCTTGAGGATAATATCTTACTCTACCCAAACTCTACTGTGTCCTGAGCCATAGTCTGAACATTAGACTATTCTCGTGGAGCCGTCAATGTTGGTGTACAGCCTGTAGATTATTCACCCTGTATCTAATGTACCCTAAACCCCCAGTGCATCATTACCAGTGTCTGTACATAATGCACACTGTATTCCTTACATGTCATGTACATCTCTGACCCTCCCTTGTATTATCCTTCAAGTCACTATACTCATTCGGTTATCAGTCTTATATGTGCAACGCATCCTGATACTCTGTATATGTGTATGTCTTGTGCTGCTCTACTTTGCACTATACCAGTGCCATTACCGCTATTCCCCCTTCTTCCGGCGGGACGAGAACCCTCTGGGTCCCTGAGCCCACTTGGGCCCACCTGTCACCCTCCTATATTAATGTACTGTATTCACTGCACGTTCTAAATCTGCCTCCACCTGCCCCCTGCTGCGCCACATACAAACTAGATGCGCACAGAATGCTTACCAAAGCCAGCCTTACACGAGGATAACAACTCCTCAATCTCCTCTACCAACAGTACTGTATACTCCACCCACACTGTCAACGACACGATTCATCTATCTATATTTCCACCAATACAGATTTTTACGTCAATAAAGAACTTTAGTGTTGTTAATGAAACGTAATGATAAACGTTGTTTTATGACCGACGTAGCTAACAGTCTACAAATCTATTAATACAGAGAATTGATTACTGAAATACATTTATGGTGGCAAGTACGACACGTACTTACGTAAGATGATCAACGGTTTGGCCACTGTGGTGCCAGGCACGTGCTCAACAATGTATTCTGAAATTCTTAACCTCTCTATAGAACAAATGATTTATCTTGACTGTATTAAACAACGTGAAAGCTTATAGAATACTGAACTGTGGTATACTATGTAACACTACTGCCAAAATAATGACAACACTATTCACAATCTGCTTTAGTGTCTGTGTATCATACTGTGGGTTACTCTGTTCTGCATCCCGATACTTCACCCATATTTACCACATCCACGGCGCCTCCCCCACCACTATCATTACGACCCAGTCTTCCAACCCGCTCGAGCAACTCCAGTGTTATGAGAGAGATGAATGATACAACTGGAAATGTGATACACAGTTTGGTAGTTCAGTATGACTGAATATACAAGACTTTAATACACTCCAGAGTATACACTATGATGTCCTGTCCAGTTTAAATGTCTCACGACATCTCCATGCACCACCGTGCGGCTCCACCGGTGTATGAACCATCGGGGGAAGACGTAACCCAAAAAGGAAAACTGATGGTTCGTTGGTTAGTTTGGGCTTCAGACCCTATCAGCTGCCTGGATCATACTGGGGCATCAACGTAACCAGCAATAGAAATAATCTGACCCCCTTTAGCTTGTGGTAATGTAATTCTAAGACCATATACGATCTCGCTACATATATGGCTCTTTAGGAAACTGACAGCAAACAACTGATCTTTCCCAGAGCGAGAAACAACACCAAACCAGCGCCGGTTGATTAACTACTTCACTCCTCGTTCAGTAATTGCTAATATGACGTCACACATACAGCTCGAATGGCGAGGTTCTGTCGCTCGAGACACGAGAAGACAACAGTCCGGGTGAGGGATGTCTGGCCAAGGATGTCTCCCTCTGGACATGTGTTTGTGACGTGACGTCAGGAAAGGATAGGTTCCCCAGTTACACAGAAGCTGAGGGTCAACAGATTGTGTGAGGTCATGCAAGGTTGGCCGTGGGTGACCCGTGCTTGTGAGGTCATGCAAGGTTGGCCGCGGGTGACCCGTGCTTGTGAGGTCATTCAAGGTTGGCCGCAGGTGATCCGTGTTGGTCAGAACAACAGGACCAGCCTGACCCCAGCCCCAGACACACACTACATGGATCAAACAACTGCCATCTTTTTTCTCAACTTTACCTTGAGTCGTCGAAAACTTTGATGAAGATCCACATTCACAGTATATCACTGTCGGTCATCTGAACACAAATCTGGAGTAAGTTACTCACACACACACACACACACACACAAACACACACACACAGCAAAAATCTCAAGCAATAAAAAAGGTAAAAAAATACTAGAATATCTAAATAATCATACAGTAATCAGGAAAAAATCAAACTAACATCAATAAAGACGGAAAAAATACGGAAAGTAATCAAATACCAGCAACGAAAAATAAAAGTAACCAAATACCAGCAACGAAAAATATTACAGATAACGAATCAAGTCTGGACACCTCTCATCTTCACCCGGGTCACACCTACCTCTTGCTGACCTGGGTCACACCTACCTCACCTTGACCCGGGTCACAGCTTACCATGACCTGGGTCACATCTTCCTCACCTTGACCTGGGTTACACCTCCTTCACCTTGACCTAGGTCACAGCTTACCTTGATACAAATTTCTAGTCCCCCACCCTGACCTGGGTCACTCTTGCCCCGCCCTGGCCCAGATCACAACCTCAAAGCTTGTAGCAATTCCTAACGGACCATCAAGACAAGCTACAGTCAACCTTATGCAGTTACCCCATAGTGGTTAAAATCCCCATCCCTTATCAATTGTGCCACAAACCATTCTGATCTCTCAACATCCTACTTAATGTAAATAACCCTTACGATCAACAGCATTAAAGGTGACTTAACTTACTGTAAAGGTGCCATACGTGTTGCCAGTGGGTTAGGCCACTTGAGTCCTCCAGCACTCGGAAGAGAGTATAGGTCCGATATTTTGGTATACAACTGCCAGTTATATCGTCAACATCATATCGAATGTTCACTAATTTCACACATCTGTCACTTCAGACCTCGATACCACTCTTATGCACCTGCTGTGTCCGGTTCGTGTTCAGAAAAACGTCAAAAAACACTTGATAACTGAGCACAACACCAGATCAACACGGGTAAGAATACAAACCGTTCATCGTAAACCAGATCGGAAAGGTAGAGACTCAGGAGCTGTCTGGCAATAATATCTGCTACCGTTTTCTTTTGTTTCCAACGCCATCTATTGCTTGAATGGGAGACTTTATATCCAGCCCCTGTTATAACCTAAATGGCAAGCTTATACCGGCTGTCTGGCCAGTATGCAGGTAAATATTTGACTTTTATATTAAAGAGAAATGACTATTTCATCAATTCGATCAATTAGTGATTTTGATATATCTAAAAATATCAATCAGTTATTTTCTTAACATCTTTGAACACGAACGTAAAAGACCCTGGCAAACATCAAGTACGACTATAGAAAACGAGGGAACGAGCCTTGTAGACGCCAAGTTGGTGGTTGTCATGGTGACAGGTGTCATGGTAACAAGTGCCGTGGTAATAGGTGGCGCGGTAACAGGTGTCGTGGTAATAGGTAGTGTGGTAACAGGTGCCGTGGTAATAGGTGGCGTGGTAATAGGTGGCGCGGTAACAGGTGTCGTGGTAATAGGTAGTGTGGTAACAGGTGCCGTGGTAATAGGTGGCGCGGTAACAAGTGTCGTGGTAATAGGTAGTGTGGTACAAGGTGCCGTGGTAATAGGTGGCGTGGTAATAGGTAGTGTGGTAACAGGTGCCGCGGTAATAGGTAGCATGGTAACAGGTGCCGTTATACCAGGCAGTGTGGTAACAGGTGGCGTGGTCAAAAGTGGTGGTCGGCGGGGGGGGGGGGGGGGGGGGGGGGGGGGTATGAAGGTGCGGGTCCCAGGGGCCCCATGAGAAGGTGGTGTCAATTACTAGGGCCCCGCCCCCCCGTATCGAGGTGAGGGCCCTGTTTCCCCCGCATGGAGATGTGGTCATGACGAGGCTTGGCTCCTCTGTAAGGAGATGGCTGTAATCAGGTGACGATAGCAAGCAATAATGGAATGTAGACGTGATGAATCACATACATCTTGTAGGGAACTTGTATGTGCATCTTGAACCGTTAAGTGTAACGTGTGAGCTGGCTCGTTAAGTGTAACGTGTGTGCTGGCTCGTTAAGTGCAACGTGTGTGCTGGCTCGTTAAGTGCAACGTGTGTGCTGGCTCGTTAAGTGTAACGTGTGTGCTGGCTCGTTAAGAGTAATGTGTGTGCTGGCTCGTTAAGTGTAACGTGTGAGCTGGCTCGTTAAGTGTAACGTGTGAGCTGGCTCGTTCAGTGTAACGTATGTGTTAGCTCGTTCAGTGTAACGTGTGAGCTGGCTCGTTAAGTGTAACGTGTGAGCTGGCTCGTTAAGTGTAACGTGTGAGCTGGCTCGTTCAGTGTAACGTGTGTGCTGGCTCGTTAAGTGTAACGTGTGTGCTGGCTCGTTAAGTGTAACGTGTGTGCTGGCTCGTTAAGTGTAACGTGTGTGCTGGCTTGTTAAGTGTAACGTGTGTGCTGGCTTGTTCAGTGTAAGGTGTGAGCTGGCTCGTTAAGTGTAACGTGTGAGCTGGCTCGTTAAGTGTAACGTGTGTGCTGGCTCGTTAAGTGTAACGTGTGTGCTGGCTCGTTAAGTGTAACGTGTGTGCTGGCTCGTTAAGTGTAACGTGTGTGCTGGCTCGTTAAGTGTAACGTGTGAGCTGGCTCGTTCAGTGTAACGTGTGTGCTGGCTTGTTAAGTGTAACGTGTGTGCTGGCTTGTTAAGTGTAACGTGTGTGCTGGCTTGTTCAGTGTAAGGTGTGAGCTGGCTCGTTAAGTGTAACGTGTGAGCTGGCTCGTTAAGTGTAACGTGTGTGCTGGCTCGTTAAGTGTAACGTGTGTGCTGGCTCGTTAAGTGTAACGTGTGTGCTGGCTCGTTAAGTGTAACGTGTGTGCTGGCTCGTTAAGTGTAACGTGTGCTGGCTCGTTAAGTGTAACGTGTGAGCTGGCTCGTTAAGTGTAACGTGTGTGCTGGCTTGTTCAGTGTAAGGTGTGAGCTGGCTCGTTAAGTGTAACGTGTGTGCTGGCTCGTTAACTGTAACGTGTGAGCTGGCTCGTTAAGTGTAAGGTGTGAGCTGGCTTGTTCAGTGTAAGGTGTGTGCTGGCTCCTTAAGTGTAACGTGTGAGCTGGCTCGTTAAGTGTAACGTGTGTGCTGGCTTCTTAAGTGTAACGGTGTGTGCTGGCTCGTTAAGTGTAACGTGTGTGCTGGCTCGTTAAGTGTAACGTGTGTGCTGGCTCGTTAAGTGTAACGTGTGTGCTGGCTCGTTAAGTGTAAGGTGTGAGCTGGCTCGTTAAGTGTAAGGTGTGAGCTGGCTTGTTCAGTGTAAGGTGTGTGCTGGCTCCTTAAGTGTAACGTGTGAGCTGGCTCGTTAAGTGTAAGGTGTGAGCTGGCTTGTTCAGTGTAAGGTGTGTGCTGGCTCCTTAACTGTAACGTGTGAGCTGGCTCGTTAAGTGTAAGGTGTGAGCTGGCTTGTTCAGTGTAAGGTGTGTGCTGGCTCCTTAAGTGTAACGTGTGAGCTGGCTCGTTAAGTGTAACGTGTGTGCTGGCTTCTTCAGTGTAAGGTGTGTGCTGGCTCGTTAAGTGTAACGTGTGTGCTGGCTCGTTAAGTGTAACGTGTGTGCTGGCTCGTTAAGTGTAACGTATGTGCTGGCTTGTTCAGATCATGGGTACTGTTCCATTCAGTGGGACGTGTATGCTCGCACGCTCAGCGCACCAAGTGTGCTGACTTGTTCACTGCAACGAGGTGCTGTTCAACATATGAGCTACGTCACAGGCCTTTATCCCAAACAACGACGTGCGTCAGAAAACGGTCAAACAACAGTGTTGGTCATATTTTAGCAAAACAAATGTAAGTGACGTATATGTCAAAGAATAATGTAAGAAAATAGAAAATAGTTTCGCAAAAAATAGGAACCAAAATGTATATGGATAGGCTAAATTGGAAGGGAAAAAATAGGGTGAAAATAAGTTAGGCGTCTTGACCAGACTTGGTTGGTAAAATGGTTGAGAAATTCCTTTAATGACAATTTTCCCCTCAAGTGAACCTAATAAAGGAAAGCTCCTCGCTTTGGACGCGACACCCTATGATTTTTAAGGACGACAAACGAGAACATCTACCACACTGTCTCCTTCAAATGGCGTCCCTGGGAGGGTATGAGGAATGTTAATTAAGAGGATTATGTTGGTCGTCGTGGGAGCGGGAAAGACCTATTGGGGAAGTTCATGCTTGGTTACGTATGGTTATATATGTGGTTATTGAGAACATCTTTTGACACACACACACACACACACACACACACACACACACACACACACATGCACATACACACACACACGTGTACGGAACATCTTGCCCGTAATATATATTTACAAACACGTCTTTGCTATGGAACCTGTAAGACTTCGACAAAGTTACGTGGTCCAGATCACAAGCCCCAGTAATGGAACATTACAGCAACGAGAACCATCCTTTCTACCATAATAGGTCCTCCGTCACAAAGTAATTCGTGATACAGACGCTACAAAATATGTCTTATTACCTACCCAAGCTACAACCCTTGGAGTCCAATATCAGCCAGAGGTTCGGAGAACCGAGAGAGTTTTGCAGCATGAACAAGGAGACTTTCCTGCTACCCCATGACTTAATCGCATCTCCACGAATGAAACACCTCAACTTTGCCATCATCTGACAGCAACTCCCACTGTTTAATCAGTTTGACAGTGTCACTTATAGGAATTCTATCAATATTTGAACCAGTATTCTCTGGAAGAAATCAAGGCATCGACAATGGAAAACATCAGTGGAGAAAGACTTAACATGGAAACTCACAAGTTCTAAAGATTTAAGTTTGTTGACCAGATCTACACGGATGAATGAGTCCGAGACTGTACCAACTAAGAGCAATTATAATTTAACAAACCATTTCGATAGTCTGCATGTTAGAGATTCTATGGAGCTTCTAGTTATTGGATGATTAAACGTCTTACAAAACTATGGAAATGAGGAAGTTTTGGATTTCGACAACTGAACTGTTTGATGGAGACATCGATGCTTGCCATTCAGTAATGCTGTAAGCTGCATCAGTCAGCAGAAATTTGTAATGAACAAGATTCTATCATCGTAAGAGACTTTAACATACCGATATCTAAATGGGGAGAATCCCTCTCCAGTAGCTTCGGGCCCACGTGGACTCCACCTAAATATACTTGATAGCGCTCTAATCCGATTAGACGAGAAACCTACTTGTGACGAGAATGTATTACATTTGGTTCTAACCGCAAATGAGGACCTCGTTCATAACGTTGAAGATGGAGAAAAGTTGGGTACAACTGATCACCGACAAATTAATTTTCAAGTCGCTTTCAACACTGCATGAAATATTGATCTACATGACAGTCGCGAGAAACATATCCGATCTTAAACGTGCAAATTCTAAACTTTGGCATTGCACTTGACAAGAAAACCCGGAATGATATGGTCAATGAAAACGACAAGAAAGTAGCGTGGAAAAGCTTCAGTAAAACCTTCAAAGCAGTAGAAGAAACATACAAGAGAATGCGGAGTAGACGGTCTATTTCTAAAACGAAGCCTAAGCGGCGGAACAGTTAACTAAAAAAGGGGTACTTGTCGTCTAAGAAGGTAGCTCATAAGAAACTTAGTGAGACAAAAAAAGAAAAAAATTATATGACAGAGTAAATCATGTAAATCTGCGTAGAGAAAGTAAGGAGTTATACGACGAAGTAGACATCAGTATGAAGTGTATGTTGCTGAAGATAGCAAAAGAGACCCTAAGGAGTTTAACAGCTAAGTTAAGTTAAGCAAGAGAGTCATTTCCAAGTCAGTTTGGTCCATAAGTAAGGAAAACGGTGATGGTTTCAAGACGAAGAAACCATGTCAAAAATATCAAATGACTTTTTTTTTTTTGCATAAGGCACAACCCATCTTTCAAGGCCAGTTTCAATGACAAGAGAAGAGAATATTCTTCAAAAAATTGACATACAAGTTGAAGACATACAGTCAGATATAAATCAACAAAAATAATTAAAACGGCAGGTCCTGATGAGTTTTATCTGAAAACAATGAAAGAGGCGAAAAGTGAGATAGTTAGACCCTTGACTGCCATTTTCAATAAGTTACTTGCTACAGGAAAAGTTCCAGATGAATGGAAGTTTGCCAATGTAACGTTGTAGTGACCTAAAACCACGTAAACAATGCACACAAGCGGTGAAAAAAAGCGAACAAAATTCATGGATTTATATGTAGGGCCTCCAAATTCAAGTCCAGGGAAATCATTTTTACTCTTCAAAATTCATTGGTTCGTCCTCTTGAACATTGTGTTCAATTTCGGTCACCATAACTAAAAAAGTCATAAACACAATAGAGGAAGGGCAACATCGAGCTACCTATATGATTCCTGGGCAGAGAAACAAATCCTTCGAAAGCTGATTAAAGATTTCAATCTCCTTACATTGAAAAATAAGGATAAGAGGTGATCCAATACAAGTGTCTATAATGACCATGAGCTTTGATAATCTTGATCTATCAGTTACCGTGATTCGTCTGATTCCACTTGAAGTAACGGATATAAACTCGGGGACAAACGTTTTACCTCAAACTATAGATAGGTTTAAGAACAGATCTGATAACTGTTTGGCTTTAATTCCACGACTTACATTATTTGCGCCTCCGTGGCCGCATCATCCATGTTTTACCACAGTTATCTGTGACTTTCTGATATCTTCCACTATCACAAACAGCCTCGACTGAACCCAGTGGTCTGTTGCCCTTTGATTTCTTTTATATTCTTAACTCATCGTCATCATTAACTGTTGGGCTGGAGAGGAGTGTTGTGTATGTATCATGATGATCACTTTACAATTCTAGAATTTCCTCACTGTGCTCACTCTTGTTCACAGTAGCTAAGGCATTAGACTTGTCAGCGTTTGCAGTGGATATTCTTATCTTTATGCAATTTCTCAATACCCTATAGCAACCGTCGCGGGCTGTAGCTATTACTTCGTCTTAACAAAGCACTGTACACCATACCACGTATATCAATTATCATCGTTTTTCTTTCGCGTCTGTTTTTACTTCATACATTCTTCCCAAGTTATTCCAATCAGCTTCGTTGAGGTACCAATAGTTATGTTTAGAAGGGTCTGCTGGAGGGGGAGGTGCCGTTAGAATAGATATACTGTGTAGCTACAGAGCGCTAAGGACAAGAGGTGTGAAAAATATCCAGAAATTTAGGAAAGTGTCCATAGTGGTCGGGCATATGGGTAAGGTGGGAGATAATTTGCTCTAGATCACTGAGAAAGGAAATACACTACCACCTGAGCCCTCCCTCTCACTGGTGGTAGAGTCACTCAAGAAAGTGTAGTCAGAGGAGTGTACCTTAAATTTGCAGTGGTCATTTCATAATCCCGAGAATAGTCGACACGTACAAGCTTGCAAGCCAAATACGACCCGATCCCGCCTGTGACCCCTTCCCCCCGACACACACACACACACACACACACACACACACACACGTATGTACATATATATATATATATATATATATATATATATATATGGGAGACCAAACTGGAGGTGGAAAGATGGAGTGAGAAAGATTTTGAGTGATCGGGGCCTGAACATACAGGTGGGTGAAAGGCGTTCAAGAAATAGAGTGAATTGGAACGATATGGTATACCGGGGTCGACGTGCTGTCAATGGATTGAACCAGGGCATATGAAGCGTCTGGGGTAAACCATGGAAAGTTTTTGTTGGGCCTGGATGTGGAAATGGAGCTGTGGTTTCGGTGCATTACACATGACAGCTAGAGACTGAGTGTGAACGAATGTTGCCATTTGTCCTTTCCTAGCGCTACCTCGCGGGGGGGGAGGGGGGGTGCTATTTCATGTGTGGCTGGGTGGCGACGGGAATGAATAAAGGCAACAGTATGAATTATGTACATGTGTTTATATGTATATGTCTGTATATGTATATATATATGTATACGTTAGAATGTATAGGTATGTATATGGGCGTGTGTGGACGCGCATGTATATACATGTGTGTGTGGGTGGGTTGGGCCAATCTTTCTTCTGTTTCCTTGCGCTACCTCGCTAACGCGGGAGGCAGCGACAAAGTATAAAAACATACACACACACACACACACACATATATATATATAATATATATATATATATATATATATATATATATATATATATATATATATATATATATATATATATATATATATATATATATATATATATATATATATATATATATAAAGGAAAGGGAAGAGAAGGAGGTGGAAGAAGGGGTCGCAGGAATGTACTGGTGCAGGTTAGGTGTGAGAATACTCGACTCAGTACAGTAGCCAGACCCACACATGTGGTGGGCCTCACCATCCACCCGCTGCATGCCTCCCTTACCAGCCGGTGGTTGCTGGGTGAGGAGCGAGCCAAGGTATGGCGCGCCTGCAGGATGGACAGGTGTTAACTGGACACCTGTCCATATAAAAACTGCCGACCGCGTAGCTGATGTCCGAATAACTGGATAATGATTATCATCATAACCATTGTTGTTCATACAATTGCCCACCACACAGGCAGCCACTGCAAAAATACGCACTTGACAATTACCCACCGAGAAAATACATACCAGCAACTGCTCACTGGAAGAATGCCCACTAGTCAACCCACTACCGGAGAAATACCCACAAAACGACTGGCCACCTGGAATATACCCACTAGATAACTGCCCACCTGGAAAATACGCACTAGATAACCACCCACTTGGAAAATACATACCAGATAGCAGTCCATCAGGAAAATATCCACCAGACAACAGCCCACTGGAAAGTACCCCAACAGACAATTGCGCACTGAAAAAATACTTTCTTGATATCCCTCCACGGCAACAATACCCACCACATCACTGCCCACCGAACACATCTAACAACCGTCCAGTGATGATTAGTTAATTATGGACCAACTGCCTCACAGGGTAACTGGCCACCGTAAAACTGCCGATCTAGGGAGTGCTCCCACGCCCCTCCACACACAGGGGCCACTGAAAATAAACCCATCATGAAAAAAAAATCACATCTGGAACTTGGGATGTGAAGGATTGCTTCAAAGTGACTATACTGGACAGTTGTGTGGGTGATGTATGTTGTATTTACTTGGCTCTCGGCTACTGTATGGTCCTCAGCTAGTACCCCTTGATTGCCTAGATCATGACAGCATCATCCCTGATCATGACGACATGATCCCTGAACATGACGACATGATCCCTGAACATGATGGTATGATCCCTGAACATGACATGATCCCTGAACATGACGGTATGATCCCTGAACATGATGGCATGATCCCTGAACATGAAATGATCCCTGACCTTGACGACATGATCCCTGAACATGACATGATCCCTGAACATGACGGTATGATCCTGAACATGATGGTATGATCCCTGAACATGATGGTATGATCCCTGAACATGATGGCATGATCCCTGAACATGATGGAATGATAGCCTGATCTCTGACATTACCATTGAGGGTCAAGTCGAATGCCAGGTTATCATACCCAGGGGACGCACTCTCGCACTCACAGGCTATATGATCGTCGTACTCAGGGATCGTACCGCTGAGCTCCAGGCACGTAGCCAACGTCCTCAATAATCGTACTGTTATGATGAAGTGATCGCACTGTCGCTCGTAAGTTGCTATACATATCGTACAAGACAACAGATTACTGGGGGTTCGTCATCTGGTGAGACGTGCAGGCAATACTGTGAAGTCTCGAACCACCAGCCTATGGTGACCACCTCCTCCTTCTCCTCCCGGCGAAGCCTAACGTCCTATGACGTCCCAGGCTTCTGGGGCCGACTCGTTTCTACCAGTGGGGAGACACTGGCCGGAGTTCGAGAATGAAGGGTATTGAACATTATGACCTCCTGTGCGTTGTGTGTGTGTGTGTGTGTGTGTCATTCACTTTTTGCACTATATAGGGAGGGAGTTTATACTCGTGGGACCCCATCTCTTAAACATCCTTTACTATCATACAATTTTATGAATCTGTTTTATCCGTCTCATTAACCATCTGCATTAACCATGTCCTCAGTCATCGTAATCCATTAATCCACATTTTTATACCATGAAAATATTTCGCTACATCATTTTTTCTTATAACAATGAGAGTTTGTGATGATTACATGTATCTTATTCTCTGGAAGTGTATGTATGGCCACAGACCCTCACCACGCACACGGTATAACCTGATTAACACAATAAATAGCAGATCATCTCATCCCTCCGGCTCTCCACCCTGATGTGGTGAGGGAGTGAGGTATTTTGAGTGGAAGAGGCTTGAACGAACAGCTGCAAGAACTCAGTTAAAGAAAATGTGTAATTAGGTGAAGTGAAAGAGAGCGAACATTTCATGATATACAATTGAAAAAAAAATACTTCGAGATATTATTTCATAACATTTGTTTCTTTCTTTCCTTAACGGAGATGCATGGCGTCCTTTCAATTTCTTTTGCCATCTTGATGACTGACTGTAGTAAATATCATTGTATTGCAAAGAGTCTCCCAGGGAGTAGATGTCCCTGAGTCTGATGTGGTAACATTTGTCTGCATCTTTGTTGAGGAAAGTTAAACACAGGAGAGACTGGCGATCCCTCATGAGTTATACTGTCATGTCTCAAAACATGAGAAGAAACATTTCTTGAACACAACGGTATGAGCCTTGACCTGATGACGTGGACTGGCTCCACGAAACATGTCGTGCCACATGTACACACAAATTACATGTTGAATAAAATTGTATGAACACCTACTGTAGTGTGATTTCACCTTCATATATATATATATATATATATATATATATATATATATATATATATATATATATATATATATATATATATATATATTATTTATTTTATTTATTATACTTTGTCGCTGTCTCCCGCGTTTGCGAGGTAGCGCAAGGAAACAGACGAAAGAAATGTCCCAACCCCCCCCCCCCCCATACACATGTATATACATACATCCACACACGCAAATATACATACCTGCACAGCTTTCCATGGTTTACCCCAGACGCTTCACATGCCTTGATTCAATCCACTGACAGCACGTCAACCCCGGTATACCACATCGCTCCAATTCACTCTATTCCTTGCCCTCCTTTCACCCTCCTGCATATTCAGGCCCCGATCACACAAAATCTTTTTCACTCCATCTTTCCACCTCCAATTTGGTCTCCCTCTTCTCCTCGTTCCCTCCACCTCCGACACATATATCCTCTTGGTCAATCTTTCCTCACTCATTCTCTCCATGTGCCCAAACCACTTCAAAACACCCTCTTCTGCTCTCTCAACCACGCTCTTTTTTATTTCCACACATCTCTCTTACCCTTACGTTACTCACTCGATCAAACCACCTCACACCACAACAATTGTCCTCAAACATCTCATTTCCAGCACATCCATCCTCCTGCGCACAACTCTATCCATAGCCCACGCCTCGCAACCATACAACATTGTTGGAACCACTATTCCTTCAAACATACCCATTTTTGCTTTCCGAGATAATGTTCTCGACTTCCACACATTCTTCAAGGCCCCCAGAATTTTCGCCCCCTCCCCCACCCTATGATCCACTTCCGCTTCCATGGTTCCATCCGCTGCCAGATCCACTCCCAGATATCTAAAACACTTCACTTCCTCCAGTTTTTCTCCATTCAAACTCACCTCCCAACTGACTTGACCCTCAACCCTACTGTACCTAATAACCTTGCTCTTATTCACATTTACTCTTAACTTTCTTCTTCCACACACTTTACCAAACTCAGTCACCAGCTTCTGCAGTTTCTCACATGAATCAGCCACCAGCGCTGTATCATCAGCGAACAACAACTGACTCACTTCCCAAGCTCTCTCATCCCCAACAGACTTCATACTTGCCCCTCTTTCCAAAACTCTTGCATTTACCTCCCTAACAACCCCATCCATAAACAAATTAAACAACCATGGAGACATCACACACCTGTGCCGCAAACCTACATTCACTGAGAACCAATCACTTTCCTCTCTTCCTACACGTACACATGCCTTACATCCTCGATAAAAACTTTTCACTGCTTCTAACAACTTTCCTCCCACACCATATATTCTTAATACCTTCCACAGAGCATCTCTATCAACTCTATCATATGCCTTCTCCAGATCCATAAATGCTACATACAAATCCATTTGCTTTTCTAA
>NC_092241.1:41874796-41892296 GCF_036320965.1 Panulirus ornatus | reverse complement strand
TGATGGCTTGCGCAAAAGATGCTTGTGGCATGAGAAGAGTGGGAGGTGGGTTGATTAGATAGGGTAGTGAGTGGTGGGATGAAGAAGTAAGAGTATTAGTGAAATAGAAGAGAGAGGCATTTGGACGATTTTTGCAGGGAAAAAATGAAATTGAGTGGGAGACGTATAAAAGAAAGAGACAGGAGGTCAAGAGAAAGGTGCAAGAGGTGAAAAAAAGGGCAAATGAGAGTTGGGGTGAGAGAGTATCATTAAATTTTAGGGAGAATAAAAAGATGTTCTGGAAGGAGGTAAATAAAGTGCGTAAGACACGGGAGCAAATGGGAACTTCAGTGAAGGGCGCAAATGGGGAGGTGATAACAAGTAGTGGTGATGTGAGAAGGAGATGGAGTGAGTATTTTGAAGGTTTGTTGAATGTGTTTGATGATAGAGTGGCAGATATAGGGTGTTTTGGTCGAGGTGGTGTGCAAAGTGCGAGGGTTAGGGAAAATGAGTTGGTAAACAGAGAAGAGGTAGTAAAAGCTTTGCGGAAGATGAAAGCCGGCAAGGCAGCAGGTTTGGATGGTATTGCAGTGGAATTTATTAAAAAAGGGGGTGACTGTATTGTTGACTGGTTGGTAAGGTCATTTAATGTATGTATGACTCATGGTGAGGTGCCTGAGGATTGGCGGAATGCGTGCATAGTGCCATTGTACAAAGGCAAAGTGGATAAGAGTGAGTGCTCAAATTACAGAGTTATAAGTTTGTTGAGTATTCCTGGCAAATTATATGGGAGGGTATTGATTGAGAGGGTGAAGGCATGTACAGAGCATCAGATTGGGGAAGAGCAGTGTGGTTTCAGAAGTGGTAGAGGATGTGTGGATCAGGTGTTTGCTTTGAAGAATGTATGTGAGAAATACTTAGAAAAGCAAATGGATTTGTATGTAGCATTTATGGATCTGGAGAAGGCATATGATAGAGTTGATAGAGATGCTCTGTGGAAGGTATTAAGAATATATGGTGTGGGAGGAAAGTTGTTAGAAGCAGTGAAAAGTTTTTATCGAGGATGTAAGGCATGTGTACGTGTAGGAAGAGAGGAAAGTGATTGGTTCTCAGTGAATGTAGGTTTGCGGCAGGGGTGTGTGATGTCTCCATGGTTGTTTAATTTGTTTATGGATGGGGTTGTTAGGGAGGTGAATGCAAGAGTTTTGGAAAGAGGGGCAAGTATGAAGTCTGTTGGGGATGAGAGAGCTTGGGAAGTGAGTCAGTTGTTGTTCGCTGATGATACAGCGCTGGTGGCTGATTCATGTGAGAAACTGCAGAAGTTGGTGACTGAGTTTGGTAAAGTGTGTGAAAGAAGAAAGTTAAGAGTAAATGTGAATAAGAGCAAGGTTATTAGGTACAGTAGGGTTGGGGGTCAAGTCAATTGGGAGGTGAGTTTGAATGGAGAAAAACTGGAGGAAGTGAAGTGTTTTAGATATCTGGGAGTGGATATGGCAGCGGATGGAACCATGGAAGCGGAAGTGGATCATAGGGTGGGGGAGGGGGCGAAAATTCTGGGAGCCTTGAAGAATGTGTGGAAGTCGAGAACATTATCTCGGAAAGCAAAAATGGGTATGTTTGAAGGAGTAGTGGTTCCAACAATGTTGTATGGTTGCGAGGCGTGGACTATGGATAGAGTTGTGCGCAGGAGGATGGATGTGCTGGAAATGAGATGTTTGAGGACAATGTGTGGTGTGAGGTGGTTTGATCGAGTAAGTAACGTAAGGGTAAGAGAGATGTGTGGAAATAAAAAGAGCGTGGTTGAGAGAGCAGAAGAGGGTGTTTTGAAATGGTTTGGTCACATGGAGAGAATGAGTGAGGAAAGATTGACCAAGAGGATATATGTGTCGGAGGTGGAGGGAACGAGGAGAAGAGGGAGACCAAATTGGAGGTGGAAAGATGGAGTGAAAAAGATTTTGTGTGATCGGGGCCTGAACATGCAGGAGGGTGAAAGGAGGGCAAAGAATAGAGTGAATTGGAGCGATGTGGTATACCGGGGTTGACGTGCTGTCAGTGGATTGAATCAAGGCAAGTGTATGGGGGTGGGTTGGGCCATTTCTTTCGTCTGTTTCCTTGCGCTACCTCGCAAACGCGGGAGACAGTGACAAAGCAAAAAAAAAAAAAAAAAAAAAAAAAAATAATAAGAAAATAATAATAATGATAATAATGATAATAATGATAATGATAATGATAATAATAAAGATAATAACAATAATGATAATGATAATAATAATAACAAAAATTAGTTCTGGTGTCTATTTTGTTAAATTCATCATCATCATCATCATCATCATCATCATTATCATCACCTTCGCCATCATCATCATCATCATAATGATAACAATAATAATGATAATAGTAATAATAATAATAATACCACTAGTAATAATGATAATCAACTGGATGATTAGATTAATCATCTGGGATCCCTTGGCGAAGGGGTTAGCGAGCTGATGATCAAAGTTAATCAGTAATATTAAATTAGTCCGGTCGTCTAATCCCCCTACAGAGATGAAACTTGTATGTCACGGTGTTGTACAGGTATGTCACTGTGGGTGTACCTTGGCCTGTCGCAGCTTACGTGGGTGACTATAAAAGGATATAAACATATGGAGACCAAGTCTCTGTTTCCTTTGAGGAAAGCTTAACATGGACTGAGGACATCCTAGTTGAAATGATGACCATCCTTGAACTCTGTTAACAACGTGATCCAGACTTACTCTTGACCCCTCACACGAACACGACCCTTCCTTCCTTCCAACATTTTCCTCCAGTCATCCCCTCCTCCCCAGAGTCAACAGTTAAGAGAGATAATCATAGCTCTCCTTCCTGCCACTATCTCCAGTATGGTTTCCCTCTCTTGCCAACATCTCCAGTATAGCTTCTCCTCCTGCCACCACCTCCAGTATAGCTTCCTCTCCTGCCAACATCTCCAGTATAGCTTCCTCTCCTGCCACAATCTCCAGTATAGCTTCCTCTCCTGCCACCATCTCCAGTATAGCTTCCCCTCCTGCCATCATCTCCAGTATAGCTTCCCCTCCTGCCACCATCTCCAGTATAGCTTCCCCTCCTGCCATCATCTCCAGTATAGCTTCCCCTCCTGCCACCATCTCCAGTATAGCTTCCTCTCCTGCCACCATCTCCAGTATACCTTCCCCTCCTGCCACCATCTCCAGTATACCTTCCCCTCCTGCCACCATCTCCAGTATAGCTTCCCCTCCTGCCACCATCTCCAGTATAGCTTCCCCTCCTGCCACCATCTCCAGTATAGCCTCCCCTCCTACCATCATCTCCAGTATAGCCTCCCCTCCTACCACCATCTCCAGTATACCTTCCCCTCCTGCCACCATCTCCAGTATACCTTCCCCTCCTGCCACCATCTCCAGCATAGCTTCCTCTCCTGCCACCATCTCCAGTATAGCTTCCCCTCCTGCCATCATCTCCAGTATAGCTTCCCCTCCTGCCACCATCTCCAGTATAGCTTCCCCTCCTGCCATCATCTCCAGTATAGCTTCCCCTCCTGGCACCACCTCCAGTATAGCTTCCTCTCCTGCCACCATCTCCAGTATAGCTTCCCCTCCTGCCACCATCTCCAGTATAGCTTCCTCTCCTACCACCATCTCCAGTATAGTTTCCTCTCCTGCCACCATCTCCAGTATAGCTTCCTCTCCTGCCACCATCTCCAGTATAGCTTCCCCTCCTGCCACCATCTCCAGTATAGCTTCCCCTCCTGCCACCATCTCCAGTATAGCTTCCCCTCCTACCATCATCTCCAGTATAGCCTCCCCTCCTACCACCATCTCCAGTATACCTTCCCCTCCTGCCACCATCTCCAGTATACCTTCCCCTCCTGCCACCATCTCCAGCATAGCTTCCTCTCCTGCCACCATCTCCAGTATAGCTTCCCCTCCTGCCATCATCTCCAGTATAGCTTCCCCTCCTGCCACCATCTCCAGTATAGCTTCCCCTCCTGCCATCATCTCCAGTATAGCTTCCCCTCCTGGCACCACCTCCAGTATAGCTTCCTCTCCTGCCACCATCTCCAGTATAGCTTCCCCTCCTGCCATCATCTCCAGTATAGCTTCCCCTCCTGGCACCACCTCCAGTATAGCTTCCTCTCCTGCCACCATCTCCAGTATAGCTTCCCCTCCTGCCACCATCTCCAGTATAGCTTCCCCTCCTGCCACCATCTCCAGTATAGCTTCCTCTCCTACCACCACCTCCAGTATAGCTTCCTCTCCTGCCACCATCTCCAGTATAGCTTCCCCTCCTGCCACCATCTCCAGTATAGCTTCCCCTCCTGCCATCATCCCCAGTATAGCTTCCCCTCCTGGCACCACCTCCAGTATAGCTTCCCCTCCTGCCACCATCTCCAGTACAGGAAAATCGTTATTTCATTTATTCCTGACGTCCATCAGGGGTTCTCACGTACCTCCTCTGCCACTTGACAACCAATAAATCAAACAAGAACAAAAGTACAAAATTAATTACCGCCTGATTAGAGTACCTTCCATGTTCTGGCTCTGTATTATATATTCATTTCATGTTTTGTTATATTGTAAGGTGACCTCAGCCAACCTGGATCAAACGTGGATTATTTTTTCCTTTCCTTCGTTCAATGATCCAGAGTAACATAACCGAAATTAAACTTGATTAGATTAGGTGAGATTTTTGATGGCTAGTCCATACTGGCCGCGCACACACACACACACACACACACACACACATATCTGCCACACTGGCCATGTAGATGTACCTCACACACATGTGCTTGTCCAGAACCTGGAAATATCCAGCCCACCTTGATCTTAAGGGCTGTTATGATTCGTTAACGACTGACTGTTACGACCTTCCTGTTCTGTGGGATCTGTGAAACAGTATCTGGTTTGTGTTTTTTTGCCGAATGAATAGACTAACTGAATCTAATAAATCGTGCTATAATGTTATTATAATCAGTGTTATTATTATCAATATTACTATCATTATCATTATTATCATTATCAGTATTATTATTTTATCATTATCATTGTTATGATTATCATTATCGTTATCATCATTATACACATACACACACACACACACACACACGCGTTATTCTACCATTCTTCACAGTTTTCTCCATCTCTCACATTAATTAAATATCGTACATGAGACACGTTCTGCAGCGTCTCCTCTCCATCTGTATATGAGCCAAAATATCAGGGAAAACATGGCCATGAATCTGTGCCGAAAAAACTTTAAGAGGAAGACACACCGCCGGATTTAATCTCAACATAAAAATAATCTCAAATGAAGAGAGTGAAAAAATGCGTTGGACCAGCAGTTCTTACCAAGCACCTGGACGAGATATTCAGAAAAGTGGAAAAGCAAGCAGTGGAGCTTACACCACCCTTGTGGTATGCTATAATATAGGAGACAAATCCTGTTAACAAGAACTCTTGCATTCAACTAAATCCTTTACTTCACCAACGAATCCTATTGAAGACAAGAGAAGCCATCTCATCTTCCAGCAGCTGAATGAATAATCTGCTTATAAATTCTCTCTCCAACACGAACTCCGTCTGATGAAATGGTGCCAGGCAGGTTCAAGGTTGGGAAGATCTAGGGTCAGGCAGGTTCAAGTTCAGGGAGGTTCAGGGTCAGGCAAGTCCAGAGCCAGGCAGGTTCAGGGCCTGGTGTGTCCAGGGCCAGGCAAGTCCAGGGCCAGGAAGGTCCACGGTCAGGAAGGTCCATGGCCAGGTAGATCCAAGGATAGGCAGGTCCAGGGGCAGGCAGGTCCAGGGTCAGGCAGGTTCAAGGTCCTGCACGGGTGACGACTCTCTCATGCCCCACTTTCCCTCTCCTATTTCATTCCTTAATTCTCAACTTTTCTAGTCCATTCCTTTAACTCTCTTTCCTTCTGTCATTCACCATCATTATGGTGGTCCATCCTTCATGTACCACACCATCATCATGATGGTCCATCCTTCATGTACCACACCATCATCATGATGGTCCATCCTTCATGTACCACACCATCATCATGATGGTCCAACCCTCATGTACCACACCATCATCATGATGGTCCAACCTTCATGTACCACACCATCATCATGATGGTCCATCCTTCATGTACCACACCATCATCATGATGGTCCATCCTTAATGTACCACACCATCATCATGATGGTCCATCCTTCATGTACCACACCATCATCATGGTGGTCCAACCTTCATGTACCACACCATCATCATGATGGTCCATCCTTCATGTACCACACCATCATCATGATGGTCCATCCTTCATGTACCACACCATCATCATGATGGTCCATCCTTCATGTACCACACCATCATCATGATGGTCCATCCTTCATGTACCACACCATCATCATGATGGTCCAACCTTCATGTACCACACCATCATCATGGTGGTATATCCTTCATGTACCACACCATCATCATGGTGGTCCATCCTTCATGTACCACACCATCATCATGATGGTCCATCCTTCATGTACCACACCATCATGATGATGGTCCATCCTTCATGTACCACACCATCATCATGATGGTCCATCCTTCATGTACCACACCATCATCATGATGGTCCATCCTTCATGTACCACACCATCATCATGATGGTCCATCCTTCATGTACCACACCATCATCATGATGGTCCATCCTTCATGTACCACACCATCATCATGATGGTCCATCCTTCATGTACCACACCATCATCATGATGGTCCATCCTTCATGTACCACACCATCATCATGATGGTCCATCCTTCATGTACCACACTGGTCACCGTCATCAGTCCACCATCTCATTTCTGCAACGATCATAAGTGTTCATGATGACAGTATAAATACCACTCCCAGCAGGTCTTCCCATCACCTTACAGTTGCCTGCTTGCTTGCCTGCTACCATCTTATAGATAACCTGCCATCACCATACAGATACCCTGTCATCACCTTGTAGATACCCTGCCGTCATTTTACAACAGCCCTGTCACCTCCTAGCAGCTGCCCTTTTACCAATTTACACCTGACCTGCTAACACATCACAGTTCCCCTGCCACCACCTCGCAGCAGCTCATCCAACACTTGACAGCTGTTTGCTACTGTGGGTAGTTCAGTACAGCTGCGCGTCTTGACAGGTGTTACCACAGTCTACCACACCCACAATCACATCCATACGACAGCTTGTCTGTAATTCAAACTTCTCCCTCGATAACTGATCATTAGCATCCAGGCACTGTCCTCTCCCTACCTTCACTTCCATTATTCCCACACACAACGACTAGTACCATCTCGCCTCACCCACCGACACTATCCTCACAACCATCCACACCCGCCACATAGCTCCTCACGTCCCCACCATCCACTACCAAGCCAGGGGAACAGGAGGCGGCCCTCCAGTGGACCCTGCAACAAGTGGCCCTCGACACTTGGGCGTCGGTAGGCAGCAGGAGGCGGCGGTGTCGGGTGCAGATCTTCCCGGAGGCAGCTGCTCACACACGCCACAAAGGGCAGGAGGAGCAGCAGCGGCTCCTCGTACCTCACACACGCCCGCCACCAACAGCTGCACCACCTGCAGCAACTGCGCAGTCTGCTCCAAATGCTGGGCCACCTACAGAGAGAGAGAGAGAGAGAGAGAGAGAGAGAGAGAGAGAGAGAGAGAGAGAGAGAGAGAGAGAGAGAGAGAGAGAGAGAGAGAGAGAGAGAGAGAGAGAGAGAGAGAGAGAGAGAGAGAGAGAGAGAGAGAGAGAGAGAGAGAGAGAGAGAGAGAGAGAGAGAGAGAGAGAGAGAGAGAGAGAGAGAGAGAGAGAGAGAGAGAGAGAGAGAGAGAGAGAGAGAGAGAGAGAGAGAGAGAGAGAGAGAGAGAGAGAGAGAGAGAGAGAGAGAGAGAGAGAGAGAGAGAGAGAGAGAGAGAGAGAGAGAGAGAGAGAGAGAGAGAGAGAGAGAGAGAGAGAGAGAGAGAGAGAGAGAGAGAGAGAGAGAGAGAGAGAGAGAGAGAGAGAGAGAGAGAGAGAGAGAGAGAGAGAGAGAGAGAGAGAGAGAGAGAGAGAGAGAGAGAGAGAGAGAGAGAGAGAGAGAGAGAGAGAGAGAGAGAGAGAGAGAGAGAGAGAGAGAGAGAGAGAGAGAGAGAGAGAGAGAGAGAGAGAGAGAGAGAGAGAGAGAGAGAGAGAGAGAGAGAGAGAGAGAGAGAGAGAGAGAGAGAGAGAGAGAGAGAGAGAGAGAGAGAGAGAGAGAGAGAGAGAGAGAGAGAGAGAGAGAGAGAGAGAGAGAGAGAGAGAGAGAGAGAGAGAGAGAGAGAGAGAGAGAGAGAGAGAGAGAGAGAGAGAGAGAGAGAGAGAGAGAGAGAGAGAGAGAGAGAGCTCAACCAGACGCCTGCAATAAGGAAAGCAAATTCATCTAATTCACATGAGCCATAATACACAAGGTGCTGCTCGCATGATAATTTCTAGCATCTGTAGGAGGGTGTTCAGTGAGTCTTTGCATCTGTACAATATGAAATCCACATCAGCCTTCCTCTCACACACAGCCTCATGAATGTGGAGTCAGCATTCACACTGAAACATTCGGTTCTTTCTCAAAGGATCCAGGAACACGGACTGGCTGAAGTTCTGACCCCTTGAACACGAGTGTGAACCTTGAACCCGACGGTTCGACTCTGGGTATGATAGCCTTGCCTTTGACATGACTTATGAAAGTCAGGTCAAACGTCAAGCCATCATACCTTCAACTTGTAACATCGTGTTCAAGGGTCATGCCCCGTGTTGTACCATCATTCCTCAAAGGTCGTAATGTCTTCGTGTTCGAGCACTGAAACATCTGTCATGAGTGTTCCGTTCGAGCGAGACTCTCAGTAAGTACAGACACCACAAGGGAAAGTGAACGCAAACCAGCACCAGCAAAGGCTCTGGAGGAGGAGACACTAAACGCCAATATGAAAAGCTACACCACTGAGCGACAGAGTCGAGTTATGGGCCGCACGACGAAGAAATAGGGTAACTACTGGATGGTTAAATAATGAAGTCATATGTCTCTCAGTACATAATACACACTAACTATTTTCCTCCTTTTTCGGCGAAATAATCATTTCACAGCATTATCTATTAACGTGGAATCTGCGGTGTGTGGGCATAATGGATGAGGGCAACAGGTGGCTGCGTCGCCTACCAACGTCAGCGTTGAAATAATGATGGGATGTGGGCCAACTCCTCCTCCCGAAGGTGCGGGCCTGTGGGCGCGCTCACTCCGGGCATATGGTCGGCATGTTCCTGGAGGTGGAGGAAGGGAAGTTGGGGATTACACTTACCTAACTGCAAATGTAAATACACTGGGAATCTGGGCAGCATAAAGAAGTTTAAAATGTATTTAAGGCGGATTCTCAGGCAGGAATAAGGGACAGACTTCTCTTTATGGACAGTTATGAGTTGGAGTCACTTGTGGCGTGTGGCAGGGCTCAAGCCTGGGGCCAATGCCCTTTTCGTTCTATGTAAATGACTTGTCAGAAAGACTGGCCTCGCACGCGAACAAGTTCACGGATGATAGCAAGGTCGTGAAGACATGGAAAAGGAGTGTTAATCAAACTATTCACAGCGTACGTAAGGCCAAAACTACAGCTTGCTTCGCAAAATTAAAGCACAAAGAAGTAATGAAGAAGGTTCACCTAAGGTGGTAAGAGAATTATGAGAGCTCAGTAAGATTGAGAGGTTATAAGCCATAAATATCCCCACTATGGAAGAGAGAAGAGTAAGGGATGGCTTGGTCACGTACTTTAACATTCTAAAACAGTTTGATGATGTGGACAGTGAGCAGTTCTACGAAAGACGTAAAAAATGTAGACACCTGAGGCCATAACCAGAAACTAAGCAGAACTTGCTTGAAAAGATTTAGAAAATAATTCTAGATTGCCAGAGTTGTGGATGATCGGAGTACGGTAAATGATGAAACCTTGAATGCTGATAAGATATAGAATCTTCATAAGTTGCGCAATAGTAGAAAAGAAAAGTTCAAGAGGTAGGATCCCATGACTGTAGAACTCCCATCCTGGAGTGTATAAAGATATCACATTATACATTTACACATTCAATCATAGTCAGTATTCTCCGATACACCCAGCAACATTCGACGCTGATTTATTCTTTGAAACCTATATTTCATAGATGTTATATAAACTAAGTTAAACTGAACGTCGATCAAACAGTGTGGAGAAGCAGTGAACAATGCTCTGATGGCTTCTCTTCGTCCATAATATATCGTGATGAACGTTTTACCATTTATACAACGTTTATCATTTGTTCTTTTTCTGACATATGTATCATATTTGCCATATTTATGGTCTGATATTACAATATTTGCAGTATGTAGGTGACCAGGAATTATTTCTGTGACATGTGTCATAATCTGGAAGTGTCACAGACATGACAACCATAAACCATATTGTCAGGACTCCTTTTTAAAATGATGTTCACTAGCAGAGTCTATGGTGACTCCATACCTCTGGATAAAATGAGAAGTATCAGTGAAAAGCAGTAAGGTCTGTTTTCCAACACCACACGAGCTCGACAAGGCTGAAGACGTGGTAAACTCTTATTTGCAAGGGACTTGTGAATAGGCCCTGCGGCCCGTGGTCTCTGGCTGAAATTTCACGTAACCAAACGTGCACGAGACGGCAGATGACTCACCTACACCATCGTCACCTGCTCTGCCAGACGACCGTAATTACCTTATGATCAATAAGGATAACCACAGGACGATACCTTCAACACCTGCATTATCTGGTGTTTGTGATGGAGCAGGAGGCGCTGTAGCGCGTGCAGGGGTACTGTAACACCCACACAACACATGTACAACACGGGGAACATAAAATGAGGGGGTCACACTAATGGCATACAGTGTACGTTGGTTTGAACATGTGACCACTCAACTTCATGGAGCACGTCATGACGGACCTTAAGCCGAACAGTACGACCCTTGAGCACAATGGTTCAACCTATGGGTACGACGAAAGACCAGGCCATCATAACCAATCGAACCATTGTATTCCAGGGTCATACCGTCGTGCTAAAGAGGTAAATGAAAACTCACAAACTTATAACAACCGTGAGAGGTCCACAATTTCCCGTCCCTCTGCTCTACTTTCTATTACATGTCTGCAGCCTCCCAGCGTTGCTCCGTCGCGACACAGAGAAATTCTTGACTTAATAATTCACGTGCCTACATGGAGGCAGCGACCTTCACGCGGCCACAATGATGCCAGACAAGACGTGAAGGCGGTGTAGTCAACAACGGTGGTTGGGACGTGCTGTGGCTGCTGTCTCGCGCCCTACCGGACGGCTCTCGGAGGTGGCAGCAATACTGGTGTTTCAAGGAATTCATTATCAGGAATATTGGGGAGCATATTGAGGACTCCTGCCGAGAACACGTCGTCTTCATAATACAGTGGGAGAAGTCAGGACGAAATACGGGTAAGCCAGCCATGCTAAAATAGGCTTTATACGGGCATTGCTTTATATATATATATATATATATATATATATATATATATATATATATATATATATATATATATATATATATATATATATATATATATTTTGCTTTGTCGCTGTCTCCCGCGTTTGCGAGGTAGCGCAAGGAAACAGACGAAAGAAATGGCCCAACCCACCCCCATACACATGTATATACACACACGTCCACACACGCAAATATACATACCTATACATCTCAATGTACACATATATATACACACACAGACACATACATATATACCCATGCACACAATTCACACTGTCTGCCTTTATTCATTCCCATCGCCACCTCGCCACACATGGAATACCATCCCCCTCCCCCCTCATATGAGCGCGGTAGCGCTAGGAAAAGACAACAAAGGCCTCATTCGTTCACACTCAGTCTCCAGCTGTCATGCAATAATGCCCGAAATCACACACACATATATATATATATATATATATATATATATATATATATATATATATATATATATATATATATATGAGAGAGAGAGAGAGAGAGAGAGAGAGAGAGAGAGAGAGAGAGAGAGAGAGAGAGAGAGAGAGAGAGAGAGAGAGAGAGAGAGAAACGGGACTGTCCAAGTATGAATCTGAAGGGGAAGAACCTGGTGTAAGTGTAGCGCTTTTGATACGCGAGTGTGGACGCGGCAACCAATGGAAACATGGATGCTGAAATAAGTCACTGGGTGAAAGGGGGTCTGGGGTGTGTCAAGGAAATTCTGGTAGGAGAAGAGAGTGTCTGTCTGGACAATGATGGGCATATTCAAAGGTACAGTAGACCTGGCAGTGTTGTACAAATATAATTCTTGGGACTTTAATACAAACAAAAGGAAGATGTACATGTGCTGGAAATGAAATGTCTGGGGACGAAATATGACTAAGACGAGATGATGGGGGTGTGGAAAGCCTTCATCAGGGAGGTGATTGAAGGAGGCCGGGCAGGGTGTGCTGAAGTGGTTCCATCATATGGAGAAGATGAATGAAGAGGGACCGACAAATGTATCAGAAGCAGAGGAAGCAGGGGGTAGAAAGAGATCGAGGAGGAGATGGTAGGATAAAGTAAAGATGGCTTTGGGCTATCGGAACATTATCTTCGTGAGGCCGAGATTCGTGTATAAAAAATAGAAAGAACTACAGCCATGTGGTATATGGGGGTCGAGGGGTTGTTAATTGGTTGAGTCAGGGCATCTGAAGTGTATGTCTGTACTCGATAAATCATACATGACAGCTAGACAATATGTAAACAAGAACTAAACACCAGAGGATAACATCTGGAACGTCTGGAACAAAGAGAGGACACAGGTAGAAATGACAGTGCCATAAGCAAAGCATATGATTTTTTTGGTGTATAATCACCTAGGTAGAAAATAGAAAATGAACTTTCGAGTGATATACAGACTCTCAAAACAGTAATGCTATCGCTAAGTACTAACAGGAAAACGCTCATCCTGTACACCTTAACAACCCAGTCATGTTGCACCCGTCATCGGATTATACCACTCACAGTGTCTTTGAATCTGTCGTCAATGTTAATATTAATAACTTAACATACCCCCAGGTGACTTCAAAGCTCACCCTATTATCAACCAAATCATTATGAACAGACGAGATAAGACAGTATGAGGAAGAGTTGAACACGCATCTCGCTACCCAGGCCTACTACCCCATGATCACCCCACTTAACCAACAGGCACCCCCCACCTTCCCTTTAACGGCCAGAGACATAGTTACTGGTCTGGCATGGCGGTAGGAGGGTGTACAGGTCTGTATACCTGTGTTGAGGTGATGAAACTTTGTGAATAGTTTATGCCTGACGAGGCGGATTTCCCACGAAACATGAAGTGTACTGTAAAGTTTCACGAAACTAAGCTACATGAACTCCTACTAAAGTGCAGTTACCCCTTTATGAAATTATCACGGACTAGTGTGGCAGTCATGTTATCAATATATATATATATATATATATATATATATATATATATATATATATATATATATATATATATATATATATATATATATATATATATATATATATATTATTCCTATGAGTCCACGGTGAAAATAAAACACAATAAGTTCCCAAGTGGACTTTCGTGTAAAAATCACACAATCAGGGTAGACGCAAAAGAGAAATATAACAGTCAGTTGATATAAAACGAAGAGACGTAGCTAGGACGCCATTTGGTAAACATGCGATTGGAGAATTGCCTGTTTGCCGAATGGCGTCCTAGCTACGTCGCTTCGTTGTATATCAACTGACTGTTTTGTTTCTCTCTTGTATCTCCCCTGACGATGTGATAATTACACGAAAGAGCACTTGGGAACTTATCGTGTTTCATTTTCCCAGTGGACTCATAGGAATATACTTGATCACGTGCAAAATTGTAATCCTTTCCAAAGTATGAATATATATATATATATATATATATATATATATATATATATATATATATATATATATATATATATATATATATATATGTGTGAATAAGAGCAAGGTTATTAGGTACAGTAGGGTTGAGGGTCAAGTCAATTGGGAGGTAAGTTTGAATGGAGAAAAACTAGAGGAAGTAAAGTGTTTTAGATATCTGGGAGTGGATCTGGCAGCGGATAAAACCATGGAAGCGGAAGTGAATCATAGGGTTGAGGGACAAGTCAACTGGGATGTAATTTTGAATGGAGAAAAACCGGGGGAAGTGAAGTGTTTTAGATATCTAGGAGTTGATTTGGCAGCGGAAGGAACCATGGAAGCGGAAGTGAATCTTAGGGTGGGGGAGGGAGCGAAAATCCTGGAAGCCTTGAAGAATATGTGGAAGTCGAGAACATTATCTCGGAAAGCTGAAATGGGTATGTTTGATGGAATAGTGGTTCCAACAATGTTGTATGGTTGCGAGGCGTGGGCTATGGATAGAGTTGTGCGCAGGAGGGTGGATGTGCTGGAAATGAGATGTTTGAGGACAATGTGTGGTGTGAGGTGGTTTGATCGAGTAAGTAATGTAAGGGTAAGAGAGATGTGTGGAAATAAAAAGAGTGTGGTTGAGAGAGCAGAAGAGGGTATTTTGAAATGGTTTGGGCACATGGAGAGAATGAGTGAGGAAAGATTGACCAAGAGGATATATGTGTCGGAGGTGGAGGGAACGAGAGGTGGGAGACCAAATTGGAGGTGGAAAGATGGAGTGAAAAAGATTTTGTGTGATCGGGGCCTGAACATGCAGGAGGGTGAAAGGAGGGCAAGGAATAGAGCGAATTGGATCGATGTGGTATACCGGCGTTGACGTGCTGTCAGTGGATTGAATCAGGGCATGTGAAGCGTCTGGGGTAAACCATGGAAAGTTGTGTGGGGTCTGGATGTGGAAAGGGAGCTGTGGTTTCGGGCATTATTACATGACAGCTAGAGACTGAGTGTGAACGGATGGGGCCTTTGTTGTCTTTTCCTAGTGCTACCTCGCACACATGAGGGGGAGGGAGATGGTATTCCATGTGTGGCGAGGTGGCGATGGGAATGAATAAAGGCAGTGTAAATTGTTTGCATGGGTATATATGTATGTGTCTGTGTGTGTATATATATGTGTACATTGAGATGTATTGGTATGTATATTTGCGTGTGTGGACGTGTATGTATATCCATTGTGTATGGGGGTGGGTTGGGCCATTTCTTACGTCTGTTTCCTTGCGCTACCTCGCAAACGCGGGAGACAGCGACAAAGCAAAATAATAAAATAAATAATATATATATATATATATATATATATATATATATATATATATATATATATATATATACATATATATATATATATATATATATATATATATATATATATATATATATATATATATATATATATATATATATATATATATATGTATATATATATATTTATATATATATATATATATATATATATATATATATATATATATATATATATATATATATATATATTTATTTTATATTTATTTTATTATACTTTGTCGCTGTCTCCCGCGTTTGCGAGGTAGCGCAAGGAAACAGACGAAAGAAATGGCCCAACCCCCCCATACACATGTATATACATACGTCCACACACGCAAATATACATACCTACACAGCTTTCCATGGTTTACCCCAGACGCTTCACATGCCTTGATTCAATCCACTGACAGCACGTCAACCCCAGTATACCACATCGCTCCAATTCACTCTATTCCTTGCCCTCCTTTCACCCTCCTGCATGTTCAGGCCCCGATCACACAAAATCTTTTTCACTCCATCTTTCCACCTCCAATTTGGTCTCCCTCTTCTCCTCGTTCCCTCCACCTCCGACACATATATCCTCTTGGTCAATCTTTCCTCACTCATTCTCTCCATGTGCCCAAACCATTTCAAAACACCCTCTACTGCTCTCTCAACCACGTTCTTTTTATTTCCACACATCTCTCTTACCCTTACGTTACTTACTCGATCAAACCATCTCACACCACACATTGTCCTCAAACATCTCATTTCCAGCACATCCATCCTCCTGCGCACAACTCTATCCATAGCCCACGCCTCGCAACCATACAACATTGTTGGAACCACTATTCCTTCAAACATACCCATTTTTGCTTTCCGAGATAATGTTCTCGACTTCCACACATTCTTCAAGGCTCCCAGAATTTTCGCCCCCTCCCCCACCCTATGATCCACTTCCGCTTCCATGGTTCCATCCGCTGCCAGATCCACTCCCAGATATCTAAAACACTTCACTTCCTCCAGTTTTTCTCCATTCAAACTCACCTCCCAATTGACTTGACCCTCAACCCTACTGTACCTAACAACCTTGCTCTTATTCACATTTACTCTTAACTTTCTTCTTCCACACACTTTACCAAACTCAGTCACCAGCTTCTGCAGTTTCTCACATGAATCAGCCATCAGCGCTGTATCATCAGCGAACAACAACTGACTCACTTCCCAAGCTCTCTCATCCCCTACAGACTTCATACTTGCCCCGCTTTCCAATACTCTTGCATTTACCTCCCTAACAACCCCATCCATAAACAAATTAAACAACCATGGAGACATCACACACCTGTGCCGCAAACCTACATTCACTGAGAACCAATCACTTTCCTCTCTTCCTACACGTACACACATAATATATATATATATATATACATATATATATATATATATATATATATATATATATATATATATATATATATATATACATATATACATATATATATATATATATATATATATATATATATATATATATATATATATATATATACCTGGTTTAAAAAGCGAGATATACATATGTATACTTATGTAAGTAGGAGAGATGGCCAGAGAGCGTTATTGGATTACGTGTTAATTGACAGGCGTGCGAAAGAGAGACTTTTGGATGTTAATGTGCTGAGAGGTGCAACTGGAGGGATGTCTGATCATTATCTTGTGGAGGCTAAGGTGAAGATTTGTATGGGATTTCAGAAAAGAAGAGTGAATGTTGGGGTGAAGAGGGTGGTGAGAGTAAGTGAGCTTGAGAAGGAGACCTGTGTGAGGAAGCACCAGGAGAGACTGAGTACAGAATGGAAAAAGGTAAGAACAATGGAAGTAAGGGGAGTGGGGGAGGAATGGGATGTATTTAGGGAATCAGTGATGGATTGCGCAAAAGAAGCTTGTGGCATGAGAAGAGTGGGAGGTGGGTTGATTAGAAAGGGTAGTGAGTGGTGGGATGAAGTAAGAGTATTAGTGAAAGAGAAGAGAGAGGCATTTGGACGATTTTTGCAGGGAAAAAATGCAATTGAGTGGGAGATGTATAAAAGAAAGAGACAGGAGGTCAAGAGAAAGGTGCAAGAGGTGAAAAAAAGGGCAAATGAGAGTTGGGGTGAGAGAGTATCATTAAATTTTAGGGAGAATAAAAAGATGTTCTGGAAGGAGGTAAATAAAGTGCGTAAGACAAGGGAGCAAATGGGA
>NC_092241.1:41864796-41869796 GCF_036320965.1 Panulirus ornatus | reverse complement strand
TTGTGGGGATAGGGAAGAAAGAATACTTCCCACGTATTTCCTGCGTCTCATAAAAGGCGATGAAAGGGGAGGGAGCGTGGGGGTGGAAATCCTCCCCTAAAGTTTTTACTTTTCCAAAAGAAGGAACAGAGAAGGAGGCCACGTGAGGAACTTCCCTCTTAGGCTCGGTCCTTTGTTCTTAACGCTACCTCGCTAACGCGGGAAATGGCGAAAATGTATGAAAAAAAGTGGTGGGAGTATGTGATAGAGTGTAAGAAAGCATGCTCTAGACTGATATGGGTAAAACTGAAAGTGGATGTAGAGAGATGGGTGATTATTGGTGCATATGCACCTGGGCATGAGAAGAAAGATCATGAGAGGCAAGTGTTTTGGGAGCAGCTGAGTGAGTGTGTTAGTAGTTTTAATGCATGACACCGGGATACAGTGATAGGTGATTTGAATGCAAAGGTGAGTAATGTGGCGGTTGAGGGCATAATTGGTGTACATGGGGTGTTCAGTGTTGTAAATGGAAATGGTGAAGAGCTTGAAGATTTATGAGCTGACAAAGGACTGGTGATTGGGAATACCTGGTTTAAAAAGAGAGTTATACATAAGTATACGAATGTAAGTAGGAGAGATGGCCAGAAAGCGTTATTGGATTTCGTGTTAACTGATAGGCGCGCGAAAGAGAGACTTTTGGATGTTAATGTGCTGAGAGGTGCAACTGGAGGGATGTCTGATAATCATCTTGTGGAGGCGAAGGTGAAGATATGTAGAGGTTTTCAGAAAAGAAGAGAGAATGTTGGGGTGAAGGGAGTAGTGAGAGTAAGTGAGCTTGGGAAGGAGACTTGTGTGAGGAAGTACCAGGAGAGACTGAGTACAGATTGGAAAAAGGTGAGAACAAAGGACGTAAGGGGAATGGGGGAGGAATGGGATGTATTTAGGGAAGCAGTGATGGCTTGCGCAAAAGATGCTTGTGACATGAGAAGCGTGGGAGGTGGGCAGATTGGAAAGGGTAGTGAGTGGTGAGATGAAGAGGTAAGATTATGAGTAAAAGAGAAGAGAGAGGCATTTGGAAGACTTTTGCAGGGAAATAATGCAAATGAGTGGGAGATGTGTAAAAGAAAGATGTATAAAAGAGAAAGGTGCAAGAGGTAAAAAAGCGGCAAATGAGTATTGGGGTGAGAGAGTATCATTAAATTCAGGGAGAATAAAAATATATTTTGGAAGGAGGTAAATAGAGTGCGTAAGACAAGGGAACAAATGGGAACTTCAGTGAAGGGGCCTAATGGGGAGGAGATAACAAGTAGTAGTGACGTGAGAAGGAGATGGAATGAGTATTTTGAAGGTTTGTTGAATGTGTTGATGATAGAGTGGCAGATATAGGGTGTTTTGGTCGAGGTGGTGTGCAAAGTGAGAGGGTTAGGGAGAATGATTTGGTAAACAGAGAAGAGGTAGTAAAAGCTTTGCGGAAGATGAAAGCCGGCAGGGCAGCGGGTTTAGATAGTATTGCAGTAGAATTTATTAAAGAAGTGGGTGATTGTATTGTTGACTAGTTGGTAAGGTTATTTAATGTATGTATGAATCATGGTGAGGTGCCTGAAGATTGGCGGAATGCTTGCATAGTGCCACTGTACAAAGGCAAAGGGGATAAAAATGAGTGCTCAAATAACAGAGGTAAAAGCTTGTTGAGTATTCCTGGGAAATCATATGTGAGGGTATTGATTGAGAGGGTGAAGGCATGTACAGAGCATCAGATTGAGGAAGGCGCAGTGTGGTTTCAGAAGTGGTAGAAGATGTGTGGATCAGGTGTTTGCTTTGAAGATGGTATGGGAGAAATACTTATAAAAGCAAATGGATTTGTATGTAGCCTTTATGGATCTGGAGAAAGCATATGATAAGAGTTGATAGAAATGCTCTGCGGAAGGTATTAAGAATATATGGTGTGGGAGGCAAATTGTTAGAAGCAGTGAAAAGTTTTTATCGAGGATGTAAGGCATGTGTACGAGTATGAAGAGAGGAAAGTGATTGGTTCTCAGTGAATGTTGGTTTACGGCAGGGGTGCGTGATGTCTCCATGGCTGTTTAATTTGTTTATGGATGGGGTTGTTAGGGAGGTGAATGAAAGAGTTTTGGATAGAGGGGCAAGTATGCAGTATGTTGTGGATGAGAGAGCTTGGGAAGTGAGTCAGTTGTTGTTCGCTGATGATACAACGCTGGTGGCTGATTCGGGTGAGAAACTGCAGAAACTGGTGACTGAGTTTGGTAAAGTGTGTGGAAGAAAAAAAGCTGAGTAAATGTGAATAAGAGCAAGTTTATTAGGTACAATAGGGTTGAGGGACAAGTCAACTAGGAGGTAAGTTTGAATGGAGAAATACTGGAGGAAGTGAAGTGTTTTAGATATCTATGAGTGGATTTGGCAGCAGATGGAACCATGGAAGCGGAAGTGAATCATAGGGTGGGGGAGGGAGCGAAAGTTCTGGGAGTGTTGAAAAGTGTGTGGAAGCCGAGAGCGTTATCTTGGAAAGCAAAAATGGATAAGTCTGACGGAATAGTGGTTCTAATAATATTACATGGTTGCGAGGCGTGGGCTATAGATAGAGTTGTGCGGAGGAGGATGGAGGTGCTGGAAATGAAATGCTTGAGGACAATATGTGGTGTGAGGTGGTTTGATCGAGTAAGTAATGAAAGGGTAAGAGAAATGTGTGGTGATAAAAGATTCTGATTGAGAGAGCAGAAGAGGGTGTTTTGAAATGGTTTGGTCGCATGGAGAGAATCAGTGAGGAAAGATTGACCAAGAGGATATATGAGTCATAGGTGGAGGGAACGAGGAGAAGTGGGAGACCAAATTGGAGGTGGAAAGATGGAGTGAAAAAGATTTTGAGCGATCGGGGCCTGAACATGCAGGAGGGTGAAAGGCGTGATAGGAATAGAATGAATTGGAACGATGTGGTATACCATGGGAGAAAAGGTGTCAATGGATTGAACCAGGGCATGTGAAGCGTCTGAGGTAAACCATGGAAAGCTTTGTGGGGCCTGGATGTGGAAAGAGAGCTGTGGTTTCGGTGCAGTATTCATGACAGCTAGAGAGTGAGTCCGAACGAATGTGGCCTTTGTTGTCTTTTCCTAGCTGTACCTCGCACACTTGCGGGGGGAGGGGGCTGTCATTTCATGTGTGGCGGGGTGGCGACGAGAATGAATAAGGGCAGACAGTATGAATTATGTACATGTGTATATATGTATATGTCTGTGTGTGTATAAATATGTATACGTTGAGATGTATAGGTATGCATATGTACGTGTGTGGACGTGTATGTATATACATATGTATGTAAGTGGGTTGGGCCATTCTGTCGTCTGTTTTCTTGCGCTACCTCGCTAACGCGGGAGACAGCGACAAAGTATAATAAAATAAAATAATATATATCTATCTATTTATTTATTTTGCTTTGTCGCTGTCTCCCGCGTTTGCGAGGTAGCGCAAGGAAACAGACGAAAGAAATGGCCCAACCCACCCCCATACACATGTATATACATACACGTCCACACATGCAAATATACTTACCTATACATCTCAATGTACACATATATATACACATGCACACAATTCCCAATGCCTTTATTCATTTCCATCGCCACCTCGCCACACATGGAATAACATCCCCCTCCCCCCTCATGTGTGCGAGGTAGCGCTAGGAAAAGACAACAAAGGCCCCATATATATATATATATATATATATATATATATATATATATATATATATATATATATATATATATATATATATATATATATTTCTTTTTTTTTTTTTTTTTCTTTGTCGCTGTCTCCCGCGTTTGCGAGGCAGCGCAAGGAAACAGACGAAAGAAATGGCCCAACCCACCCCCATACACATGTATATACATACGTCCACACACGCAAAATATACATACCTACACAGCTTTCCATGGTTTACCCCAGACGCTTCACATGCCCCGATTCAATCCACTGACATCACGTCAACCCCGGTATACCACATCGCTCCAATTCACTCTATTCCTTGCCCTCCTTTCACCCTCCTGCATGTTCAGGCCCCGATCACACAAAATCTTTTTCACTCCATCTTTCCACCTCCAATTTGGTCTCCCTCTTCTCCTCGTTCCCTCCACCTCCGACACATATATCCTCTTGGTCAATCTTTCCTCACTCATTCTCTCTATGTGCCCAAACCATTTCAAAACACCCTCTTCTGCTCTCTCAACCACGCTCTTTTTATTTCCACACATCTCTCTTACCCTTACGTTACTTACTCGATCAAACCACCTCACACCACACATTGTCCTCAAACATCTCATTTCCAGCACATCCATCCTCCTGCGCACAACTCTATCCATAGTCCACGCCTCGCAACCATACAACATTGTTGGAACCACTATTCCTTCAAACATACCCATTTTTGCTTTCCGAGATAATGTTCTCGACTTCCACACATTCTTCAAGGCTCCCAGGATTTTCGCCCCCTCCCCCACCCTATGATCCACTTCCGCTTCCATGGTTCCATCCGCTGCCAGATCCACTCCCAGATATCTAAAACACTTCACTTACTCCAGTTTTTCTCCATTCAAACTTACCTCCCAATTGACTTGACCCTCAACCCTACTGTACCTAATAACCTTGCTCTTATTCACATTTACTCTTAACTTTCTTCTTTCACACACTTTACCAAACTCAGTCACCAGCTTCTGCAGTTTCTCACATGAATCAGCCACCAGCGCTGTATCATCAGCGAACAACAACTGACTCACTTCCCAAGCTCTCTCATCCCCAACAGACTTCATACTTGCCCCTCTTTCCAAAACGCTTGCATTCACCTCCCTAACAACCCCATCCATAAACAAATTAAACAACAATGGAGACATCACACACCCCTGCCGCAAACCTACATTCACTGAGAACCAATCACTTTCCTCTCTTCCTACACGTACACATGCCTTACATCCTCGATAAAAACTTTTCACTGCTTCTAACAACTTGCCTCCCAC
>NC_092241.1:41839796-41859796 GCF_036320965.1 Panulirus ornatus | reverse complement strand
ATATCAACATATACATACACAGACATATACATATATATACACATATTCATATTCATACTTACTTGCCTTCATCCATTCCCTGTGCCACCCCGCCCCACAGGAAACAGCATTGCAACCCTGTGCATCAGCACAGACAAAAAATACATCAATATTTTCTGCTAAAAAAATTTTTTTTTTGAATCTTTTTTATTCTTTGTGCACCAGGGAGTAACCTGAAATCAGTTGCACAGTTCAGGGGTTTGTGCTTCATTGCTCCTCTTCTCTGTAATGTGCTCTTCTCCACATAAATCATTCATTTCTATCCATTACCTCTATAATCAGTATCATAAGACACATCATTTTCAGCATCATATCCAATCCATTCTTAGAAATGCTCTATCCTTTACAAACCTTATCCTTTGTTAATTCTACACTTGCACAATAAAGCCTTTCCCCTTACACATATCTCTGCTTTTTTTACTTTCTTCCAGAAAAGTCTGTTATTCTCTTTATGATTATTATCATTTTTTCCTAAGATCCTCATATGCTCTCCTCTCATATATATGGCATCATCCTTTTAACTTTTCCTCTCAAGATTTTACACTCTATAATCATTGCCTTCCATTCACTCCCATTTTCTGGCAGATATACCCTATACTCGTTTTTTTCCCCTTCTCCATTAACTTTCTTACAAATTCATTCCAATATGTTGTCTGTAACTCTCTCTCCACAACCTAACTGGGCATTGCCATACACCTCTATGGCAGCCTACAGCAACATTCTTAAACTAACTCCACATCACCACAACCTCACCTTGTACTAGTGTGGACTCGGTTAAGGCTTCATTTGACTTTACATCAAATTTCCCAACTTCATTTATCAGCTCCTTTACTTCTATGCATTTTTTTTCAAATACATTTCTCGAACGTTTTATTTCTTTTTTATTTTTATTATACTTTGTCTCTGTCTCCCGCGTTAGCGAGGTAGCGCAAGGAAACAGGCGAAAGGATTGCCCAACCCATCCACATACACATGTGTATACATACACGTCCACACACGAACATATACATTTCTATACATTTCAACGTATATATATATATATATATATATATATATATGGAGCATTAATTAGAGCATTCTACTGCCTGTGCCGTGTAAGCAAAAATAGATTAAGACACACACACACATACACACACACGCACACACACTTATATATATATATATATATATATATATATATATATATATATATATATATATATATATATTGCACGAAGCGAGCACTTACATGGTAAATACAACGTTCTGCAAAGGGAAGGATTCGAACCCTCACTATTTGTGTGTGATATACTTCATGTTTAGTGGCTCCAATGAATTAAAAAAAAAAAGAGTTCATGTCCAAAGTGTGATCCTGTACCTGAAGAATATGTCCTCAAAAGATGAAAGAAAGAAAAAACACGATGTTTACTGTTGTTGTTATACTTCTCTCTTACTGAACACGAACAGAAGAATGTACCAGTTCCAAGCTTGCCCACTACTGACGTAACTATGAACACAGCAAATATAGAAATATCAGCCTCAATTTCAATATCATTGTTGGTGTACGGCATGGTATGAGAAGGTCTATTTATACCCACAGTAGTAGTGTTTCGAAGCCAACATTACCATCCTTGTGTTTGCTTAAGATTTGAATATCGAAGTAGCCTAGCCTATCTTTGGTCTTCCGACCGTAGGCTGCACAACCTTTTCCCAGCATATCAATTCACACTCGGGGGGGATCAAGCCCCCAGGACGTCTCGGTGTGTTAAGTTTGTTTAAAAGAGAAATGGATTTCTTAGGAAACTGTAGTTCTTTAACATCCACTGGGTGAGGAACTGGGTTATGCCCGGGGGCTGACCACCAAGAGTAGACCCACCGATGGAGTCAGGTAAGCCAGCTAGTTTTCGGGGTGTTGATTACACCCGAAGGCCATCATCTGCAACACGTAATGATTAAACTGCCTGGAGATGCTCCTGTGTTTCACGGAGATGTGGTTCCGTTGCCAACAGTGGCGTTTGGCTCGTAGTATATTTGTGCTACAAAGACTCAGTAGTGTTATTTTGCCACTCAGCTGTGACTGGCATTATATCCCAGACAGCTCACTGTATATTCCTATAGGAAGAGGACGGGTGTTAACAAGGGGGAGTGAGGGAAGATTATCCCATACTTTCACGCAATCTTTACCAAAGAAAACATCTCCAATAATATGTCCATAGTGGTTTTTCTCTGATTGAATATTTCCCCTGGTGGTAATCTAAGGCTTGACGGGAAAGACAGACAGACAATAGACAGAGTAACCTTTTGAACACCGCGGTATAGCCTATATATATGACGGTCAGGCCGTCCTCATACCTAACAGTTGTATTGACGTTCTGAACGATAGTACTGCCGCAGTCAAGGATCATAGCGTCGTGCTCAAGGACAGTACTGCTGTAGTCAAGGATCGTGAGGCCATGCTTAAGATCAGAACTGTTTACCTCCAGAAACGTAAAGTCTTCCATAAAAATCGTATAGTCGTGGTCAAGGATAGATGTAGGACTGTGCTTAAGGATAAAACTACTGTGTTCCAGGATGGCGTCATCACGTTCAGGAGATAATGGCCTTTGAAGAATCGTGCTGGAATATACCTTCCAGACAGATGATGAGATGGTGACGGTGGGAGAGCGAGAGGGCCATACGTAGAGTGGGTCTGACACTCATGGAACAGTGAAGATCTGGGAAAGTCAGAAGAGACTACAGTTTGCATCACAAAAATCGACAGAAAGTGTCATAATGGGATATAGTAGATGACAAAACTCATAAAGATCTTAGGTTAAATATCTTCGGCATAAAAGTGTCATAATGGGATATAAACGATGACAAAACTCATGAAGATCTTAGGTCGAATATCTTGGGCATAAAAGTCAACATCGATCACGGAAGGTTAGATTAAATCAGTGAATTCCAGAAGATCACAGAAAACGACAGCAGCGTTTGACGGGAAAAATGAATCCTTAGAGACGCCGTTTATATCATGTTTTCTCCTTGAAAGATGTTGGTCACACTGGAGTCACAAAAGGTGGTAGAAGGTCTCGCTAGAGTCGTACTGATTCAGCGTGTCATGTAGGACACATCTGGAGGGAGCAGTACGGTGGATCATTCTGCATCATCGAAGATTTTCCAAAGGGTCGCGAAGATTTCTTCCGGGGTGTCGATGGGTCGTCATACCTGTCATGTCAGGTACAATATAGTGCTATGACGTACGGGTTAAAGTGGCGAATATCCGGGAGCTTAGGTTACTAAGTGGAAGATATCTTTTTGATTCTCTTAAACCGGAGCAATACAGTCCTAGATATTTTCAAAAGAATTAACGAGATTACTTATTACTTCTAATAATACTGACCAGGACCTTAGCTATTTCTAACCAGATTAACCATAAACCTGGTTATCTTTGACTCAATCCTAAATTCTCTAATTAACAAGGTTTACCGGATTATTTGCTGTTCTTATGCGGATCAACCATGCCCTTGGCTATCTCTAATCACAGTAATCATTAATCTCTCCTGACAAGGTCAACGAGAATCTTTATATCATTCCACATAATGATGACCGTTCTAGCCTTCCTCTTTATCGTCCCACTGCTCTGGCTTCTCTTTCTGAAGTCTTCGAATCTCTCCTTAACTTTCAATTCCTTGAATACCTTCATTCTCAGTCTCCTCCCTGATCATCGGCAGGGTCTTCGCAGGGGAAGCTCCACCAGCCCTAACCTCACCTGCCATACTCAGGTCTGGTTATCCTGTCCGTAAGACTACAGGAAATTCATAGTTGTATATCAAAGCCTCTGACGGAGTGCGGGAACTGAGCTTCAACCTCCCCTCACTCAACTCTCCTCCCTCCCTCCGTAATTGTTTCATGGATCAACCTCTCAATCCATCGTAGTCAACATGGCGTCCCTCAGGCTCTGTTCTGTGTCATGCGCTTGTCCTCGTTTTCTTTGTTTTTCTGATAGTGACCGACATGAGAAGTGCAAGACATACTGCAGTCAAGGCCGATTCGGGTGACAGAAAATGGTAAAAGGATAAGAAAGTAGGGAACACACAGAGCTGGCTCCACAGGTGTAGAGTACGTATGGTTATGTGGAGAGGGAAATACCAGAGGAGGATGATACCACAGCTCAGCTCTTACAGGGAAGAGCGAGGTATCATAACAGTGAATCCTCCAGTTACCGGTCTCCATATAGCAAGTGCGGGAAACAGTACCCAAACACGAGCCTCGGGTTGAGGATAGAGACACATGGAGACAGCTCGTGATATCATATATATATATATATATATATATATATATATATATATATATATATATATATATATATATATATATATATATATATATATATAACCCACCCCCATACACATGTATATACATACGTCCACACACGCAAATATACATACCTACACAGCTTTCCATGGTTTACCCCAGACGCTTCACATGCCCTGATTCAATCCACTGACAGCACGTCAACCCCGGTATACCACATCGATCCAATTCACTCTATTCCTTGCCCTCCTTTCACCCTCCTGCATGTTCAGGCCCCGATCACACAAAATCTTTTTCACTCCATCTTTCCACCTCCAATTTGGTCTCCCACTTCTCCTCGTTCCCTCCACCTCCGACACATATATCCTCTTGGTCAATCTTTCCTCACTCATTCTGTCCATGTGCCCAAACCATTTCAAAACACCCTCTTCTGCTCTCTCAACCACGCCCAACCTATCCACATACACATGTATACACATACACGTCCACACACGCACATATACATACCTATACATCTCAACGTATACATACATACATACATATATATATATATATATATATATATATATATATATATATATATATATATATATATATATATATATATATGGGATGGGAATGAATAAAGGCAGACAGTGTGAATTGTGTGCATGGGTATATATGTACGTGTCTGTGTGTGTATATATATGTGTACATTGAGATGTATAGGTATGTATATTTGCGTGTGTGGACGTGTATGTATATACATGTGTATGGGGGTGGGTTGGGCCATTTCTTTCGTCTGTTTCCTTGCGCTACCTCGCAAACGCGGGAGACAGCGACAAAGCAAAATAATAATAATAATAAAGAATATATATATATATATATATATATATATATATATATATATATATATATATATATATATATATATATATATATACAGATATATACATATATACACATGAACATAATTCATACTGTCTGCCCGTATTCATTCCCATCGCCACCACGCCATACATGAAATAACAACCCCCTCCCCCCCACATGTGTGCAAGGTAGCGCTAAGAAAAGACAACAAAGGCCACATTCGTTCACACTCAGTCTCTAGCTGTCATGTATAATGCACCGAAACCACAGCTCCCTTTCCACATCCAGGCCCCACAAAACTTTCCATGGTTTACCCCAGACGCTTCACATGCCTTGGTTCGATCCACTGACAGCACGTCGACCCCGATATACCACATCGTTCCAATTAACTCTATTCCTTGCACGCCTCTCACCCTCCTGTATTTACAGGCCCCAAAATCTTTTTCAGTCCAACCTTCCAACTCCAATTTGGTCTCCCACTTCTCGTTCCCTCCAACTCTGACTCATATATCCTCTTTGTCAATCTTTCCGCACTCATTCTCTCGATGTGGCCAAACCATTTCAAAACACCCTCTTCTGCTCTCTCAACCACACTCTTTTTATTAACACACATCTCTCTTACCCTATTATTACTTACTCGATCAAACCACCTCACACCACATATTGTCCTCAAACATCTCATTTCCAACACATCCACCCTCATCCGCACAACTCTATCTGTAGCCCACGCCTCGCAACCATATAACATTGTTGGAATAACTATTCCTTCAAACATTCCCATTTTTGCTTTCCGAGATAATGTTCTCGCTTTCCCACGCATTCCCCACGAGTCGTAGAAGGCGAATAAAGGGGACGGGAGCGGGGTCGCTGGAAACCATCCCCTCCTTGTACCGTAACTTTCTAAAAGGGGAAACAGAAGGAGTCACGCAGGGAGTGCCCATCCTCCTCGAAGGCTCAGATTGAGGTGTCTAAATGTGTGTGGATGTAACCAAGATGAGAAAAAAAGGAGAGATAAGTAGTATGTTTGAGGAAAGGAACCTGAATGTTTTGGCTCTGAGTGAAACGAAGCTCAAGGGTAAAGGGGAAGAGTGGTTCGGGAATGTTTTGGGAGTAAAGTCAGGGGTTGGTGAGCGGACAAGAGCAAGGGAAGGAGTGGCACTACTCCTGAAACAGGAGTTGTGGGAGTATGTGATGGAGTGTAAGAAAGTAAACTCTAGATTGATATGGGTAAAACTGAAAGTGGATGGAGAGAGATGGGTGATTATTGGTGCATATGCACCTGGGCATGAGAAGAAAGATCAGGAGAGGAAAGTGTTTTGGGAACAGCTGAGTGAGTGTGTTAGTAGTTTTGATGCACGAGACCGGGTTATAGTGATAGGTGATTTGAATGATAAGGTGAGTAATGTGGCAGTTGAGTGAGTAACTGGTGTACATGGGGTGTTCAGTCTTGTAAAAGGAAATGGTGAAGAGCTTGTAGATTTATATGCTGAAAAAGGACTGGTGGTTGAGAATACCTGGTTTAAAAAGAGAGATATACATAAGTATACGTGTGTAAGTAAGAGTGATGGCCAGAGAACTTTATTGGATGACGTGTTAATTAACAGACGCGTGAAAGAGAGACTTTTGGATGTTAATGTGTTGAGAGGTGCAACTGAAGGGATGTCTGATCATTATCTTGTCGAAGCGAAGGTGAAGATTTGTAAAGGTTTTCAGAAAAGAAGAGAAAATGTTGGGGTGAAGAGAGTGTTGAGAGTAAGTGAGCTTGGGAAGGAGACTTGTGTGAGTAAGTACCAGGAGAGACTGAGTGCAGAATGGAAAAATGTGAGAGCAAAGGACGTAAGGGGAGTGGGGGAGGAATGGGATGTATTTAGGGAAGCAGTGATGACTTGCGAAAAGATGCTTGTGGCATGAGAAGCGTGGTAGGTGGGCAGATTAGAAAGGGCAGTGAGTGTTGGGATGAAGAAGTAAGATTATTAGTGAAAGAGAAGAGAGAGGAATTTGGACGATTTTTGCAGGGAAATAGTGTAAATGACTCGAAGATGTATAAAAGAAAGAGGCAGAAGGTCAAGAGAACGGTGCAAGAGGTGAAAAAGAGGGCAAATGAGAGTTGGGGTGAGAGAGTATCATTAAATTCTAGGGAGGATTAAAAGATGTTTTGGAAGGAGGTAAATAAAGTGCGTAAGACAAGGGAATCAATGGGAACTTCAGTGAAGGGGCTAATGGGGAGGTAATAACAAGTAGTGGTGATGTGAGAAGGAGATGGAGTGAGTATTTTGAAGATTTGTTGAATGTGTTAAATGACAGAGTGGCAGATATAGGGTGTTTGGGTCGAGGGGGTGTGCGAAGTGAGAGGGTTAGGGAGAAAGATTTGGTAAACGGAGACAAGGTGGTGAAAGCTTTGTGGAAGATGAAAGCCAGCAAGGTGGCGGGTTTGGATGGTATTGCAGTGGAATTTATCAAAACAGCGGGTGACTGTGTTGCTGACTGGTTGGTAAGGATATTTACTGTATGTATGGCTCATGGTGAAGTGCCTGAGGAATAGCGGAATGCATGCATATTGCCATTGTACAAAGGCAAAGGGAATAAAGGTGAGTGTTTAAATTACAGAGGTATAAGTTTGTTGAGTTAAGATATATATATTTTTTTTTTTTTTTTTTTTTTTTTTTATACTTTGTCGCTGTCTCCCGCGTTTGCGAGGTAGCGCAAGGAAACAGACGAAAGAAATGGCCCAACCCCCCCCATACACATGTACATACACACGTCCACACACACAAATATACATACCTACACAGCTTTCCATGGTTTACCCCGGACGCTTCACATGCCTTGATTCAATCCACTGACAGCACGTCAACCCCTGTATACCACATCGCTCCAATTCACTCTATTCCTTGCCCTCCTTTCACCCTCCTGCATGTTCAGGCCCCGATCACACAAAATCTTTTTCACTCCATCTTTCCACCTCCAATTTGGTCTCCCTCTTCTCCTCGTTCCCTCCACCTCCGACACATATATCCTCTTGGTCAATCTTTCCTCACTCATTCTCTCCATGTGCCCAAACCATTTTAAAACACCCTCTTCTGCTCTCTCAACCACGCTCTTTTTATTTCCACACATCTCTCTTACCCTTACGTTACTTACTCGATCAAACCACCTCACACCACACATTGTCCTCAAACATCTCATTTCCAGCACATCCATCCTCCTGCGCACAACTCTATCCATAGCCCACGCCTCGCAACCATACAACATTGTTGGAACTACTATTCCTTCAAACATACCCATTTTTGCTTTCCGGGATAATGTTCTCGACTTCCACACATTTTTCAAGGCTCCCAAAATTTTCGCCCCCTCCCCCACCCTATGATCCACTTCCGCTTCCATGGTTCCATCCGCTGACAGATCCACTCCCAGATATCTAAAACACTTCACTTCCTCCAGTTTTTCACCATTCAAACTCACCTCCCAATTGACTTGACCCTCAACCCTACTGTACCTAATAACCTTGCTCTTATTCACATTTACTCTTAACTTTCTTCTTCCACACACTTTACCAAACTCCGTCACCAGCTTCTGCAGTTTCTCACATGAATCCGCCACCAGCGCTGTATCATCAGCGAACAACAACTGACTCACTTCTCAAGCTCTCTCATCCCCAACAGACTTCATACTTGCCCCTCTTTCCAAGACTCTTGCATTTACCTCCCTAACAACCCCATCCATAAACAAATTAAACAACCATGGAGACATCACACACCCCTGCCGCAAACCTACATTCACTGAGAACCAATCACTTCCCTCTCTTCCTACACGTACACATGCCTTACATCCTCGATAAAAACTTTTCACTGCTTCTAACAACTTGCCTCCCACACCATATATTCTTAATACCTTCCACAGAGCATCTCTATCAACTCTATCATATGCCTTCTCCAGATCCATAAATGCTACATACAAATCCATTTGCTTTTCTAAGTATTTCTCACATACATTCTCCAAAGCAAACACCTGATCCACACATCCTCTACCACTTCTGAAACCACACTGCTCTTCCCCAATCTGATGCTCTGTACATGCCTTCACCCTCTCAATCAATACCCTCCCATATAATTTACCAGGAATACTCAACAAACTTATACCTCTGTAATTTGAGCACTCACTCTTATCCCCTTTGCCTTTGTACAATGGCACTATGCACGCATTCCGCCAATCCTCAGGCACCTCACCATGAGTCATACATACATTAAATAACCTTACCAACCAGTCAACAATACAGTCACCCCCTTTTTTAATAAATTCCACAGCAATACCATCCAAACCTGCTGCCTTGCCGGCTTTCATCTTCCGCAAAGCTTTTACTACCTCTTCTCTGTTTACCAAATCATTTTCCCTAACCATCTCACTTTGCACACCACCTCGACCCAAACACCCTATATCTGCCACTCTGTCATCAGACACATTCAACAAACCTTCAAAATACTCATTCCATCTCCTTCTCACATCACCACTACTTGTTATCACCTCCCCATTTGCGCCCTTCACTGAAGTTCCCATTTGCTCCCTTGTCTTACGCACCCTATTTACCTCCTTCCAGAACATCTTTTTATTCTCCCTAAAATTTACTGATAGTCTCTCACCCCAACTCTCATTTGCCCTTTTTTTCACCTCTTGCACCTTTCTCTTGACCTCCTGTCTCTTTCTTTTATACTTCTCCCACTCAATTGCATTTTTTCCCTGCAAAAATCGTCCAAATGCCTCTCTCTTCTCTTTCACTAATACTCTTACTTCTTCATCCCACCACTCACTACCCTTTCTAAACAGCCCACCTCCCACTCTTCTCATGCCACAAGCATCTTTTGCGCAATCCATCACTGATTCCCTAAATACATCCCATTCCTACCCCACTCCCCTTACTTCCATTGTTCTCACCTTTTTCCATTCTGTACATAGTCTCTCCTGATACTTCTTCACACAGGTCTCCTTCCCAAGCTCACTTACTCTCACCACCTTCTTCACCCCAACATTCACTCTTCTTTTCTGAAAACCCATACTAATCTGGAGTATATATATATATATATATATATATATATATATATATACATATATATATATATATATATATATATATATATATATATATATATATATATATATATATATATATATATATGCCCACACATGTTCGTATATATGTATGTGTGTGTCCTTGTGTATGGTGTTGTTGTTATTTCTTTTCAGGACGAGGATTACGGTCTTCCTCTGTTATTGGCTCGGACCTCACGAGCATTAGGCTTAATAATCCTGTTTTGAAGCCTGATGGCGACCAGTCCTTCAGCACCCGGACCCTTATCAGAGGCGTGAGATTAAGTTGTCAGTCAGCGTACGGGGTATGTCATCCCATACATCGTCGCCGCTGTCGTAAACAAGATAACAAGAAAAGGGTTGAGTTTTAGGCAAGATGTGGGACGGACTTAAGATCCTCCAACCAACCAGCAGTTCACAAGTACCAGCCTCCTCCAATCACAATTGGATCTTAGGTTCATAGCCAATCAAGTGTAACATTGTAGTATCAGGGCGGACGCTCGTTCTTATTTGTAATAAATACCCCTGACACCCGCTGAGCCTCGATTTTCCCTTAGCCCAGTGAGGTAAGTGGTTTCCCTCCGTCCCAAAGCCCGAAACCCGAGTGAAGTGCGCGATATAGACTCTACGGTGTTGTACTGCCTCTGTCATTTAATTTCGAGTGTCATCGAGTATTGTAACTTGTCATAGAAGTCTCTAACAATAAGTGTATCTTGAATCATGTTATCGAAGATAAATTGTCGTAAAGGAAAGAGATCTGGTTTGAAATCTTATCTGGAATGTTAAACTCATGTTCAGTGTTAACGTAAATGATTTGTGCCTGATTCATGTGCTTATTTTGTACACTTTAGTTCTTTCATTGTAAGTAGTTTAATGCTGGTGTTTGATTTAATCCCATGACTTTAAAATAGTGTTATCCTGTGTTGTGCAACATAACAAATCTAACGTCCTTGCAAAGACAAGGATCAGTATAGTATTTGTAACATATATATGTAATTGGCGACCTTGCTGGAATAAGTAGAGAGTTCGTAACAATATATATATATATATATATATATATATATATATATATATATATATATATATATATATATATATATATATATATATATATATATATATATATCACAGCTATATCGATAAATAGACAAACACACAAGACAGTCAGCTAAATAGGCTCACTAAAATATTCAATTTCCTCCCTTACAGTGACCTGCCTGGATTAGGAAAACATAGCAACTTTAGTTGCAGCAGCAGCAGCAGCAGCAACATTTCAGCTACCGTACCTACCTATCTCAAGCTATGCTAATATTATGCACCAGTTACGATTCTCCGCAGTCACCTTTTTCTCCAGGATCAATACCGCCTCTATATATACCACCTATGCTTTAATGCGAAAACATTTTATCCTTTTAACCAACAAGGGGAAAGTAATGACCAAGCTCCGAATTTCTCCCCTGTATAGAATCTAACTCGAACTATATAATTAGCATAAAGTTAGCTGAATATAGAGCAGGGTACAACGGGGAGAATTGCAGTGATCAAGGGATTAGATGGCGGTGTGTGGCCATGTAAGTGGAGGCCAGGAGTCTGGTGGCAAGCCAGACCCCCAGCCTCCGCCATGGACACTGCCAAACTCATTAACCTAGAGAGAGAGAGAGAGATAGAGAGAGAGAGAGAGAGAGAGAGAGAGAGAGAGAGAGAGAGAGAGAGAGAGAGAGAGAGAGAGAGAGAGAGAGAGAGAGAGAGAGAGAGAGAGAGAGAGAGAGAGAGAGAGAGAGAGAGAGAGAGAGAGAGAGAGAGAGAGAGAGAGAGAGAGAGAGAGAGAGAGAGAGAGAGAGAGAGAGAGAGAGAGAGAGAGAGAGAGAGAGAGAGAGAGAGAGAGAGAGAGAGAGAGAGAGAGAGAGAGAGAGAGAGAGAGAGAGAGAGAGAGAGAGAGAGAGAGAGAGAGAGAGAGAGAGAGAGAGAGAGAGAGAGAGAGAGAGAGAGAGAGAGAGAGAGAGAGAGAGAGAGAGAGAGAGAGAGAGAGAGAGAGAGAGAGAGAGCCATGGAAATACTGGAGACGAAATGAATCACAAGATGAGTGAGTGAACGTTCAAACTACAAACGCAGAAGTTTGTTAAATATACCAAGTGAGTTGTATGAGGGAGTGGTGATTGACGAGGTGGTAGTACGCATAAAGCATCAGACTTGTGAGGGGACAGTGTGGCTTCAGTTAGGTAAAGGATGTGTGGATCAGGTGTTTGCTTTGAGGTATCTCTGTGAGACATACTTGGAGAAGGAAAAGAATTTGTATGTAGGGTTTATGAATGTGTAGAAAGTGTATGACCATGTTGATAAAGATGCTATGTATGTGTTACGTATGTATGGTGTTGCGGTGAGAGCTATTAGAAGCAGTGAGGAGCTACCATCATGAGAGCGAAGCGAGTGTGAGAGTAGGATCAGAGGAGGACGAGTTGTTGCAGGTGAATGTGGGTCTGCGGCAAGGGCTTCTGATGTCACCATACTTAATCCGTTCATGAATGTGGTGGTGAGGGAGTTGAATGTGAGGGTCGTGGAGAGAGGGGCGGGGATGCAGTCTTTTTGTGGTGAGTCAGCAGTTGTTTGCTGATGACGCATGTCTGATGGCATACTCGACTGAGAAACTGTAGAAGCTAGTGTCTAAGTCTGGTAAAATGCGCAAAAGGAGAAGGCTGAGAGTAACTGAAATTATACTAAAGTTATAAAGCTCAGCATGATAACGACAGATTTGTTGGGGCGTGAGTCTGAATGAAGAGACAATGGAGTGTTTTATATACCTAGGAGTGGATAGGGCAGCCGACGACCATGGGAACTGAAGTGAGCCATAGGGTGGGTGAAAGGGCTAAGCGCAGTAGGAAAACGTGGAAAGAGAGGGTCTGTGTCTATGATCGCGAAGATGGGTATATATGATGACAAAGTACTCCCAACGGTGTTGTAAGGATGCGAGGCGTGGGCCATAGACGTAATGGTATGGAAGGAGGTGGAGACGTGTTGGGAATGAAATGTTTTGAGAACTATCAGGCCAACAAAAGCCCCTATATTACTGCATGTTGGGTCGATGATAAATCCAGTCATTTCTGCTCCGTGTTAAACGATTTATACGGACGGATGTGTCAGATGTCGGGTGGTGAGCTCTGTGTCATCCCTGCAGCGGAGAATAATGATCCTAGGCTCTCTCTCCAACTCGCCCAGATACAGTGTATTGAAATTGTGTGTGTGTGTGTGTGTGTGTGTGTGTGTGTGTGTGTGTGTGTGTGTGTGTGAGTGTGCTGTAGAGGCAAAATGAATGGCCAAGGATGAAAGAAGAAAAGGTTTTATATATTAGACATATCTGATATTCTCTCTCTCTCTCTCTCTCTCTCTCTCTCTCTCTCTCTCTCTCTCTCTCTCTCTCTCTCTCTCTCTCTCTCTCTCTCAGATCTCCTCAATAAAGAGTCATCACACCAGAACCACCAGCAACTCATGCCGTACAACACGTCCTCCCGGAACTCACAATATGGCTGCAGTGGGAGATCATTTCCAGCATTTATTGCGGTATAAGATTCTTTAACTAATGGTTGCTTGAAATCAACAGAGGTACTGCTATCACCACTCAGAGTGGAGGTCAACAATGTACTAATAATTTCGAGCATATAACAGGAAAATATTATATCATTCCATTATACAATACCGATATATCACAATGGACTGAGGTTCATGGAAGAAGATGATAGTACTTGAAGAAATCCTGATTCAGTGTCAGCTGTTTCGTACATATTACGTCACTGTTAAAACATGTGAGAGGTGACCCCCATCAGAGGTGTTTTGATAGTCATCCAGGTCACGTCGTCAGGAGAGGTCATTCGTTGTTGTTCTTTTACAGGTCACGGGAAGTCAGAAGAGGGGGATCACTATTCTCATGTGGGGTTACGGCGTCTTGTATACATATCACCGCGAAGTCAAAGGTCACAACTACTTCTATGTGGGTTACAAATAGCCACAGGAGCCTTAACATTTGCGTCGTGGGTCAAGGGTACTCATGACTACTGCTTCTGAGGTACAGGAACTCGCTACTACAGCAACGGGTCAGCACGGGAGACCACTACAGATGCTTTGTAGGTCATGGCAGGTCACATCCTGGTGACGAGAGGTTACCATATTACGGTTCTTAGCCACGGGAGATCAGCATATGTGGGACACGGACGATCATCAACACCGATCTATGAATCACACATGGTTACCTTTGGTCAGGACCGTCATGACTCACCGGAGGTCAACACTACTCCTCCTGACGCGCTGGGGTCACCATCGGCCAGGTCAGGTCATGGATGAACAGCAGTGTTATGTGAGTCATGCGTGATCACCTTTACTGCCACAGATCTGGATGAAGGGAAGCCATAGTTATTCTATGGGGAATGTCGCAACGATATGTAGGTATGCGCTCGACCCTGTAGGTACTTGGTTCTCAATTCCACCTGTGCCTCACGACCAGCACTTTTCTTACCTTCTGGAAACATTACACTGTTTTGACCCATCCCAGGGAAGAGGCAACACACTAATCCTTCCAACCATTTTCCTATAACTTTGACCTCTACAGTTTTAAAAAAGTTATCTCTTTCTTAAACGTCTCTTCAATTTGATTTACCTAACTTCCTATCTTAGGGCTCTTAAAAAAAATCCGATGAGAGAGAGAGAGAGAGAGAGAGAGAGAGAGAGAGAGAGAGAGAGAGAGAGAGAGAGAGAGAGAGAGAGAGAGAGAGAGAGAGAGAGAGAGAGAGCCATGGAAATACTGGAGACGAAATGAATCACAAGATGAGTGAGTGAACGTTCAAACTACAAACGCAGAAGTTTGTTAAATATACCAAGTGAGTTGTATGAGGGAGTGGTGATTGACGAGGTGGTAGTACGCATAAAGCATCAGACTTGTGAGGGGACAGTGTGGCTTCAGTTAGGTAAAGGATGTGTGGATCAGGTGTTTGCTTTGAGGTATCTCTGTGAGACATACTTGGAGAAGGAAAAGAATTTGTATGTAGGGTTTATGAATGTGTAGAAAGTGTATGACCATGTTGATAAAGATGCTATGTATGTGTTACGTATGTATGGTGTTGCGGTGAGAGCTATTAGAAGCAGTGAGGAGCTACCATCATGAGAGCGAAGCGAGTGTGAGAGTAGGATCAGAGGAGGACGAGTTGTTGCAGGTGAATGTGGGTCTGCGGCAAGGGCTTCTGATGTCACCATACTTAATCCGTTCATGAATGTGGTGGTGAGGGAGTTGAATGTGAGGGTCGTGGAGAGAGGGGCGGGGATGCAGTCTTTTTGTGGTGAGTCAGCAGTTGTTTGCTGATGACGCATGTCTGATGGCATACTCGACTGAGAAACTGTAGAAGCTAGTGTCTAAGTCTGGTAAAATGCGCAAAAGGAGAAGGCTGAGAGTAACTGAAATTATACTAAAGTTATAAAGCTCAGCATGATAACGACAGATTTGTTGGGGCGTGAGTCTGAATGAAGAGACAATGGAGTGTTTTATATACCTAGGAGTGGATAGGGCAGCCGACGACCATGGGAACTGAAGTGAGCCATAGGGTGGGTGAAAGGGCTAAGCGCAGTAGGAAAACGTGGAAAGAGAGGGCCTGTGTCTATTATCGCGAAGATGGGTATATATGATGACAAAGTACTCCCAACGGTGTTGTAAGGATGCGAGGCGTGGGCCATAGACGTAATGGTATGGAAGGAGGTGGAGACGTGTTGGGAATGAAATGTTTTGAGAACTATCAGGCCAACAAAAGCCCCTATATTACTGCATGTTGGGTCGATGATAAATCCAGTCATTTCTGCTCCGTGTTAAACGATTTATACGGACGGATGTGTCAGATGTCGGGTGGTGAGCTCTGTGTCATCCCTGCAGCGGAGAATAATGATCCTAGGCTCTCTCTCCAACTCGCCCAGATACAGTGTATTGAAATTGTGTGTGTGTGTGTGTGTGTGTGTGTGTGTGTGTGTGTGTGTGAGTGTGCTGTAGAGGCAAAATGAATGGCCAAGGATGAAAGAAGAAAAGGTTTTATATATTAGACATATCTGATATTCTCTCTCTCTCTCTCTCTCTCTCTCTCTCTCTCTCTCTCTCTCTCTCTCTCTCTCTCTCTCTCTCTCTCTCTCTCTCTCTCTCAGATCTCCTCAATAAAGAGTCATCACACCAGAACCACCAGCAACTCATGCCGTACAACACGTCCTCCCGGAACTCACAATATGGCTGCAGTGGGAGATCATTTCCAGCATTTATTGCGGTATAAGATTCTTTAACTAATGGTTGCTTGAAATCAACAGAGGTACTGCTATCACCACTCAGAGTGGAGGTCAACAATGTACTAATAATTTCGAGCATATAACAGGAAAATATTATATCATTCCATTATACAATACCGATATATCACAATGGACTGAGGTTCATGGAAGAAGATGATAGTACTTGAAGAAATCCTGATTCAGTGTCAGCTGTTTCGTACATATTACGTCACTGTTAAAACATGTGAGAGGTGACCCCCATCAGAGGTGTTTTGATAGTCATCCAGGTCACGTCGTCAGGAGAGGTCATTCGTTGTTGTTCTTTTACAGGTCACGGGAAGTCAGAAGAGGGGGATCACTATTCTCATGTGGGGTTACGGCGTCTTGTATACATATCACCGCGAAGTCAAAGGTCACAACTACTTCTATGTGGGTTACAAATAGCCACAGGAGCCTTAACATTTGCGTCGTGGGTCAAGGGTACTCATGACTACTGCTTCTGAGGTACAGGAACTCGCTACTACAGCAACGGGTCAGCACGGGAGACCACTACAGATGCTTTGTAGGTCATGGCAGGTCACATCCTGGTGACGAGAGGTTACCATATTACGGTTTCTTAGCCACGAGAGATCAACTTATGTAGGACACGGACGATCATCAACACCGATCTATGAATCACACATGGTTACCTTTGGTCAGGACCGTCATGACTCATCGGAGGTCAACACTACTCCTCCTGACGCGTTGGGGTCACCATCGGCCAGGTCAGGTCATGGATGAACAGCAGTGTTATGTGAGTCATGCGTGATCACCTTTACTGCCACAGATCTGGATGAAGGGAAGCCATAGCTGTCCTATGGGGAATGTCGCAACGATATGTAGGTATGCGCTCGACCCTGTAGGTACTTGGTTCTCAATTCCACCTGTGCCTCACGACCAGCACTTTTCTTACCTTCTGGAAACATTACACTGTTTTGACCCATCCCAGGGAAGAGGCAACACACTAATCCTTCCAACCATTTTCCTATAACTTTGACCTCTACAGTTTTAAAAAAGTTATCTCTTTCTTAAACGTCTCTTCAATTTAATTTACCTAACTTGCTATCTTAAGGCTCTTAAAAAAAATCCGATGAGAGAGAGAGAGAGAGAGAGAGAGAGAGAGAGAGAGAGAGAGAGAGAGAGAGAGAGAGAGAGAGAGAGAGAGAGAGAGAGAGAGAGAGAGAGAGAGAGAGAGAGAGAGAGAGAGAGAGAGAGAGAGAGAGAGAGAGAGAGAGAGAGAGAGAGAGAGAGAGAGAGAGAGAGAGAGAGAGAGAGAGAGAGAGAGAGAGAGAGAGAGAGAGAGAGAGAGAGAGAGAGAGAGAGAGAGAGAGAGAGAGAGAGAGAGAGAGAGAGAGAGAGAGAGAGAGAGAGAGAGAGAGAGAGAGAGAGAGAGAGAGAGAGAGAGAGAGAGAGAGAGGAGAGAGAGAGAGAGAGAGAGAGAGAGAGAGAGAGAGAGAGAGAGAGAGAGAGAGAGAGAGAGAGAGAGGAGAGAGAGAGAGAGAGAGAGAGAGAGAGAGAGAGAGAGAGAGAGAGAGAGAGAGAGAGAGAGAGAGAGAGAGAGAGAGAGAGAGAGAGAGAGAGAGAGAGAGAGAGAGAGAGAGAGAGAGTGTTTCGTGGTTTACAAACTCGTGTGTGGGTCACGTGCAGTACGATGGTCGCCTTCGTATTCGTGGTTGTTAGCATCACCTCAGCAGTTCCTGTGAAGGGCTGAAGACCGCATCACAGCCACTGCCTCACCTTCACCCATCCATCCGTCCCCGCTACCACAGAGGGAAGACCATCCATCAGGTGGATAACTCTATGACCTCAATGCCACATGACCCTCGTCGGATACGTGACTCCTCCCCTCCTTCCCTTCGCCACCCCCGACCCATCGTTAGGATAAAGTAATACGGCCATCAGTCAAAACACGGTTCTGCCACAATATAATAATACGTCATTTATCAGGAGAGTTTGCCCAGGTTGGTGAAGCAAGGATGGCCTGTGCACAACAATTACTGCAAGGATGTTCTAAGCTAATGTGTGGGTTGGATGGTTGCTTCTTGCAGATGTACATAATGTGCCTACGTTTCTCTAAGGTAAAATCATTCTAAGATAAAATCATCTGATTTACATACAACAACAACAAAATGATAAGAAACCAAACTATATTCATGTCACCCATATTCATGTGAATTATATCCTCCTTCATTTGAATATAGTTTAACAAATACATAAACTAGGACTATTGTTTCTTGTGCTTCCGTTTACAGGTCTGCACACCGAGGGCTGCTTCATCTTGTTCACTCTAACTACAACTGAGTGCAGTGAATGTGATGATAATGTCATGAAGAAAGTGCGTCAGCTGTAGATTTAAAAGGGACGGGGTCGGGTTAGCTAGACGTGCCAGGAATAACCAAAAAGGATTATGAAGACTCGAATAACGAGTATCAAATGCTGAGTAAGTACATTACAGTCTGTATTAGCACGTGTATGGCAGCCGCCCTGCCTTACCCGCTGACAATACGACAGACAGCATTGCTTCACAACACATCCATCAACACCGTCATAAGTTTAAACTCTAGATATAACCACATTCAGTAAAAAGCTTCCCATTTACTAGTAGAATCGTCCTTACAAATTTCACCGTAACATATTCGTCTATAGCCATACCCTCTCCTTCTGCTCCTCTTCTTCCTCCACTAGCAACATTCCCTCACTCTCTCTCCTCTCATCTGCAGGTCATTCAAGCGATTAAAGGGTCGGATCATCTTCAAAGACCAGAGGATTAATGCCAGTAAAACTCTACAGATTAAGTCGAGTGTGACACAATCGGTGCCCAGTTAGCACTGTTCTTCATCCAAATGTTGGAAGTTGGTTATCTTCTCTTATCTCTCCTCCCCGGCCAACAGAGGTGTGGTGGGCTGGTACTCAGTCGTCGTCTATAATTCTCAGTATCAGTCGTCTATACACTGTATAGTGAGGCTCAGCTGTACTCAGCAGCACTGGTAAGCCGTGGTACTCACACAAAGCCGGGACGTTCACTGTTACCAAAGCTGGAACCAGCACCCTGCTTATCCCAGGGCGGGCAGCCAGCACCCTGCTTATCCCAGGGCGGGCAGCCAGCACCCTGCTTATCCCAGAGAGGGCAGCCAGCACCCTGCTTATCCCAGGGAGTCCAGCTAGCACCCTGCTTATCCCAGGGCGGGCAGCCAGCACCCTGCTTATCCCAGGGCGGGCAGCCAGCACCCTGCTTATCCCAGGGCGGGCAGCCAGCACCCTGCTTACCGTGGAAATGTTCGAGGGACGTTTCTGGCCTCCCAAGAACTCACAGTCAACACGTATGACAGAGAAGTTCCTGGCAACTTGTAACAAATTTGACGAATGTGACAGCTGTCTGAGGTGCGATAAGTCAGACACCGAGTGAAAACATATCAACATTGTACATAAAGAAG
>NC_092241.1:41747296-41837296 GCF_036320965.1 Panulirus ornatus | reverse complement strand
TAGTAATCTTGGTTACTGTGTCAGTGTTAGTAATCTTGGTTACTGTGTCAGTGTTAGTAATCTTGGTTACTGTGTCAGTGTCATTTATCTTGGTTACTGTGTCAGTGTTAGTAATCTTGGTTACTGTGTCAGTGTCATTTATCTTGGTTACTGTGTCAGTGTTAGTAATCTTGGTTACTGTGTCAGTGTTAGTAATCTTGGTTACTGTGTCAGTGTTAGTAATCTTGGTTACTGTGTCAGTGTTAGTAATCTTGGTTACTGTGTCAGTGTCATTTATCTTGGTTACTGTGTCAGTGTTAGTAATCTTGGTTACTGTGTCAGTGTTAGTAATCTTGGTTACTGTGTCAGTGTTAGTAATCTTGGTTACTGTGTCAGTGTCATTTATCTTGGTTACTGTGTCATTGTTATTTATCTTGGTTACTGTGTCAGTGTTAGTAATCTTGGTTACTGTGTCAGTGTTAGTAATCTTGGTTACTGTGTCAGTGTTAGTAATCTTGGTTACTGTGTCAGTGTTAGTAATCTTGGTTACTGTGTCAGTGTTAGTAATCTTGGTTACTGTGTCAGTGTTAGTAATCTTGGTTACTGTGTCAGTGTTAGTAATCTTGGTTACTGTGTCAGTGTCATTTATCTTGGTTACTGTGTCAGTGTCATTTATCTTGGTTACTGTGTCAGTGTTAGTAATCTTGGTTACTGTGTCAGTGTTAGTAATCTTGGTTACTGTGTCAGTGTTAGTAATCTTGGTTACTGTGTCAGTGTTAGTAATCTTGGTTACTGTGTGTGTTATTTATCTTGGTTACTGTGTCAGTGTTAGTAATCTTGGTTACTGTGTCAGTGTTAGTAATCTTGGTTACTGTGTCAGTGTTAGTAATCTTGGTTACTGTGTCAGTGTTAGTAATCTTGGTTACTGTGTCAGTGTTAGTAATCTTGGTTACTGTGTCAGTGTTAGTAATCTTGGTTACTGTGTGTGTTATTTATCTTGGTTACTGTGTGTGTTATTTATCTTGGTTACTGTGTCAGTGTTAGTAATCTTGGTTACTGTGTCAGTGTTAGTAATCTTGGTTACTGTGTGTGTTATTTATCTTGGTTACTGTGTCATTGTTATTTATCTTGGTTACTGTGTGTGTTATTTATCTTGGTTACTGTGTCAGTGTTAGTAATCTTGGTTACTGTGTCAGTGTTAGTAATCTTGGTTACTGTGTCAGTGTTAGTAATCTTGGTTACTGTGTCAGTGTTAGTAATCTTGGTTACTGTGTGTGTTATTTATCTTGGTTACTGTGTCAGTGTTAGTAATCTTGGTTACTGTGTCAGTGTTAGTAATCTTGGTTACTGTGTCAGTGTTAGTAATCTTGGTTACTGTGTCAGTGTTAGTAATCTTGGTTACTGTGTCAGTGTCATTTATCTTGGTTACTGTGTCAGTGTTAGTAATCTTGGTTACTGTGTCAGTGTTAGTAATCTTGGTTACTGTGTCAGTGTCATTTATCTTGGTTACTGTGTCAGTGTCATTTATCTTGGTTACTGTGTCAGTGTTAGTAATCTTGGTTACTGTGTCAGTGTTAGTAATCTTGGTTACTGTGTCAGTGTTAGTAATCTTGGTTACTGTGTCAGTGTTAGTAATCTTGGTTACTGTGTCAGTGTCATTTATCTTGGTTACTGTGTCAGTGTCATTTATCTTGGTTACTGTGTCAGTGTTAGTAATCTTGGTTACTGTGTCAGTGTCATTTATCTTGGTTACTGTGTCATTGTTATTTATCTTGGTTACTGTGTCAGTGTTAGTAATCTTGGTTACTGTGTCAGTGTCATTTATCTTGGTTACTGTGTCAGTGTTAGTAATCTTGGTTACTGTGTCAGTGTTAGTAATCTTGGTTACTGTGTCAGTGTTAGTAATCTTGGTTACTGTGTCAGTGTTAGTAATCTTGGTTACTGTGTCAGTGTCATTTATCTTGGTTACTGTGTCAGTGTTAGTAATCTTGGTTACTGTGTCAGTGTTAGTAATCTTGGTTACTGTGTCAGTGTTAGTAATCTTGGTTACTGTGTGTGTTATTTATCTTGGTTACTGTGTCAGTGTTAGTAATCTTGGTTACTGTGTCAGTGTTAGTAATCTTGGTTACTGTGTCAGTGTTAGTAATCTTGGTTACTGTGTCATTGTTATTTATCTTGGTTACTGTGTCAGTGTTAGTAATCTTGGTTACTGTGTCAGTGTTAGTAATCTTGGTTACTGTGTCAGTGTTAGTAATCTTGGTTACTGTGTCAGTGTCATTTATCTTGGTTACTGTGTCAGTGTTAGTAATCTTGGTTACTGTGTCAGTGTTAGTAATCTTGGTTACTGTGTCAGTGTTAGTAATCTTGGTTACTGTGTCAGTGTCATTTATCTTGGTTACTGTGTCAGTGTTAGTAATCTTGGTTACTGTGTCAGTGTTAGTAATCTTGGTTACTGTGTCAGTGTTAGTAATCTTGGTTACTGTGTCAGTGTCATTTATCTTGGTTACTGTGTCAGTGTCATTTATCTTGGTTACTGTGTCAGTGTTAGTAATCTTGGTTACTGTGTCAGTGTTAGTAATCTTGGTTACTGTGTCAGTGTTAGTAATCTTGGTTACTGTGTCAGTGTCATTTATCTTGGTTACTGTGTCAGTGTCATTTATCTTGGTTACTGTGTCAGTGTTAGTGATCTTGGTTACTGTGTCAGTGTCATTTATCTTGGTTACTGTGTCAGTGTTAGTAATCTTGGTTACTGTGTGTGTTATTTATTTTGGTTACTGTGTCAGTGTTAGTAATCTTGGTTACTGTGTGTGTTATTTATCTTGGTTACTGTGTCAGTGTTAGTAATCTTGGTTACTGTGTCAGTGTTAGTAATCTTGATTACTGTGTCATTGTTATTTATCTTGGTTACTGTGTCAGTGTTAGTAATCTTGATTACTGTGTCATTGTTATTTATCTTGGTTACTGTGTCAGTGTTAGTAATCTTGGTTACTGTGTCAGTGTTAGTAATCTTGGTTACTGTGTCAGTGTTAGTAATCTTGGTTACTGTGTCAGTGTTAGTTATCTTTGGTACTACATCGGTATTAGTGATCTTGGCTACTTTCTTTTTTTTCACGTTGAAGGCTCCAGTCAAGGACAAAAGATCATGATGGGGGAAAAAGAAACAAGGGAAAGTATTTACGAATTTTGGAAAAAATGAAAAAGTTGTCTTTTATAATGTGCCAGGTCATAGTTATTCGGAAAGACATGAGAAGATAGGGAGTTCCAAAGATTCGAAGTGTATGAAAGAAACAGTTATCAAAACCGCCCACCCTTTAGATGCCAACGGCCACACAATAATCATTTAACATCAAGTTCGGAGGTCAGCCTGGTTCAGTTCATGAGTCGAACCGCTTTCGACTCAACTCTGTCAAATAAGGATGTAGAGCGAGGACCACCCCAAATATGAGAGCAGTACTCTTTACAAGGACGAACCAGTCTTTTGTATGAACGAAGCAACTGAACCGTTAAAAGAAGATGGAAAGTTGTGAGGAGTTTTCAACTGAGAGATGGGTAGAAACTGGTTCTTTTAGGCATTACACTTAATCACTGTTAGTGATCTTGAGCACTGTGTCTGTGTAAGTGATCTTGGGTTTCCTCTTTTTCGAAAAACTCTGCAAATCTTCACCCTCGCTCCACAAGGTAGTAATAAGACAATCCACCAGCTGCGTCTCTCAGCATATTTACATCCAAAATTCTCTCTTCTTTTCTGAAAACCTCTACAAATCTTCACCTTCGCCTCCACAAATAATGATCAGACAACTCTTCATCTATGGGGCTCCTGCAGTACTCATGAGTCCGGCAGCGTCCACTTGGAGGGACCCATTCCTCCCCCACTCCCCTCACGTCCTTTGCTCTCACTTTTTTTCCATTCTCTGCTCAGTCTCTCTTGGTACTTCCTCACACAAGTATCCTTCTCAAGCTCACTTACTCTCACAATCTTTTCACACCAACATCCTCTCTTCTTTTCTGAAAACCTCTACAAATCTTCACCTTCGCCTCCACAAATAATGATCAGACAACTCTTCATCTATGGGGCTCCTGCAGTACTCATGAGTCCGGCAGCGTCCACTTGGAGGGACCCATTCCTCCCCCACTCCCCTCACGTCCTTTGCTCTCACTTTTTTTCCATTCTGCACTCAGTCTCTCTTGGTACTTCCTCACACAAGTATCCTTCTCAAGCTCACTTACTCTCACAATCTTTTCACACCAACATCCTCTCTTCTTTTCTGAAAACCTCTACAAATCTTCACCTTCGCCTCCAAAAGATAATGATCAGACATCCCTCCAGTTGCACCTCTCAGCACATTAACATCCAAAAGTCTCTCTTTCACGCGCCTATAATCATCAACGTAATCCAATAACGCCCTCTGGCCATCTCTTCTACTTACTTACGTTTACGTATGTATATTTCTCTTTTTAAACCAGGTATTCCCAATCACCAGTCCTTTTTCAGCACACAAATCTACAAGCTCTTCACAATTTCCATTTACAACACTGAACACCCCATGTACACCAATTATTCCCTGAACTGCACATTACTCACCTTATCATTCAAATCACCCATCACCATAACCCGGTCTCGTGCACCAAAACTGCTGACACACTCACTCAGTTACTCCCCAAACACTTGCCTCTCATGATCTTTCTCCTTATGACCAGTTGCACAGGCACTAATAATCAGCCATCTCTCTCCACTTACTATAGTTTTTACCCACATCAATCTAGAATTTACTCTTTTTATACTCTTTCACACAATTCTATAACTCCTGCCTCAGTAGTACCACTACTTGCTTCAGGTATTGTCCTCTCACCAACCCCTGACTTTACTTCCAAGACATTTCCAAACCATTCTTCCCTTCTACCCTTAAACTTTGTTTCACTCAGGTTTCTTTCCTCACACTTGTTACCTATCTCTCCTCTCTTCTCATCTTGCCATTCATATAAACAAATAATTGGATAAACATATATATATATATATATATATATATATATATATATATATATATATATATATATATATATATATACATATATTCGTCCAAATTGGCATTAATTACCATTTAGTAGCGGAGAATTAATGGGACATTAGAGAATGGGATTTACTCGAGGTGGGTAATGGCGCAAGTTTAATGGCTAGGCCAGTCATGGGATTAACTCTAAGTGTTTATTTAATCAGATTTACAGGTTGGATTTATGAGTAGGATTCGCCGCCCAGATGGAAAAAGAAGGAAAGCAAGGGATTACGTTAATTTAACTTACGGAAAGGAACCGCATAAATCTAAAGATCACATAAACATCGCAGTAGTAATACTATATATAGGTCAGCACGGACGTGCATGGGTTCGAATCCTGGGCGTGGCATTTGGTCTATATCGAACTCAAGCATACATCCTCCTTTCGAGGCTGGCGTCGATAAAGGGTACCTAGCTTAGGCTGGGTGTGGGTGAATTTGCATATATGCACAGGGGTAGAGACATATAAGGTTAAGAGACGGGGCAACACGTGTAAAACTATCTCCCCGTAACTCACCAATAGAAATCACAAACAGTAATCACAAGCAGTAATCACACATCACTGTACCTTCCTGCCTCAGACACCTCATCTATGGGGCTCCTGCAGTACTCATGAGTCCGGCAGCGTCCACTTGGAGGGACCCATTCCTCCCCCACTCCCCTCACGTCCTTTGCTCTCACTTTTTTCCATTCTCTGCTCAGTTTCTCTTGGTACTTCCTTACACAAGTCTCCCTCCCAAGCTCACTTACTCTCATCACTCTCTTCACCCCAACATTCTCTCTTCTTTTCTGAAAACCTCTACAAATCTTCACCTTCGCCTCCAAAAGATAATGATCAGACATCCCTCCAGTTGCACCTCTAAGCACATTAACATCCAAAAGTCTCTCTTTCGCGCGCCTATCAATTAACACGTAATCCAATAATGCTCTCTGGCCATCTTTCTTACTTACATACGTAATACTTATGCATACCTCTCTTTTTTAACCAGGTATTCCCAATCACCAGTCCTTTTTCAGCACATGAATCTACAAGCTCTTCACCATTTCCACTTACAACGCTGAACACCCCATGTACACCAATTATTCCCTGAACTGCCACATTACTCACCTTATCATTCAAATCACCCATCACTATAACCCGGTCTCGTGCATCAAAACTACTAACACACTCACTCAACTGTTCCCAAAACACTTGCTTCTCATGATCTTTCTTCTCATGCCCAGGTGCATATGCACCAATAATCACCCATCTCTCTCCATCCATTTTCAGTTTTACCTATATCAATGTAGAGTTTACTTTCTTACACTCTATCACATACTCCCACCACTCTTGTTTCATGAGTAGTGCTACTCCTTTCCCTTGCTCTTGTCCTCTCACTAACCCTTGACTTTACTCCCAAGACATTCCCAAACCACTCTTCCCCTTTGCCCTTGAGCTTCGTTTCACTCAGAGCCAAAATATCCAGGTTCCATCCCTCAAACGATAGAATGGCCCAACCCACCCACATACACGTCCACATACGCACATATACATACCTATACATTTCAACGTATACATATATATACATACACAGACATATACATATATACACATGCACATAATTCATACTAGCTGCCTTTATTCATTCCCGTCACCACCCAACCACACATGAAATGAGAACCCCTTCCCCCCGCATGCGCGCTAGGTAGCGCTAGGAAAAGACAACAAAGGCAATATTCGGTCACGCACAGTCCCTAGCTGTCATGTATAATGCACCGAAACCACAACTCCCTTTCCACATCCAGGTCCAATAAAAGTTTCCATGGTTTACCCCAGTCCATTAACAGGACGTCGACCCCGGTATACCACATCGTTCCAATTCACTCTATTGCTTGTACACCTTTCACCCTCCTGTATGTTCAGGCCCTGATCGCTCAAAATCTGTTTCACTCCATCTTTCCACCTCCAATTTGGTCTTCCACTTCCTCGTTCCTTCCACCTCTGACACATATCTCATCTATGTCAATCTTTCTTCACTCATATTCTCCCTGTGACCAAACCATTTCAAAACACCCTCTTCTGCTCTCTCAACCACACTTTTTTTTATTACCACACATCTCGCTTACCCTTTCGTTACTTACTCGATCAAACCACCTTACACCACATTGTTCTCAAACATATTTCCAACACATCCACCCTCCTCCGCACAACTCTATCTATAGCCCACACCTCGCAACCATATAACATTGTTGGAACCACTATTCCTTTAAATATACCCATTTTTGCCTTCCACACATTTTTCACCGCTCCAAGAACTTTCGCCCCATCCCCCTGTGACTCATTTCCACTTACATGGTTCCATCCGCTGCCAAATCCACTCCGAGATATGTAAAACACTTCACTTCCTCCAGTTTTTCTCCATTCAAACTTACCTTCCAACTGACTTTTCCCTTAACACTACCTTACCTAATAACCTTCCTCTTATTTATATTTACTCTCAGCTTTCTTCTTTCACACACCTTACCAAGCTCAGTCACCAGCTTCTGCAGTTTCTCACCCGAATCAGCCACCAGCGATTTATTGTCAGCGAACAACAACTGACTCACTTCCCAAGCTCTCTCATCCACAACAGTCTGCATACTTGCCCCTCTTTCCAAAACTCTTGCATTCACCTTCCGAACAACCCCGTACATAAACAAATTATACAACCCTGGAGACATCATGCACCCCTGCCGCAAACGACATTCACCAAAAACCAATCACTTTCCACTCTTCTCACTCGCACACATGCCTTACATCCTCGATAAAAACTTTTCACTGCTTCTAACAACTTGCCTTCCACACCATATATTTTTAATACATACCACAGAGCATCCCTATCATTTGCTCTATCATATGCCTTCTCCAGATCCATAAATGCTACATACAAATCCATTTGCTTTTCTAAGTATTTCTCACATGCATTTTTCAAAGCAAACACCTGATCCACACATCCTCTACCACTTCTGAAACCACACTGCTCTTCCCCAATCTGATGCTCTGTACATGCTTTCACCCTCTTAATCAATACCCTCCCATATAATTTCCCAGGAATACTCAACAAACTTATACCTCTGTAATTTGAGCACTCACCTTTATCTCCTGTGCCTTTGTACAATGGCACTATGCATGCATTCCGCCAATCCTTAGGCACCTCACCATGAGTCATACATACATTGAATATCCTTACCAACCAGTCAACAACAGAGTCACCCCCCTTTTTTTTAATAAATTCCACTGCAATACCATCCAAACACGCTGTCTTCCCGGGTTTCATGTTCTGCAAAGCTTTTACTACCTCTTCTCTGTTTACCAAATCATTCTCCCTAACTCTCTTACTTCGCACACCACCTCGTCCACCTCTACCACTCTATCATCTAACACATTCAACAAACCTTCCAAATACTCACTCCATCTCTTTCTCACATCACCGATGTTCCCATTTGTTCTTTTGTCTTACGCACTTTATGTACCTCCTTCCAAAACATCTTTTTATTCTCCCTTAAATCTAATTATACTCTCCAATCCTAACTCCCATTCGCCCTCTTTTCACCTCTTGCACCTTTCTCTTGACCTCCTGCCTCTTCCTTTTATACACCTTCCCTGTCATTTGCACTATTTCCCTGCAAAACTCGTCCTAAAGCCTCTCTATTCTCTTTCACTAATAATCTTACTTCTTCATCTCACCACTCACTACCCTTTCTTGTCTGCCTACCTTCCCCGCTTCTCATGCCACAAGCATCTTTTGCGCAAGCATTCACTGCTTCCCTAAATACATCCTATTCTTCCCCCACTCCCCTTACGTCCTTTGCTCTCACTTTTTTTCCATTCTGCACTCAGTCTCTCTTGGTACTTCCTCACACACGTATCCTTCTCAAGCTCACTTACTCTCACCAATCTTTTCACACCAACATCCTCTCTTCTTTTCTGAAAACTTCTACAAATCTTCACCTTCGCCTCCACAAGATAATGATCAGACATCTCTTCAGTTGCACCTCTCAGCACATTAACATCCAAAAGTCTCTCTTTCACGCGCCTATTAATCAACACGTAATCCAATAACGCCCTCTGGCCATCTCTTCTACTTACTTACGTTTACGTATGTATATTTCTCTTTTTAAACCAGGTATTCCCAATCACCAATCCTTTTTCAGCACACAAATCTACAAGCTCTTCACAATTTCCATTTACAACACTGAACACCCCATGTACACCAATTATTCCCCCAACTGTCACATTACTCACCTTTGCATTGAAATCACTCATCACTATAACCCGGTCTCGTGCATCAAAACTACTAACACACTCACTCAGCTGCTCCCAGAACACTTGCCTCTCATGATCTTCTCATGACCAGGTGCACAGTTACCAATAATCACCCTATCTCTCTCCATCCACTTTTAGTCTTACCCATATCATTCTAGAGTTTACTTTCTTACACTCTATCACATACTCCCACAATTCCTGTTTTAGGAGTAGTGCTACTCCTTCCCTTGCTCTTGTCCTCTCACTAACCCATGACTTTACTCCCAAGACATTCTTCCCAAACGACTGTTCCCTTTTACCCTTGAGCTTCGTTTCACTCAGAGCCAAAACATCCAAGTTCCTTTCCTCAAACATATTACCTATATCTCCTTGTTTCTCATCTTGGTCACATCTACACATATCTAGACACCCCAATCTGAGCCTTTGAGGAGGATGAGCACTCCCCGCTCCCGTCATATATACATACATATATATATATATATATATATATATATATATATATATATATAATATATATATATATATATTATATATATATATATATATATATATATATATATATATATATATATATGCCCCCCTAGATAGCGATCCCTCTTTCCACACATACTTCAATGTTCCCAGAACCTTCGCCCCATCACCTACCCTATGACTCACTTCCCTTTCCATGGTTTCAATCGCTATCATGTCGATTCCCAAGTATCTAAAATTCTTCACTTCCTCCAATTTTTTTCCATTCAAACTCACATCCCAACTAACCTGTCTATTAACTCTGCTGAACTTAATAATTAACCTTGCTTATATTCACATTCACTTTCAACCTCCTTATTTCACATGCTTTTCAAAACTTATTTACCAACTTTTATAGTCACACTCGAATCTGCCATATGTGCTGTATCATCAGCAAACAAGAACTGACTCGCTTCCTAAACCCTCCCATCCCCTACAGACTGCATACTCGCCCCTCTCTCCAAGACTCACATTTACATTCCTCACCTACCCATCTATAAACAAATGAAACAACCATGGTGATAACACACACCTCTGCCGCATACCAGCTGATGATGCTCACTCTTCTGTCTTCCCACTTGTACACACGTCCTATGCCCTTAATAGCAATTCTCACTGCTTCTTGCACCTTACCTCCAACGTCATATATTTTTAAGACCTTCCACGTGGCAGCTCTGTCAACCCTATTATATTCTCTTTCCAGATCCATAAATGCCACGTAAATATCCATCTGTTTTTCTAAGTGTTTCTCACATACATTCTTCAAAGCAAACACCTGATCCACATATCCTCTTCCACTTCTGATGCCACACTGCTCCTCCCAAGTCTGATGCTGTGTACATGCCTTCACCCTCTTAATCACTACAATTTCTTACAACTTACCAGGTATACTCAACAAACTTCCACCTCCGTAGTTTGAACACTCACCTTTATACCTTTTGCCTCCATACAATGTACTCCGCTAATCGTCAAGCACCACACCATGATCCATCCTAATTAACCAATCAACAACACAGTCACTCTCTTTCTTAATGAAGTTAACAGCAATGCCATCCACTCCAGCCACCTTGCCGCATTTCATGCTTCGTAAGGCTTTTACCATCTCTTCTCTCTTCACCAAACCACTCTCCATGACTCTCACTTCGCATAATACTTCGATCCAAACACCCTACATCAGCCACCTTACCATCAAACACATTCATTAGTCCTTCAAAATATTCGCTCCATCTCCTCCTCACTTCATCACTACCTGTTATCACTTCCCCATTTGCTCCTTCATCGATGTTCCTATTGGTTGACTTGAGTTGGGGTAATTCGGTTGGTTCATCTAAGGATGGTTTGTTAAGATAGGCTTGTTATGTTAATTTGGTTAAATTCGGTTCTACTGGTTAAGTTAAGCTTGTTTTGACGGAGACTTTAGATCAGGAGTTCCAATATATACGTTTGTCATGATTTACAAAAAACAAATCGCACTGAATTCCATATTCATCCTTGTTCTTCATATCCTTCCATTATGGACTGAGACGACTATAGTGGACTCAGCCCGATTAGACCCCTGACAGCGTTAACCGCCCTTATGATGTCATCTTACTGAATATATCTTCAGCATGTATCGAGGTATTACTATGGACGTGTTGGAACTATGTACAACGGTGAGCCAGACGAGGTATTACCATGGTAAAGATAAATGGTAAATAAGTAAGCTGCACTTGGGGTTGTTTTGTAATCCTGACGAAGATATTCAGAAATGAAATAGGAAAAAATTAAGTTTCAGATTGTTATGGGTGAAAATAATTCTAGACAGAGGAATAAAAAGGAATACTGAGGCATTCAAACAGCAACAGAACAATGGGTTCCCTCGAGGCTGTGGAAGATATCAATGTGGTAAAAGTCGGAAGTTATAAAACAGTGTGGCTTATGGTAGTAAGTTTTCCTTCCTACAATGGAAAGATTACGAAACAAACTTTTGCTGGTTCTATATAATCTTGGGTTCAACGGCTATTTACCTCTGACTAGTCATCAAACCAGAATCATGTATGTTATGCACACGTTACTGTAAAACAATAGATGAAGAGATAGATTTCTTTTTTTATATCTAAAGATTCTGAGAACACAGATGCTCAGATCAGTGAAATCTCTCACGGAAACATCAACAGAGATGGAGAAACATGGAGTTGTTATATTTTCTTAATCTCTGAAGGAGAACTGAGCACAGAGAATGATGGCCTGGACCTGAAACACATATGTCGGTAACGTTTATATATTGCACAAGTCAGTCACACATGAACTGTCACCGTGGTTCTGTTGGTCAAAACACACACACGTGCTGCATCCTATACTGGGGAGGGACCTGAGTTATGAAGTCAAGGTATCCTGTGCAGCACACAGAGATTGACCGCCACCTGCTGTGCTGTACAGCTGCTGAAGAAAGGCGGGTGGACTGAAGGAAGTTATTAGGAATTGGAATCTAAGGACAGCCAAGAAAACATAAGATATAATCAAGTGTAAGTGAGGATATAGTGGTGGAAGCGTAGGGACACTGTGATTCGACAGTAAGGCAACCAATTTGTATAAAGAAAAATAAGGAGTTGGGAAGCAGTATGGTGGAAGGTGAATGGGAAAGGAGAAAAAAATTGTATCTTTTCAGTTTGCTGGTCACTATAATGGGACGTATCCAGTATGACCAGCTTTACTTGAAAGCCGCAAAGATATAGTGTGATGAAAAATTATGATAAATACAGTAAATAGGAAACAATAGATAAGATGAAATATGCATCGAGTATTCAGCTGGATGAAAAGAATGTTATGTTGCAGAAACATTATTCTGAAAGGCTAGAAACGATACAGACAAGATGATATACGACTAAAGTTAGTCTTTTTACTGAGGTAAACAATATCTGGAAAATGTTGGTAAGAAACAATACATTATTATTGCACGTATAAGCGAGAACAAAGATCTTGCTCATGCAGAGCGAGCAATATCAGCTTCAGGATGTGAAGGAAAAAGAGCAATATCATTACGTGAGAAAGGTGATCAAGCAGCACACACGCAGCACAGAAGCTTTAATATAACAACGCTGTGTTAGTTTGGGTCGCCAGAAATGCACTAAATGCGAGGAGGGATATTCTTTAGTGCCACATATATGCCGAGGCTAAAGACGGCCTTGCATTGAGAGGTTGGATGAATGTGATGACACTGAACACAATAAGGGTTATTCGAGATGAAGGGAGGAGCCAAAATGAAGTTGTCTTGTTAGTCAAGCACGTGTAATTACCTGTCTATGCTGTACTAGGAGGGAATTTTACGCTCGTGGGAGCCATTTCTTGAACACTCTCTTCTATCATACAACTGAACGTACATAATGTCTGCTGTAGCCAAGTCCTCAGTCATTCTATTCCATTCAGCATCACTTTTATACTATAAAAATACTTCTTTACATCTGTTTTACGTTATCTGTTTAATTTCATGTTCTGGCCTTTGGTTGCTCTATCCCTACATCGATCTGTTTTGAAATCCTAACCCCTCACTCTTACCTCTTCCAAGGCAGGCAGATTCAAAGCCTCCAGCATTACCCTGTAATTTAGCTCCCTTGATTCGTTGTGCCTCTTTAGTTGCAATCACTAAACTTGAGAAGCATATCTTAGATTCGGTATTTTGTTGGACATAAACGGCTTGCTTAACATTCATTATTAATATGTTTGAAAGCTATTCTCATATTTGCCATCAGAAAGTCTCTCTTCTTAACTATTCTCCTAATGACGGACTCTGGAGACAGTTTAGGGAAGAGGATGTGTCCTAAGTCCTTTTCACAGACACAGTCCTGAAGCTTATTCATAACTGCTGGATAATAGTAACATCTCGGCCTTCTTTCACAGTGCTCCATCCTACTTATCTTACATTTGCTCTGGCAGAATATCAACCATGCAACTGACTATCTTTCTAGTCTGCTTAGATTCCCTTGTAAGTTGATACAATACTGCTCTCTTTCCTCATGATCTCTGCATCATCTGAAAACATATCCAGGTAGGAGTCCATACCTTCAGGCAACAACTAGCGAAGTGCTTGTCTGTATCTCATCTAATAAAGTCTTGCTTAATTTCACGTTATGGCCCACGGTTCTTCCACCCTACATCTGTCGGAGAACTGCTCATTATCTTCATCGGTAAACTGGTTTAAAGAAATCAAACCTCAATATCATTATTCCATGGTGAGAAGATTTAAGGCCTCAAACCTACCTTTCCCTGTAGCTCAGCGCTCTTAATTCAGGTATGATCTTTGTTGCTCTCTTCTGGACTTAATTAATTATCTTCGCTTCTTCACGTGCAGTGACCAAACCTGAGAAACATGTGCGAGCTTTATCCTGCGGTAAGGCGTGGAACAGCTCGCTGAATAATGCCTTGTTCATATATTGGAACGCTATCCTATTATTTGCCGGTTTGTTTCCTTTAATGTTTTCCTGGGGTCGGACTCAGGCGAGTTTAGGGATGATGTCAAATTGTAAGTTGCAACCACAACACACAGTTTCCTGTAACTTATTTCCTGCGAGATAATATTCATAATGACGCCTTCTTTCATTGAGTCCCATCCTCTTTACATTTGCTTGGATTGAATTTCATCAACCATGTAACACTAATTCTGGGGTTTATCTTGGTCCTCTTGAAGGATGATCGCTTTTTACTTCTCTTATTACCTTGACATCATCCACAAACATGTACACGTAGGAGGTCAGTCGTTCTGGTAAGTCATTCACATAAATCAAGATGAGCAATGATCCCAAGAGGAGAACTCTGCGATACATCATTGATCACCTCAACTCAGTCCAAGAAGGCCCCCCTGCCATACGTCTATTTTACCATAGTAATCTTCTATCCATCGGAGTCATCATCTTCTTCCTGTCTGAAGACACAGCTTCTTTATGAGCCTCCTATGTGGTAAAGTGTCAAGTGCTTTCTGGCAGCCCAGGTACAGACAGTGCACATAGTCTTTTCTTTTGTCTAAAACAGAGATCAATCTCTCTTATAAGTCAGGTGGCTCGTTACACACGACCTCCTTTCCCTGAAACCATTCCGTCTCTTTCATCGTAGGTTCTTCTCTGCCAAGAAGTCATCCATTTGCTTTCTGATCTTTTCTGGTACATTACAGACCAAGGTCGTTACAGATATTGGACTGTAGTTCAGTGCATCATTTCAGTATGACGTTTGCCCTCTCCCACTCTAGTGGCAATTCACTTTTTCCCAGCAGCATCTTCAACAATATTTCGAGTGGCTGGCAAGTGCATCTGCACACATCTCGAGCACATATGGAGAAAATTCAAGATCATGAGACTTATCCGTATGAAAACCTTTAGTCTTCTGTTTATGTCCTCACTAGATACTTCAATGATCTCTAAGGCTTCCTCCTTGTTCCATCTCGTTGGTGATGCGGATAAAGTGTTTTCCATCTGAAAACACTTTTGATATAATCTAGTTCCACGTACGTGTGTATATATTTCTGAAGCTCTTCCCTCCGAATCCCTTGACCTTATTAGCTACTCTTTAAATGATAATTCACACCTGATGAATTTGTGGAAAGGTTATGGATTATCTCCTGCCTTGTCCACAATATTCTCTTTAAAGTAATTTTTTCCCTATTATCTTATCCAACTTTAATCGTTTCTTGCTCTCTTATACTCTTCAAAATCTTGCTGACTGGGAAGCCGTTTCCACCTTCATCATAGCAAACCACAGCTCAGTCGCTTTTTGACGTCTGTTATCAACTATCCCTCCTATTTTTTTTTTTACCATTCGCTCTGTATGTGAGGCTAACAGTATCCATGGTCCTACTTTTTCCTTGTATCACAGAACCTTTTACTAGAGCACCATAGTTCCTGGCTACCTAACTCCGTTTCCCAATCCATGTTATCATACAAGTGATGGAGTTCTGCATGATTTACATGATCATATCACCTCTTAGATTCAGGTTTCATTGTTGTTCATTTCATGCCTCATTTACTGATCATCAAACTCCTACATCACATCATTGTATACATGCCTAGACTACTGCTGAGATTACTCCTGAAGCTGTGTTTGATAATGCATGATTTTATGATATTTCTATTCATAACTAAATAACAGAATACAATTATCTGAGCGTTGCACCAGTCAATAGGGTGGTCGAAGTCTTGCATATGCTAAAACAGAGCATTGGACTCTTGCCTTTCACAAACACAGTACTGATGCTGCTTTATTCTTGAACCAGTTGAAATCCAGCTTTTATAGAAACCCCACAAATGTCTGTACATATATACACGTTCACTCATCTCAACAGGATGAAGTAAACCAAACATGTTCTCCTCACTGTTTCACGTGCGTACCGCATTTGCAGTCCAGAATGTCTATAGTGTGAAAGCAGCAAAATTCTTGAAACTCAATCGTCCTTAAAGTACCACAAGACCTTCACTGACAGAAAGATGCTTTTCAACTCACCAGCCAAGGAACCTTACAGCATTAAAATCCTTCTGGTAATACCTTAATCACAACAACTTCCGAGGACTACCCCAAGGATATTGATATCAACATTGCATTTAAGAGTACATAGCGATACAGAAAGAAACTCGCTTGAAGAACTTGCATGAAAATTCAAATCGTTCTGTTTACAAAATACAATGCAAAGAATACAAGAATACAATAAAGTTTACTTTGGACGCAGTGGAAAAGAATTCAATTTCAAAATAAAGCAGCATTAGTATTGTGATCGTGTTTGGCAAGATTCCAGTCCTCTATTTCCGCATATTCGAGACTCTAGGCACCCTACTGACTGGAACAACAGTAAAGAATTTGTATCATGTCATTCAACTGTATGTAGAAATATAAAAGAATATAGCATAAATAAACACATCAACAGTAACCTCAACATTAGACATGTACGAATCAGATCCTTTCATAATCAAAAGAATTGCCAACATGTACAAGTTTATGAGCTAATCCAAGACCTGACATTTGCCTTTTTGATCACTCGACACTTGCTTGTGGTCAACTGACACATGGCGGTTTGTAGTAATCACACTTCTTACTTGACCTTCCCGCCTGAACCTCATCTGAAATGATCATATCCCCTACATGTCATGAATAATGTGCGAAAGACAAGAGAACAAATGGGATAATCGGTGAAGGGGGCAGAAGGGCAAGTGATAACTAGTAGTGTTGAAGTGAGGAAGAGATGGAGTGAGTCTTATGAAGGAATGTTAAATGTGTTTGATGACAGAGTGGCAGATGCAGGGTGTTTTGATTGGGGTATTATGCGAAGTAAGAGAGTCAGGGAGGATGTTGTGGTGAAGAAAGAGGTGGTGACAGCCTTGTGGATGATGAAATGCGGCAAGGCGGCGGGAGTGTATGGCATTACAGTTGAAGCTATTAAGAAAAGGGGTGACTGTGTTGTTGATTGGTTGGTAAGGATCTAGTAAGAGTCTGTATTTGGCATTTATGGATCTGGAGAAGGCATAAGATAGGATTGACAAAGATGTTTTACAAAAGGTATTAAGAATATATGGTGCATGAAGTAAGCTGCTTGAAGCAGTGAAAAGTGCTTATCAAGGGTATAAGGCGTGTGCAGGACTAGGAAGAGAGGAGAGTGAATGGTTCCAAATAAAGGTCGTTCTGCAGAAGGGGTGTGTGATGTCCCCATGGTTGTTTTATTTGTTTATAGATGGGGTGGTGAGGGAGGTAAATGCAAGAGTCTTGGAGAGAGGGTCGGGTGTGCAGTCTGTTGAGAATGAGAAGGCCTGGGATATATTTTCACGAAACAGACATGTGATGATCACAGACGTAATTGTAAACCACGAAGGAAAATCAAAGCAGAAAAATTTGCTTAAAAGCTTTCGTGTATCTTAACATATCAGAAGCAAACAGTAACAAATCACAGATGGAGGAAAATATACCGAGACACCAGCAGATGTTACCAGGATAACATCTTACACGGTAGTGAAGTAAGCGGTGAGGATGTTGTGGAGTCTGAGGACACTCACGTAACAAAACCCGACCCTACTACTTAGGCCACTACGGGTGTGTCAGGTCATCAACCTTCTTGCACAAGTCACTGTTAAATATATGTAAGATGACGTAGTCTAAACTATTGAATCCTCTACTAACATTCATATTCTTATCATTAGGCAGTTGTATAAGAGCAGATTCAAATAAATTCTGTTTACAAAACTTTAACAGTTTATGATTGAAGAAACTCAGAATCAGTCTATAAGATGTGAGTTTTCATTCATGTGAGTGAACACAGAACTAGATGGTTGACCAGTGCATGCACAGCAATTATGCTGACTTATACGAGATTCTAAGTGTTTACCTGTTTGTCCCAAGTAAAACGAGCTACATGTTTTAAAAGGAATTATGCAAATTATACTGTTGTCATTGATTGGGCTGTTCGTAATCAACATTTTCCTTATAGTAATCTAATAAAAAAAGCTAATTTTGCATCAAACAGCCTAAGCAGTGAAATGATAGGTTCAAAAGGTTTTGCAAGAAGGTTGATGACATACGTAGTAAGGTCGGGTTTTGTTACGTGAGCGTCCTATGCCTCAACATCATTCTCACTGCCTACTTCATTACCGTGTAAGATGTTATCCTGGTAACATCTACTGGTGTCTCAGTATATTTAACTCTATCTGTGATTTTTTACTGTTTGCTTCTGAAGATGTAATGTAATACACGAAAGCTCGTAAGCATATTTTCCTGCTCTGATTTTTCATCGTGTTCCATAAGTATATATATATATATATATATATATATATATATATATATATATATATATATATATATATATATATATATATATATATATACATATATATGCATATGTATGAAGAGGGCAAATGAGAGTTGGGGTGAGACAGTATCATTAAATTTTAGGGAGAATAAAAAGATGTGTTGGAAGGAGGTAAATAAAGTGCGTAAGACAAGGGATCAAATGGGAACTTCAGTGAAGGGGGCTAATGGGGAGGTGATAACAAGTAGTAGTGATGTGAGAAGGAGGAGATGGAGTGAGTATTTTGAAGGTTTGTTGAATGTGTTTGATGATAGAGTGGCAGATATAGGGTGTTTTAGTCGAGGTGGTGTGCAAAGGAGAGGGTTAGGGAAAATGATTTGGTAAACAGAGAAGAGGTAGTAAAAGCTTTGCGGAAGATGAAAGCCGGCAAGGCAGCAGGTTTGGATGGTATTGCAGTGAAATGTATTTAAAAAGGGGGTGACTGTATTGTTGACTGGTTGGTAATGTTATTTCATGTATGTGTGATTCATGGTGAGGTGCCTGAGGATTGGAGGAATGGTTGCATAGTGCCATTGTACAAAGGCAAAGGGGATGAGAGTGAGTGCTCAAATCACAGAGGTATAAGTTTGTTGAGAATTCCTGAGAAATTATATGGGAGGGTATTGATTGAGAGGGTGAAGGCATGTACAGGGCATCAGATTGGGGAAGAGCAGTGTGGTTTCAGAAGTGGTAAAGGATGTGTGGATCAGGTGTTTGCTTTAAACAATGTATGTGAGAAATGCTTAGAAAAGCAAATGGATTTGTATGTAGCATTTATGGATCTGGAGAAGACATATGATAGAGTTCACAGAGATGCTCTGTGGAAGGTGTTAAGAATATATGGTGTGGGAGGCAAGTTGTTAGAAGCAGTGAAAAGTTTTTATCGAGGATGTAAGGCATGTGTACGTGTAGGAAGAGAGGAAAGTGATTGGTTTTCAGTGAATGTAGGTTTGCGGCAGGGGTGTGTGATGTCTCCATGGTTGTTTAATTTGTTTATGGATGGGGTTGTTAGGGAGGTAAATGCAAGAGTTTTGGAAAGAGGGGCAAGTATGAAGTCTGTTGTGGATGAGAGAGCTTGGGAAGTGAGTCAGTTGTTGTTCGCTGATGATACAGCGCTGGTGGCTGATTCATGTGACAAACTGCAGAAGTTGGTGGCTGAGTTTGGTAAAGTGTGTGAAAGAAGAAAGTTAAGAGTAAGTGTGAATAAGAGCAAGGTTATTAGGTACAGTAGGGTTGACGGTCAAGTCAATTGGGAGGTAAGTTTAAATGGAGAAATACTGGAGGAAGTAAAGTGTTTTAGATATCTGGGAGTGGATCTGGCAGCGGAAGTGAATCATAGGGTGGGGGAGGGGGCGAAAATTCTGGTAGCCTTGAAGAATGTTTGGAAGTCGAGAACATTATCTCGGAAAGCAAAAATGGGTATGTTTGAAGGAATAGTGGTTCCTACAATGTTGTATGGTTGCAAGGCGTGGGCTATGGATAGAGTTGTGCGCAGGAGGGTGGATGTGCTGGAAATGAGATGTTTGAGAACAATAAGTGGTGTGAGGTGGTTTGATCGAGTAAGTAACGTATGGGTAAGAGAGATGTGTGGAAATAAAAAGAGTGTGGTTGAGAGAGCAGAAGAGGGTGTTTTGAAATGGTTTGGTCACATGGAGAGGATGAGTGAGGAAAGATTGACCAAGAGGATATATGTGTCAGAGGTGGAGGGAACGAGGAGAAGTGGGAGACCAAATTGGATTTGGAAAGATGGAGTGAAAAAGATTTTGAGTGATCGGAGCCTGAACATGCAGGAGGGTGAAAGGCGTGCAAGGAATAGAGTGAATTGGATCGATGTGGTATACCGGGGTCGACGTGCTGTCAATGGATTGAACCAGGGCATGTGAAGCGTCTGGTGTAAACCATGGAAAGTTCTGTGGGGCCTGGATGTGGAAAGGGAGCTGTGGTTTCGGTGGATTATTACATGACAGCTAGAGACTCAGTGTGAACGAATGGGGCCTTTGTTGTCTTTTCCTAGCGCTACCGCGCACACATGAGGGGGGAGGGGGTTGTTATTCCATGTGTGGCGAGGTGGCGTTGGGAATAAATAAAGGCAGACAGTACGAATTATGTACATGTGTATATATGTATATGTCTGTGTGTGTATATATATGTGTACATTGAGATGTATAGGTATGTATATTTGCGTGTGTGGACGTGTATGTATTCACATGTGTATGTGGGTGGGTTGGGCCATTCTTTCGTCTGTTTCCTTGCGCTACCTCGCTAACGCGGGAGACAGCGACAAAGCAAAATAAATATAAACATAAATATATAAATATATATATATATATATATATATATATATATATATATATATATATATATATATATATATATATATATATATATATATATATTTTTTTTTTGTCGCTGTCTCCCGCGTTTGCGAGGTAGCGCAAGGAAACAGACGAAAGAAATGGCCCAACCCACCCCCATACACATGTATATACATACGTCCACACACGCAAATATACATACCTACACAGCTTTCCATGGTTTACCCCAGACGCTTCACATGCCCTGATTCAATCCACTGACAGCACGTCAACCCCGGTATACCACATCGCTCCAATTCACTCTATTCCTTGCCCTCCTTTCACCCTCCTGCATGTTCAGGCCCCGATCACACAAAATCTTTTTCACTCCATCTTTCCACCTCCAATTTGGTCTCCCTCTTCTCCTCGTTCCCTCCACCTCCGACACATATATCCTCTTGGTCAATCTTTCCTCACTCATTCTCTCCATGTGCCCAAACCATTTCAAAACACCCTCTTCTGCTCTCTCAACCACGCTCTTTTTATTTCCACACATCTCTCTTACCCTTACGTTACTTACTCGATCAAACCACCTCACACCACACATTGTCCTCAAACATCTCATTTCCAGCACATCCATCCTCCTGCGCACCACTCTATCCATAGCCCACACCTCGCAACCATACAACATTGTTGGAACCACTATTCCTTCAAACATACCCATTTTTGCTTTCCGAGATAATGTTCTCGACTTCCACACATTCTTCAAGGCTCCCAGAATTTTCGCCCCCTCCCCCACCCTATGATCCACTCCCGCTTCCATGGTTCCATCCGCTGCCAGATCCACTCCCAGATATCTAAAACACTTCACTTCCTCCAGTTTTTCTCCATTCAAACTCACCTCCCAATTGACTTGACCCTCAACCCTACTGTACCTAATAACCTTGCTCTTATTCACATTTACTCTTAACTTTCTTCTTTCACACACTTTACCAAACTCAGTCACCAGCTTCTGCAGTTTCTCACATGAATCAGCCACCAGCGCTGTATCATCAGCGAACAACAACTGACTCACTTCCCAAGCTCTCTCATCCCCAACAGACTTCATACTTGCCCCTCTTTCCAAAACTCTTGCATTCACCTCCCTAACAACCCCATCCATAAACAAATTAAACAACCATGGAGACATCACACACCCCTGCCGCAAACCTACATTCACTGAGAACCAATCGCTTTCCTCTCTTCCTACACGTACACATGCCTTACATCCTCGATAAAAACTTTTCACTGCTTCTAACAACTTGCCTCTCACACCATATATTCTTAATACCTTCCACAGAGCATCTCTATCAACTCTATCATATGCCTTCTCCAGATCCATAAATGCTACATACAAATCCATTTGCTTTTCTAAGTATTTCTCACATACATTCTTCAAAGCAAACACCTGATCCACACATCCTCTACCACTTCTGAAACCACACTGCTCTTCCCCAATCTGATGCTCTGTACATGCCTTCACCCTCTCAATCAATACCCTCCCATATAATTTACCAGGAATACTAAAACTTATACCTCTGAAATTTGAGCACTCACTCTTATCCCCTTTGCCTTTGTACAATGGCACTATGCACGCATTCCCCCAATCCTCAGGCACCTCACCATGAGTCATACATACATTAAATAACCTTACCAACCAGTCAACAATACAGTCACCCCCTTTTTTAATAAATTCCACTGCAATACCATCTAAACCTGCTGTATATATATATATATATATATATATATATATATATATATATATATATATATATATATATATATATATATATATATATATATATATAACAACACTTCCCAAGACCTCACATCCACAACAGACTGCATACTTGCTCCTCTCTCCAAAACTCTTGCATTCACCTCCCTACAAACCCATCCATAAGCAAATTTTCAGCCATGGAGACATCACGCACCCCTGCCGCAAACTGATATTCACTGAGAGCCAATCACTTTCCTCTATTCTTACTTGTACACATGCCCTACATCCTCGATAAAAACTTTTCACTGCTTCCAGCAACTTGCCTCCCACACCATATACTCTTAATACCTTCTACTAAGCATCTCTATCAACTCTATCATATGCCTTCTCCAGATCCATAAATGCTACATACAAATCCATTTGTTTTTCTAAGTATTTCTCACATACATTCTTCAAAACAAACACCTGATCCACACATCCTTTACCACTTCTGAAACCACACTTTTCCCCAATCTGATGCTCTGTACATGGCTTCACCCTCTCAACCAATACTCTCCCATACAATTTCCCAGGAATATTCAACAAACTTATACCTTTGTAATTTCAAAACTCACCTTTATCCCCTTTGCTTTTGTACAACGGTACTATGCATGCATTCCGCCAATCCTCAGGCACTTCACCACGAGCCATACATACAGTGAATATCCTCACCAACCAGTCAACAACAGTTTAATGAATTCCACTGCAACACCATCCAAACCCGCCGCCTTGCCAGCTTTCATCTTCCGCAAAGCTTTCACTACCATTTCTCTGTTTACTAAATGATTTTCCCTGACCCTATCACTTCGCACACCACCTCGACCAAAACACCCTATATCTGCCACTCAATCAGCTAACACATTCAACAAACCTTCAAAATTCTCACTCCATCTCCTTCTCACATCACCACTACTTGTTATTACCTTTCCATTAGCCCTCTTCACCGATGATCCCATTTGTTCTCTTGTCTTACGCACTTTATTTACCTCCTTCCAAAACATCTTTTTATACTCCCTAATATTTAATGATACTCTCTCACTCCAACTCTCCAACATGCAATTGTCCAAGACAGACAACGAGCGTACCATAAACTTATCATTTTACAAATTTTATTAACAATAAAGTTATCTAATTTGTATAGACCATCACTAACATTAGGAATAAAAATCTTTGTGTATCTAATGACGAAAGATTCAAAGATATTTCTCGTGGACAAGAAGGGGAATTGTTCACAAATTCTATCAACAATGAAGCTATCCGATTTGTATAGACCTTCGCTAATATCGAGGTTATAATTCTTTGTGTATTAGTAATGGAAGATTAAATGTGTATTTAGTAATGGAAGATTAAATGATATTTCTCGTGGTTCTGGAGTTTGAGTTAATAATTGAGATGGCATTACTCCAGTCAATACAATGATCATAGTTTTTAACGTGATTAAACAAGGCATATGATTCTTGTCCCGTTCTTATACCATGTTTATGTTGCTTAAGTCTAACAGAAAGATCCTTACCAGTCTGCCCAACATAATACTTATCACAATTTCTACATGGCACTTTATAGATGCACACCGGAGAATTTTCTGGTGAATTCCTGATTAAGATATTCTTTATAGTATTACTGTTGCTGAATGGAACATTTATATTAAAGGATTTAAGCAACCAGTTAGCTTTGATGTTTCCTCACTTTTCAAAAAAGTCAAAGTTGATGACCTTTTAATATATTTATTTGATGTCTTGGATGATATTCATTTACCTGTTTCAAAGTCAGTTTTCACTGAACTGATAACATTGTATATAAAAGACTGTGTATTTCAATTCAATGGAGATCATAATGTTAAAAAATTTGGTATGGCAATGGGTAACCCTCTTTCACGTGCACTAAGTAATCTTTATATGGAATTTTTTGAAACAAATTACCAAAGGATATCTTTGTGTTCTTTGTGTTTGGCCAACAAATGAAAATTTACAAATATTTCTCCGCTTACTTAATTTAGTAACTTCTATCAAATTTACTGTAGAAAATGAAAATAATAGTGGGTTACCATTTTTAGATTGCATGATCAATAGGCAAGGAAACAAGTTTAAGTTTAACATATACAGAAAACCTACCAATGTATACTCATATATCCATAATTACTCATCTCAACATGACAAAGTTGAATTATCATCTTTTCAATCTATGTTCCTAAGGGCATTATGCATTTGCAGTCTAGAGTATATTGATGATGAGTTTAAGAAGATATATTCGATTGGATCTAAGTCAAAGTACCCTAGATCTTTCATTGATAAATCCCTTAAGATAGCAAAGAAATAATTTTATAGAGTTGAGCCCAAACCTCCCATTGACACCAAGAATCTTTTAGTTCTCCCTTTTAAAGATAATTTTCTTTACTTCCCATGTTGCTCAAATCCTTTAATGTAAATGTTGCCTACAGCAACAATAATACTATAAAGAATATATTAATCAGCAATTCACAAGAAAATTCTGTGTGCATCTATAAAGTGCCATGTAGAAATTGTGATAAGTTTTATGTTGGGCAGACTGGTAAGGATCTTTCTGTTAGACCTAAGCAACATAAATATAGTATAAGAACGGGACAAGAATCAAATGCCTTGTTTAATCAAGTTAAAAACTATGATCATTGTATTGAATGGAGTAATGCCATCTCAGTTATTAACTCTAACTCTATTACAACGAGAAATATCATTGAATCTTATATTATTAAATACACAAAGAATTATAATCTTAATATTAGTGATGGTCTATACAAATTAGATAACATTATTGTTGATAAAATTTGTAAAATGATAAGTTTATGATACGCTCGTTGTCTGTCTTGGACAATCGCATGTTTACCATATGACGTCTTAGCTACGTCTTTTCGTTGCATATCAACAGACTGTTATATTTCTCTCTTGTGTCTCCCCTGATGATGAGATTATTCCACGAAAGTGCACTTGGGAACTTATCTTGTTTCATTTTCCCCGTGGACTCATGGGAATATATATATATATATATATATATATATATATATATATATATATATATATATATATATACATATATATATATATATATATATATATATATATATATTTTTTTTTTTTTTTCTTTTTCCAAAAGAAGGAACAGAGGGGGCCAGGTGAGGATATTCCAAAAAAGGCCCAGTCCTCTGTTCCTAACGCTACCTCGCTAACGCGGGAAATGGCGAATAGTTTAAAAACAAAGAAAGATATATATATATACTATTTCTATTTATTTTACCTTGTCGCTGTCTCCCACGTTAGCGAGGTAGCGCAAGGAAACAGACGAAAGAATGGCCCAACCCACCCAGATACACATGTATATACATACACGCACACACATGCAAATACACATACCTATACATCCCAACGTATACACATATATACACACACAGACATATACATATACATATGTACATAATTCATACTGTCTGCCTTTATTAATGCCCATCGCCACCCCGCCACACATGAAATAACAACCTCCTCCCCACGCATGTGCGCGAAGTAACGCTAGGAAAAGACAACAAAGGCCACGTTCGTTCACACTCAGTCTCTAGCTGTCATGTATAATGCACCGAAAGCACAGCTCCCTTTCCACATCCAGGCCCCATAGAATTTTCCATGGTTTACCCCAGACGCTTCACATGCCCTGGTTCAATCCACTGACAGCACGTCGACCTTGGTATACCATATCGTTCCAATTCACTCAATTCCATGCAAGCCTTTCACCCCCCTGCATGCTCAGGCCCCGATCACTCAAAATGGAACCATGGAAGTGAGTCATAAGGTGGGGGAGGGGACGAAAGTTCTGGGAGTGATGAAAAATGTGTGGAAAGAGAGAACATTATCTCAGAGAGCAAAAATTGATATATCTGAAGGAATAGTTATTCCAACAATATAATATAGTTGCGAGACATAGGTTTTAGATCGGTTTGTACGGAGGAGGGTAGATATGTTGGAAATGAAATGTTTGAGGACAGTATATGGCAAGAGGTAGTTTGGTCGAGTAGATAATGACTTTAAGGGAAGAGAGATGTGTGGAAATAAAAAGAGTGTGTTTGAGAGAGGAGAAGAGGGTGTGCTGAAAAAAACTGAACATATGGAGAGAATGCGTGAGGAAAGATTGACAAAGAGGATATACGTGTCAGAGGTGAAGGGAACAAGGAGAAGCGGCTGATCAAACTAGTTGTGCAAGGATAGAGTGATCGGGGCCTCAGCAAGCACGAGGGTGACAGCGGGCAAGGAACAGAGTGAATCGGAACGATGAGGTATACCGGGGTCGACGTGCTGTCAGTGGACTGAACCAGGGGATGTAAAACGTCTGGGGTAAACCGTGCAAAGGTCTGTGGGTCCTGGATATGGATAGAGTTGCAGTTTCGGTGCATTACACTTGACAGCTGGAGATTGAGTGAGAACGAATGTGGCCGTTTCTGTCTGTTTTCCTGGCGCTACCTCGCTGACGCAGGGGGTGGCGATACCTTTTCCTGTGAGATGAGTTGTGCCGGGAATGGATGAAGGCAAGCGAGTATGAATATGTACATGTGGACATATAGCTGTGTATGTATGTATGTGTATATATATATATATATATATATATATATATATATATATATATATATATATATGTGTGTGTGTGTGTGTGTGTGTGTGTGTGTGTGTGTGTGTGTGTGTGTGTGTGTGTGTGTGTGTGTATGTGTGTGTGTGTGTGTGTGTGTGTGTGTGTGTGTGTGTGTGTGTGTGTGTGTGTGTGTGTGGTTGCGTATGATAACCATTTGGGCGTTACGAAGAGTTTTACACTTATATTGCCCCATCTCTTAACCATGTCTTAACGTTGCGTATAAATAGAAATGTACACACCCCATTTACGTCAGGCACTTATCCATCGAGACCTCCCAAAGACAAATAAATACATATGGGTGGCTGTGATCTAGCTGGCGTGTCAGTGATTCGCATGTAGGCATTAGTTTGGTGGGTAGGAACGTCAACCAGAAGTACGTCTGTTATGTCTGTGTGGATTATTAGGTTTCTGGTGAGGCATAACCCAGCAAGTTATGGTGTGTTGATCTTTCCAACCGCATCTGAAGGAGCCTTTACTGATGTGAGGGTCGTAGAGATGTCGGTTATCACCAACACTTCTAACTCGCACTATGAAGTATTATCATGCCTCAGTTACCTAGACGACACCGTGCCGTGGGAATGGTGAGCGCTTATCAGTCCACGACCCCGGTCCCTTGTTACGAGAGAGAGAGAGAGAGAGAGAGAGAGAGAGAGAGAGAGAGAGAGAGAGAGAGAGAGAGAGAGAGAGAGAGAGAGAGAGAGAGAGAGAGAGAGAATCTTGAAGTTCATATGAGTAATAAACGCCAGCTGTCGTATATACACACACACACGTCTGGAGACTAGGAAGAGTGACTAAATGTAACATTAGCGGACTACTCAGTCTCCAGCCCTGGGGGTTACGTTAAAGGGACGATCGCGCGTTGAAAGTCGTTGATCAAACACTCGTTATAAACGTTGGCTTTAAAGGCCCTATGCCATACGTCAGGGTTTAAATGTCTATAAGTCGCTGTGTTTAAATGGCTAGTTTGTTTGCTCGGCTCATAATATCTTTCCGATATTTTAGATTCTGCTAATGGCCCGCCGTTTATGAGAGGACAAATATTACTATGGCTACGCCCTCGGAAGGGTTGATGTTATAATTTTGGGATCGACAGACGTTACCAACCACAGATGCTGATCCTTTCTTTACTGCGCATTGAAATCTCTATAAGTCATAACCTGCAATTCGCAGCTTCTTCACGGGATGAACATGAAACACAGACAATAAAGCCAAGTATAGTACATTATGGAGGTCTTTGGCAAGAATGCACTTAAGGGAACATAGATTAAAGCACATGGAATGATCAGAAACTCCTTATGTATAGTTTATGTTCTCTCTTATTCCATCTTCTACTTGCCTGGCAGCCAGAATGTTTGTCTGAAAATGTCATTTATATATCTTACCTATCTGTCCGTCTGTCTCTTTAAATACTTATATATATATATATATATATATATATATATATATATATATATATATATATATATATATATATATATATATATATATATATATACATATGTATACATACATTTCTTATTATCTATTACAATATGCTATACTTAAACACCGTCTCCCGCATTAGCGAGGTAGCGCAAGGAAACAGACGAAAGAATGACCCAACCCACCCACATACACATGTATATACATAAACGCCCACACACGCACATATACATACCTATACATACACATACATACACAGACATATACATATTTACACATGTGCATATTCATACTTGCTTCCTTCATCCATTTCCATTCCCACCTCGCCACACATGAAAACAGCATCACCCCCGGCAAGGTAGCACTAGGAAAAGACAAAGGCTACATTCGTTCACGCTAAATCTCTAGCTCTCATGTGTAATACACCAAAATCACAGCTCCCTTTCCACATCCAGGCCCCACAAAACTTTCCATGGTTTACCCCAGACGCTTCACATGCCCTGGTTCAATCCATTGACAGCACGTCGACCCCGGTATACCACATCGTTCGAATTCGTTCTATTCCTTGCACGCCTTTCAGCGTCCTGTATGTTCAGGCCCCGATCGCTCAAAATCTTTTTCATTCTATCCTTCCACCTCCAATTTGGTCAGTTGTTCGCTAATTATACAGCGCTGGTGGCAGATTCGGGTGATAAACTGCAAAAGTTGACGACTGAGTTTGGCAAAGTGTGTGAAGGAAGAAAGCTGAGAGTAAATGTGAATAAGAGCAAGGTTATTAGGTTCAGTAGGGCTGAGGGACAAGTAAACTGGGAGGTAAGTTTGAATGGAGAAAAACTGGAGGAAGTGAAGTGTTTTAGATATCTGGGAGTGGATTTAGCAGCGGATAGAACCATGAAAGCGGGAGTGAGTCAAAGGGTGGGGGAGGGGGCGAAGGTTCTGGGAGCGGTGAAGAATGTGTTGAAGGGTAGAACGTTATCTTGGAGAACAAAAATGGGTAATTTTGAAGGAATAGTGGTTCCAATAATGTTATATGGCTGCGAGGCATGTGCTATAGATAGGGTTGTATGGAGTAGGGTGGATGTGTTGGAAATGAAATGTTTGAGTACAATATGTGGTGTGAGGTGGTTTGATCGAGCAAGTAAGGAAAGGGTAGCACAGATGTGTGGTAATATACAGAGTGTGGCTGAGAAAACAGAAGCAGGTGTGTTGAAATGGTTTGGTCACATAGAGAAAATAAATGAGGAAATAAGTGAGGAAAGATTGACCAAGAGGATATATGTGTCAGAGGTAGAGGGAACAAGGAGAAGCGGGAGACCACACTGGAGGTGGCAGGATGAAGTGAAAAAGATTTTGAGCGATCGGGGCCTGAACACACAAGAGGGTAAAGGGTGTGCAAGGAATAGAGTGAATTGGAACGATGTGGTATACCGGCGTCGACGTACTGTCAGTGGATTGAACCAGGGCATGTGAAGCGTCTGGGGTAAACCATGTAAAGTTTTGTGGGGCCTGGATGTGGATAGGGAGCTGTGGTTTCAGTGCATTATATGTGACAGCTAGAGACTGTGTGTGGACGAATGTGGCCTTTGTTGTCTGTTCCTGACGCTGGATTGGATGGGTTGAATCAATGGATTGAATCAGGGCATGTGAAGCGTCTGGGGTAAACAATGGAAAGTTCTGTGGGGCCTGGATGTGGAAAGGGAGCTGAGGTTTCGAGCATTATTGCATGACAGCTGGAGACTGAGTGTGAGCGAATGGGGCCTTTGTTGTCTTTTCCTGTCGCTGCCTCGCGCACATGAGGGGGGAGGGGGATGTTATTCCGTGTGTGGGGGGGTGGCGGTGGGGGTGAGTAGGGGCAGACAGTGTGAATTGTGAACATGTGTGAATATGTGTGTGTCTGAGTGTGTATATATGTGTGTACGTTGGGATGTGTGGGTGTGTATGTTTGCGTGTGTGGACGTGTGTGTGTGTGTGCATGTGTGTGGGGGTGGGTTGGGCCATTTCTTTCGTCTGTTTCCTTGCGCAACCTCGCAGGCGCGGGAGACAGCGACAAAGCAAAATAAATAAATAGATAAATATATATATATATATATATATATATATATATATATATATATATATATATATATATATATATAAATAAATAAATATATATATATATATATATATATATATATATATATATATATATATATATATATATATATATATATATATATATATATATCCCTGAGGATAGGGGAGAAAGAATACTTCCCACGTATTCCCTGCGTGTCGTAGAAGGCGACTAAAAGGGGAGGGAGCGGGGGGCTGGAAATCCTCCCCTCTCGTTTTTTTTTGATTTTCCAAAAGAAGGAACAGAGAACGAGGCCAGGTGAGGATATTCCCTCAGAGGCCCAGTCCTCTGTTCTTAACGCTACCTTGCTAACGCGGGAAATGGCGAATAGTATGAAAGAAAAGAATATATATATATATATATATATATATATATATATATATATATATATATATATATATATATATATATATATATTTCTTTCTTTTCTTTTATACTATTCGCCATTTCCCGCATTAGCGAGGTAGCGTCAAGAACAGAGGACTGGGCCTTTGAGAGAATATCCTCACGTGGCCCCTTCTCTGTTCCTTCTTTTGGAAAATTAAAAAAAAAATGAGAGGGGAGGATTTCCAGCCCCCCGCTCCCTTCCCTTTTAGTCGCCTTCTACGACACGCAAGGATTACGTGGGAAGTATTCTTTCTCCCCTATCCCCAGGGATAACATATATATATACATATATATATACACACATATATATATATATATATATATATATATATATACATATATATATATATATATATATATATATATATATATATATATATATATATATATATTTTTTTTTTTTTTTTTTTTTTCATACTATTTGCCATTTCCCGCGTTAGCGAGGTAGCGTTAAGAACAGAGAACTGGGCCTTAGAGGGAATATCCTCACCTGACCCCCTTCTCTGTTCCTTCTTTTGGAAAATTAAAAAAAAAAAAGAGAGGGGAGGATTTCCAGCCACCCGCTCCCTCCCCTTTTAGTCGCCTTCTACGACACGCAGGGAATACGTGGGAAGTATTCTTTCTCCCCCATCCCCAGGGATAATATATATATATATATATATATATATATATATATATATATATATATATATATATATATATATATATATACACACACACATATATATATTCCTTTGACTCCACGGGGAAAATGAAACACGATAAGTTCCCAAGTGCACTTTCGTGTAATAATCACATCAGAAGAGACACAAGAGAGAATCGCATGTTTACCAAATGGCGTCCTAGCTACGTTTTTTCCGTTGTATATCAACTGATTATCATATTTCTCTCTTGTGTCTCCTCTGATGATGTGATTATTACACGAAAGTGCACTAGGGAACTTATTGTGTTTCATTTTCCCCGTGGACTCATAGGAATACATACATATATATACATATATATATATATCTATATATATATATATATATATATATATATATATATATATATATATATATATATATATATATATATATATATATATATATTATCCCTGGGGATAGGGGAGAAACAATACTTCCCACGTATTCCCTGCATGTCGTAGAAGGCGACTAAAAGAGGAGGGAGCGGGTGGCTGGAAATCCTCCCCTCTCGTTTTTTTTTTAATTTTCCAAAAGAAGGAACAGAGGGGGCCAGGTGAGGATATTCCGAAAAAGGCCCAGTCCTCTGTTCTTAACGCTACCTCGCTAATGCGGGAAATGGCGAATAGTTTGAAAAAAAAAAATATATATATATTTTTTTTTTTTTTTTGCTTTGTTGCTGTCTCCCGCGTTTGCGAGGTAGCGCAAGGAAACAGACGAAAGAAATGGCCCAACCCACCCCCATACACATGTATATACATACACGTCCACACACGCAAATATACATACCTACACAGCTTTCCATGGTTTACCCCAGACGCTTCACATGCCCTGATTCAATCCACTGACAGCACGTCAACCCCGGTATACCACATCGATCCAATTCACTCTGTTCCTTGCCCTCCTTTCACCCTCCTGCATGTTCAGGCCCCGATCACACAAAATCTTTTTCACTCCATCTTTCCACCTCCAATTTGGTCTCCCACTTCTCCTCGTTCCCTCCACCTCCGACACATATATCCTTTGGGTCAAGCTTTCCTCACTCATTCTCTCCATGTGCCCAAACCATTCAAAACACCCTCTTCTGCTCTCTCAACCACGCTCTTTTTATTTCCACACATCTCTCTTACCCTTACGTTACTTTCTCGATCAAACCACCTCACACCACACATTGTCCTCAAACATCTCATTTCCAGCACATCCACCCTCCTGCGCACAACTCTATCCATAGCCCACGCCTCGCAACCATACAAAATTGTTGGAACCACTATTCCTTCAAACATACCCATTTTTGCTTTCCGAGATAATGTTCTCGACTTCCACACATTCTTCAAGGCTCCCAGGATTTTCGCCCCCTCCCCCACCCTATGATCCACTTCCGCTTCCATGGTTCCATCTGCTGCCAGATCCACTCCCAGATATCTAAAACACTTTACTTCCTCCAGTTTTTCCCCATTTAAACTTACCTCTCAGTTGACTTGACCCTCAACCTTACTGTACCTAATAACCTTGCTCTTATTCACATTTCCTCTTAACTTTCTTCTTTCACACACTTTACCAAACTCAGTCACCAGCTTCTGCAGTTTTTCACATGAATCAGCCACCGGCGCTGTATCATCAGCGAACAACAACTGACTCACTTCCCAAGCTCTCTCATCCACAACAGACTTCATTCTTGCCCCTCTTTCCAAAACTCTTGCATTCACCTCCCTAACAACCCCATCCATAAACAAATTAAACAACCATGGAGACATCACACACCCCTGCCGCAAACCTACATTTTACTGAGAACCAATCACTTTCCTCTCTTCCTACACGTACACATGCCTTACATCCTCGATAAAAACTTTTCACTGCTTCTAACAACTTGCCTCCCACACCATATATTTTTAATACCTTCCACAGAGCATCTCTATCAACTCTATCATATGCCTTCTCCAGATCCATACAAATCCATTTGCTTTTCTAAGTATTTCTCACATACATTTTTCAAAGCAAACACCTGATCCACACATCCTCTACCACTTCTGAAACCACACTGCGCTTCCCCAATCTGATGCTCTGTACATGCCTTCACTCTCTCAATCAATACCCTCCCATATAATTTACCAGGAATACTAAACAAACTTATACCTCTGAAATTTGAGCACTCACTCTTATCCCCTTTGTCTTTGTACAGTGGCACTATGCACACATTCCGCCAATCCTCAGGCACCTCACCATGAGTCATACATACATTAAATAACCTTACCAACCAGTCAATAATACAGTCACCCCCTTTTTTAATAAACTCCACTGCAATACCATCCAAACCTGCTGCCTTGCCGGCTTTCATCTTCCGCAAAGCTTTTACTACCTCTTCTCTGTTTACCAAATCATTCTCCCTAACCCTCTCACTTTGCACACCACCTCGACCAAAACACCCTATATCTGCCACTCTATCATCAAACACATTCAACAAACCTTCAAAATACTCACTCCATCTCTTTCTCACATCACCACTACTTGTTATCACCTCCCCATTGCGCCCTTCACTGAAGTTCCCATTTGCTCCCTTGTCTTACGCACTTTATTTACCTCCTTCCAGAACATCTTTTTATTCTCCCTAAAATTTAATGATACTCTCTCACCCCAACTCTCATTTGCCCTCTTTTCCACCTCTTGCACCTTTCTCTTGACCTCCTGTCTCTTTCTTTTATACATCTCCCACTCAATTGCAATTTTTCCCTGCAAAATATATATATATATATATATATATATATATATATATATATATATATATATATATATATATATATATATATATATATATAAACCAAGCATTCTTAAACACTCATTCGTTTTCAGCTCAGAACTCGACAAGCTCATACTGAGTGCCCTATGCTCCCCAGATATACACTCAACTGCTACATTACCAACCCGGGCAATAATATCCTTTACTACAAGTACTCGATCTCAAGCATTAAAATTGCTGTAGCATTTACTCAGTTCTTTCAAAAAAGTAACCTTCTCTTCTTTGGTCTTTCCGCTACCTTGTGTATCAGCACTGACCATTACCCACATCTCGCACTCTTCTTATATTCTCACACACATCAGTTATCAACTCTTTTCTTTACATTCTTAGAAATGGTCCTATAGCTTCTCCATTAGAAGCACCACAACCTCCCGTACCCTCACCCTCACACTAACCCCCTCTTTCCCCGAATATTCTCAAACTATTCAACTTTCCCCTTCAACTTAGTTTCACCGGGAGCCGAAACATTCAGGTTCCTTTCGTCAAATATACCAGTTATCTCTCCTTTCTTATCCTAGTTACATCCAGTCACATTCACCCACCCTCACCTTGAACTTCGAGGATAAATCTTCAATGGGTTCATTCCTACGATTCTATCTTCGGGAAGTTATAATGCAAGAACATCTCAGAGCCTTACATTCTTAACGCTCTAGAAGTCTTCGGCCACGGGTGATTCCTACCCGTTCGGGGCTTCGGGGTCTCGATATGCTTCACATTAGTGCCAAACATGTTCACATCATTTTTCATACATTTTTCCTGACTGAGATAAATATACCATTTTTCTTCCTTGAAAATGACTTTGAAAGATTCACCTAGAGTTAGCTTTAATGAAACATTTAGGAATTAATAGATATTTCTACATGGAATCATGTGATAAGAATATTTTTTTAGCATTTATACGTAAATATGCACAGTTCGTACACAAAAATAGAAAACATAACCATTCACTCATACTATCTATCACTCTCATCAAAATTAAAGTATAACTAAACATATGAGGATAGATAATGCATAACCATCTCCACCCACTTGCGTCCTACGTATCGAAGACTCGTTCAGCAATTCACCGCTTGCGTCAGACATATATCTAAAATCAGAAAAAAATTGCTTACCTCGTCACGGTTACCCAATATCTTCAGTATGATCTCTCTATCCAGAGGGACAGAACTAGGATTTTTGGCTTCTACTGCTTGTGACGAAGGCTTGTGATCATGGCAATAACAACAGAATTGTTTACAGGTTTTAAATACCTGTTTGAATATCTGGCTAGTGTTCTCATATTCAGTGGTATTCAAAGAGTTTTCGTACGAAACACTGAAGTAACACAGTCTAAAAACGAGTTAAACACAAATTTTACGAACACAGACACGCTGGCTACATCCATAAAGCGCCAGTGTTCCGGGTTAACTAAAATGAAGCTGGACCAGAGAGGACGTAATTAAGATCTATAACTTTCCCAATGCAACGGTGTTTTTGAAGAGTTGTCAAAGCTGCCACTAGCGCCATCTTATCGGAAAACGGGTAACACTTGTACTCGAGAATTCGTAGAGAACGGTTAGAGTAAACAAACTCGTGAGTGACTCATCACAGAAAACGTACTGGATAAGCAACGATCGTATACTTCTGTAGAACAGGAAGGATTTGTTTATTCTACTCACTGTTTGTAGAATTATATATGATTTCAAATAGTTATTATAATCATTAACTCTTTTCCTTTTGGCAACCAGTAGAACTTTACACGACTATGTGTGATTCTACTTTCTCTGCAGACATAATAACTCGTTCATCCACCTTAACCCATCTATAAGAGGATCCTCGGATAATTTCGCTTTTGTCGAGGTGTTCCTGACAGTGTTTTGTAATGTTTTGAAGTGAATCTTGGAAAGCTCTTGAGCTGTTATTTACAAAATATATAAATCATCTTGTTTACTTTTCAAAAGCTTTTGTGAATGTATTAAGAATTTCTTAAATGCCTTTTTGAATAATGTTAGGGAGCTTTTTCGATTGTCATGTGTCTACGAGTAGCTTTTAAGAGCATTATGAAGAATGACGTAAATCTTTATAGAAGCTCTTCAAAACATTTAGAGAATTCTCTTGATCTGCTCATGAGTTGTAGTTCAGTAATGAGGAAAAATAGTGCAAAGCTTTGATAACAGAAAGAGTTCTTTAAATTTTGTCTCCCTTTCCACCATTTTCTTTGCAGAGCAGACAACAAGCGCACAACAACCTATTGTTGTAGCGGCTACCTGACCGTTGAGGAGGTAACTAAAATAATATCACATATCACGTTGACGCTTGATTGAAATCTCATTAATATAGGAGAGTAATATTTCCTTTTCCTCAATGCTCTTCCTTGGTTGGACAGATGTGCCAGCCGTGTGATGAGAAGTCTAGCCATAACGCAAATGACACGAATTAATGAGCGTTACACAGTATAACCAGAATCAAATCTATATACAATAATTCATAGGCTCGTTCACGTATGAAATCCTTGATACATTCACAAAATCCTTTGAAAAATAAGCAAGATGATTTACATAATTTGTAAATAACAGCTCAAGAGCTTTCCAAGATTCACTTCAATACATTACAAAACACAACAAAACACTGTCTGGAACACCTCGCGAAAAGCAAAATTCTGCGAGGATCCTCTTATACGTCTTTTCAGGAATCCTTCCCGAGATTTTCAAAAGCCTTTTATAACCTCTATCTGGATCCTCTGCGGGCAATCTGAAGAGCTTCTCAAGTACCTCTTGTTTCTCTCTCAGGAGTTCCCCTAAAGCCATTCAAAGCCCTCACTCCCGTTTTCTGCTGAAGATGTATAGTTCTATTCCGTATGGTACATTTGGTATATCACCTTTGAGCGGCGACGCGTCCTTTGATTACGCCCCAGAACGATCATGAGGAGAGTGTCAGCTGTCAGGACCTGGTCCCTTCATGTGCCGGCTTGGGTTAGCGGGGCCAATCCGGCTTACATGTTCGTCAACTGCTCCAGTACCTGCGATTCGTGCCTATCGCAGAGCAAGTGCTGCTGAAGGAGTTTCAGGTAGAGAGAGAGAGAGAGAGAGAGAGAGAGAGAGAGAGAGAGAGAGAGAGAGAGAGAGAGAGAGAGAGAGAGAGAGAGAGAGAAGCAGGAACTGAGAAAATAAAAGACGAGACGCAAAGCAAAATATGTCTGAGATTGAGCGGAAGGGAAGAAAAGGGGAGAGGTTCAAGGAGACAAGGGTAGAGATAAAGTGGTGGAAAGACGAACTGAAGAGAGGCTGTGAGAGCAAGAGAGTTCTTGGTGTTCGTGGAAGAAGGGGCTGTAGGGCTCCTGATGGTAGTGGTAAAAGGAACTGCAAAACTATTGGTTGTGGTGGTACAAGTAAGTGCAGAGCTCTTGCTGATGGTGGTACATGGGATTGTAGACCTGGTGGTGATGCTACAAGGAACTGTTGGTTTCAGGGCCTGTGGGGCTCTTGTGTTAATTTCTACGTCTAGCTATACACATGTTGAAATTTTAAATGCCGTAAGCTCTTCTGCGCGCGCGCGCGATGAATGACGTATTTGCATGGTATGGGAAATGATTTCTGCATTCGTAGTGTCTCATCTCTCGGGTTTTGTTTACCCTGTGACTAGATTTTGCCATCAGGCTAACGTATCGCTCACCGTAAGGGAATTTAGGTCTAACTGTGAAAAGAGTCGTGTGAATTACATGTATACATATGTGTGTGTGTGTGTGTGTGTGTGTGTGTATGCGTGCGTGCCTGCGTGCGTGCGTGCGTGTGTGTGTGTAACTATTGCATCAGACTGAACTATGAACCTGAAAAACATACACATCACCACTCACAAAAGAAGTTTGAGTATCATGATAAAACAGAAGTTTGTGAGGTATACAAGGCAAGAGAAGCCTGTCCGCTCCAGTTCGTCACATTCAGTACACGTAATTGTCAGATGAAATGTGATGGGTCAGGTACAAAAGTCAAATGAAGAGTGAATGTCAAAGTGTGTAGAGCTCTGTGCAGCCGGAATCAAGTCTATAATAACCCTGATGGCCTGGAGTGCACGAACGCAGGTGAGGAGGAATGCGTTGAACGGGGCAAGCAGGACTCATGTGCCCTAACAGCCGTACTGGGCTAGTGAGAGATGAAGTTCTCTTTCAACCTCCGCTTCTGCGCCGCCTCCTGCAGCCAGTTCACAGACGTCTGTCGTGAAACGATTAGCCAGGGAGGTAACTAAGACGAAGGGAAATAACGGAAGGGGAGAGCTGGTAATCAGGGAGGAGTGGAGACAGAAGCACTGTGAGGGAGAGGGAGAAGGGAGGGCTTGGTCCTCGGTCATACCACCACACTCCTGCTCCTGTGTTCCCACTACGTATCTTCACAGCGCCACACACTACTGTAACAGCCTCTATCTAGACCTCCCTTAAGTGCCTCCACATCACCTCAACCTCACTTTATACTGCTTCATTGACATCTCTCAACTTTCTCATTCAATATCTGGAAATATAAGTGAACTCTCATTCTTCATCTTTACATTTATTCTTCTTGTATTCCCATTCATTCTGCTACATTCCCAGACCAAGTGATATACAAGGGAAAAGCACATGTTATTACCATGTGATCTGACGAGACGTCTATCAGTCGTCTTATCGCCTGCACAACAACACACGACCTGCTCTGTCTTACCAGAATCATGGCAATCACACATTAATTACCTTAAACTTTTCTGTACGTACCTCACAAATATCTAGATGGCTTCCTTGTTGAATATATATATATATATATATATATATGCATATATATATATATATATGTATATATATATATATATATATATATATATATATATATATATATATATATATATATATATATATGAATATATATTTTTTTCTTTTTATTGTTATACTTTGTCGTTGTCTCCCGCGTTAGCGAGGTAGCGTAAGGAAATAGAGGAAAGAATGGCCCAACCCACCCACATACACATGTATATATATACACGTCCACACACGCCAGTATACATACCTATACATTTCCACGTATACATATATATATATATATATATATATATATATATATATATATATGTATATATATATATATATATATATATATATATATATATAAATATATATATATATATATATATATATATATATATATATATATATATATATATATATATATATATATACATACATATATATATATATATATAAAACCCCCTCCTCCCCGCATGCGCGCGAGGTAGCGCTAGGAAAAGACAACTAAGGCCACATTCGTTCACACTCAGTCTCTAGCTATCATGTATAATGCACCGAAACCACAACTCCCTTTCCACATCCAGGTCCCACAAAACTTTCCATGGTTTACCCCAGACGCTTCACATGTCCTGGTTCAATCCATTGACAGCACGTCGACCCCGGTATACCACATCGTTCCAATTCACTCTATTCCTTGCACGCCTTTCAACATCCTGTATGTTCAGGCCCCGATCGCTCAAAACCTTTTTCACTCCATCCTACCACCTCCAATTTAGTCTCTCACTTGTCCTTTTTCCCTCCACCTCTAACATATATATCCTCTTTGTCAATCGTTCTCACATTTTATCAATGTGGCCAAACCTTTTCAATACACCCACTTCTGCTCTCTCAATCACACTCTTTTTATTACCACACATCTCTCTTAACCTTTCATTACTTACTCGATCAAACCACCTCACACCACATATTGTCCTCAAACATCTCATTTCCAATACATCCACCCTCCTCCGTACAACCCTATCTATAGCCCACGCCTCACAACCATATAACATTGTTCTAACCACAATTCCTTCAAACATACCCATTTTTGCTTTCCGAGATAACGTTCTCGCCTTCCACACATTCTTCAACGCTCCCAGAACCTTCGCCCCTCCCCCACCCTGTGACTCACTTCCGCTTCCATGATTTCATCTGCTGCCAAATCCCCTCCAAGATATCTAAAATACTTCAATTCCTCCAGTTTTTCTTCATTCAAATTTACCTCCCGGTTACCTTGTCCCTCAACCCTACTGAACCTAATAACATTGCTCTTATTCATATTTACTCTCAGCTTTCTTCTTTCACTCACTTTACCAAACTCGGTTACCAGCTTCTGCAGTTTCTCACCCGAATTAGCCATCAGTGCTGTATCATCAGCGAACAACAACTGACTCACTTCCCAAGCTCTCTCATCCCCAACAGACTTCATACTTGCCCCCCATACACATGTATATACATACGTCCACACACGCAAATATACATACCTACACAGCTTTCCATGGTTTACCCCAGACGCTTCACATGCCTTGATTCAATCCACTGACAGCACGTCAACCCCGGTATACCACATCGCTCCAATTCACTCTATTCCTTGCCCTCCTTTCACCCTCCTGCATGTTCAGGCCCCGATCACACAAAATCTTTTTCACTCCATCTTTCCACCTCCTATTTGGTCTCCCTCTTCTCCTCGTTCCCTCCACTTCCGACACATATATCCTCTTGGTCAATCTTTCCTCACTCATTCTCTCCATGTGCCCAAACCATTTCAAAACACCCTCTTCTGCTCTCTCAACCACGCTCTTTTTATTTCCACACATCTCTCTTACCCTTACGTTACTTACTCGATCAAACCACCTCACACCACACATTGTCCTCAAACATCTCATTTCCAGCACATCCATCCCCCTGCGCACAACTCTATCCATAGCCCACGCCTCGCAACCATACAACATTGTTGGAACCACAATTCCTTCAAACATACCCAGTTTTGCTTTCCGAGATAATGTTCTCGACTTCCACACATTCTTCAAGGCTCCCAGAATTTTCGCCCCCTCCCCCACCCTATGATCCACTTCCGCTTCCATGGTTCCATCCGCTGCCAGATCCACACCCAGATATCTAAAACACTTCACTTCCTCCAGTTTTTCTCCATTCAAACTCACCTCCCAATTGACTTGACCCTCAACCCTACTGTACCTAATAACCTTGCTCTTATTCACATTTACTCTTAACTTTCTTCTTTCACACACTTTACCAAACTCAGTCACCAGCTTCTGCAGTTTCTCACATGAATCAGCCACCAGCGCTGTATCATCAGCGAACAACAACTGACTCACTTCCCAAGCTCTCTCATCCCCAACAGACTTCATACTTGCCCCTCTTTCCAAAACTCTGGCATTCACCTCCCTAACAACCCCATCCATAAACATATTAAACAACCATATGGAGACATCACACACCCCTGCCGCAAACCTATATTCACTGAGAACCAATCACTTTCCTCTCTTCCTACACGTACACATGCCTTACATCCTCGATAAAAACTTTTCACTGCTTCTAACAACTTGCCTCCCACACCATATATTCTTAATACCTTCCACAGAGCACCTCTATCAACTCTATCATATGCCTTCTCCAGATCCATAAATGCTACATACAAATCCATTTGCTTTTCTAAGTATTTCTATATATATATATATGTATATATATATATATATGTATATATATAAATATATGTATATATATATATATATATATATATATATATATATATATATATATATATATATATATATATATATATATATATACACATATATATTATTATATATATTATATATATTAGTGGTGATGTGAGAAGGAGATGGAGTGAGTATTTTGAAGGTTTGTTGAATGTGTTTGATGATAGAGTGGCAGATATAGGGTGTTTTGGTCGATGTGGTGTGCAAAGTGAGAGGGTTAAGGAAAATGATTTGGTAAACAGAGAAGAGGTAGTGAAAGCTTTCCGGAAGATGAAAGCCGGCAAGGCAGCAGGTTTGGATGGTATTGCAGTGGAATTTATTAAAAAAGGGGGTGACTGTATTATTGACTGGTTGGTAAGGTTATTTAATGTATGTATGACTCATGGTGAGGTGCCTGAGGATTGGCGGAATGCGTGCATAGTGCCATTGTACAAAGGCAAAGGGGATAAGAGTGAGTGCTCAAATTACAGAGGTATAAGTTTGTTGAGTATTCCTGGTAAATTATATGGGAGGGTATTGATTGAGAGGGTGAAGGCATGTACAGAGCATCAGATTGGGGAAGAGCAGTGTGGTTTCAGAAGTGGTAGAGGATGTGTGGATCAGGTGTTTGCTTTGAACAATGTATGTGAGAAATACTTAGAAAAGCAAATAGATTTGTATGTAGCATTTATGGATCTGGAGAAGGCATATGATAGAGTTGATAGAGATGCTCTGTGGAAGGTATTAAGAATATATGGTGTGGGAGGAAAGTTGTTAGAAGCAGTGAAAAGTTTTTATCGAGGATGTAAGGCATGTGTACGTGTAGGAAGAGAGGAAAGTGATTAGTTCTCAGTGAATGTAGGTTTGCGGCAGGGGTGTGTGATGTCTCCATGGTTGTTTAATTTGTTTATGGATGGGGTTGTTAGGGAGGTAAATGCAAGAGTTTTGGAAAGAGGGGCAAGTATGAAGTCTGTTGTGGATGAGAGAGCTTGGGAAGTGAGTCAATTGTTGTTCGCTGATGATACAGCTCTGGTGGCTGATTCATGTGAGAAACTGCAGAAGCTGGTGACTGAGTTTGGTAAAGTGTGTGGAAGAAGAAAGTTAAGAGTAAATGTGAATAAGAGCAAGGTTATTAGGTACAGTAGGGTTGAGGGTCAAGTCAATTGGGAGGTAAGTTTGAATGGAGAAAAACTGGAGGAAGTGAAGTGTTTTAGATATCTGGGAGTGGATCTGGCAGCGGATGGAACCATGGAAGCGGAAGTGGATCATAGGGTGGGGGAGGGGGCGAAAATTCTGGGAGCCTTGAAGAATGTGTGGAAGTCGAGAACATTATCTCGGAAAGCAAAAATGGGTATGTTTGAAGGAATTGTGGTTCCAACAATGTTGTATGGTTGCGAGGCGTGGGCTATGGATAGAGTTGTGCGCAGGAGGATGGATGTGCTGGAAATGAGATGTTTGAGGACAATGTGTGGTGTGAGGTGGTTTGATCGAGTAAGTAACGTAAGGGTAAGAGAGATGTGTGGAAATAAAAAGAGCGTGGTTGAGAGAGCAGAAGAGGGTGTTTTGAAGTGGTTTGGGCACATGGAGAGAATGAGTGAGGAAAGATTGACCAAGAGGATATATGTGTCGGAGGTGGAGGGAACGAGGAGAAGAGGGAGACCAAATTGTAGATGGAAAGATGGAGTGAAAAAGATTTTGTGTGATCGGGGCCTGAACATGCAGGAGGGTGAAAGGAGGGCAAGGAATAGAGTGAATTGGAGCGATGTGGTATACCGGGGTTGACGTGCTGTCAGTGGATTGAATCAAGGCATGTGAAGCGTCTGGGGTAAACCATGGAAAGCTGTGTAGGTATGTATATTTGCGTGTGTGGACGTATGTATATACATGTGTATGGGGGGGGGGGGGGCCATTTCTTTCGTCTGTTTCCTTGCGCTACCTCGCAAACGCGGGAGACAGCGACAAAGTATAATAAAAAATAAAAATAATATATTATTTTATTTATTTATTTGGCTTTGTCTCTGTCTCTCGCTTTAGCGAGGTAGCGCAAGGAAACAGACGAAAGAATGGCCTAACCCGCCCACATACACATGTATATACATAAACGTCCACACACGCAAATATACAAACCTATACATCTCAATGTACACATATATATACACACACAGACATATACATATATACACATGTACATAATTCACACTGTCTGCCTTTATTTGTTCCCATCGCCTCCTCGCCACACACGGAATAACAACCCCCTCCCCTCTCATGTGTGCGAGGTAGCGCTAGGAAAAGGCACCAAAGGCCCCATTTGTTCACACTCAGTCTCTAGCTGTCATGTATTAATGCACAGAAACCACAGCTCCCTTTCCACATCCAGGCCCCACACAACTTTCCATGGTTTACCCCAGACGCTTCACATGCCTTGGTTCAATCCATTGACAGCACGTCGACCCTGGTATACCACATCGTTCCAATTCAATCTATTCCTTGCACGCCTTTCACCCTCCTGCATGTTCAGGCCCCGATCACTCAAAATCTTTTTCACTCCATCTTTCCACCTCCAATTTGGTCTCCCACTTCTCGTTCCCTCCACCTCTGAAACATATATCCTCTTGGTCAATCTTTCCTCACTCATTCTCACCATGTGACCAAACCATTTCAAAACACCCTCTTCTGCTCTCTCAACCACACTCTTTTTATTTCCACACATCTCTCTTACCCTTACATTACTTACTCGATCAAATCACTTCACACCACATATCGTCCTCAAACATCTCATTTCCAGCACATCCACCCTCCTGCGCACAACTCTATCCATAGCCCACACCTCGCAACCATACAACATTGTTGGAACCACTATTCCTTCAAACATACCCATTTTTGCTTTCCGAGATAATGTTCTCGACTTCTAAACATTCTTCAAGGCTCCCAGAATTTTCGCCCCCTCCCCCAACCTATGATTCACTTCCGCTTCCATGGTTCCATCCGCGGCCAGATCCACTCCCAGATATCTAAAACACTTTACTTCCTCCAGTTTTTCTCCATTCAAACTTACCTCCCAACTGACTTGACCCTCAACCCTACTGTACCTAATAACCTTGCTCTTATTCACATTTACTCTTAACTTTCTTCTTTCACACACTTCTCCAAACTCAGTCGCCAGCTTCTGCAGTTTCTTACATGAATCAGCCACCAGCGCTGTATCATCAGCGAACAAGAACTGACTCACTTCCCAAGCTCTCTCATCCACAACAGACTGCATACTTGCCCCTCTCTCCAAAACTCTTGCATTTGCCTCCCTAACAACCCCATCCATAAACAAATTAAACAACCATGGAGACATCACACACCCCTGCCGCAAACCCACATTCACTGAGAACCAATCACTTTCCTCTCTTCCTACACGTACACATGCCTTACATCCTCGATAAAAACTTTTCACTGCTTCTAACAACTTGCCTCCCACACCATATATTCTTAATACCTTCCACAGAGCATCTCTATCAACTCTATCATATGCCTTCTCCAGATCCATAAATGCTACATATAAATCCATTTGCTTTTCTAAGTAATTCTCACATACATTCTTCAAAGCAAACACCTGATCCACATATCCTCTACCACTTCTGAAACCACACTGCTCTTCCCCAATCTGATGCTCTGTACATGCCTTCACCCTCTCAATCAATACCCTCCCATACAATTTACCAGGAATACTCAACAAACTTATACCTCTGTAATTTGAGCACTCACTCTTATCCCCTTTGCCTTTGTACAATGGCACTATGCACGCATTCCGCCAATCCTCAGGCACCTCACCATGAATCATACATACATTAAATAACCTTACCAACCAATCAACTATACAATCACCCCCTTTTTTAATAAATTCCACTGCAATACCATCCAAACCTACTGCCTTGCCGGCTTTCATCTTCCGTAAAGCTTTTACTACCTCCTCTCTATTTACCAAATCATTTTCCCTAACCCTCTCACTTTGCACACCACCTCGACCAAAACACCCTATATCTGCCACTCTATCATCAAACACATTCAACAAACCAAAATACTCACTCCATCTCCTCCTCACATTACCACTACTTGTTATCACCTACCCATTAGCCCCCTTCACTGAAGTTCCCATTTGCTCCGTTGTCTTACGCACTTTATTTACCTCCTTCCAAAACATCTTTTTATTCTCCCTAAAATTTAATGATAATCTCTCACTCCAACTCTCATTTGCCCTCTTTTTCACCTCTTGCACCTTTCTCTTGACCTCCTGCCTCTTTCTTTTATACCTCTCCCACTCATTTGCATTTTTTCCTTGCAAAAATCGTCCAAATGCCTCTCTCTTCTCTTTCACTAATAATCTTACTTCTTCATCCCACCACTCACTACCTTTTCTAATCAACCCACCTCCCACGCTTCTCATGCCACAAACATCTTTTGCGGAAGCCATCACTGCTTCCCTAAATACATCCCATTCCTCCCCCACTCCCCTTACCTCCTTTGTTCTCACCTTTTTCCATTCTGTACTCAGTCTCTCCTGGTACTTCCTCACACAAGTCTCCTTCCCAAGCTCACTTACTCTCACCACTCTCTTCACCCCAACATTCTCTCTTCTTTTCTGAAAACCCCCACAAATATATATATATATATATATTATATATATATATATATATATATATATATATATATATATATATATATATATATATATATATATATATATATAGTTTCCTTTTTTCCTTCCTTTCTACTTTCTTGCTGTATCTCACAAAACGAGGTAACACCAGGTACCGACGAAGAGAGGCCTTATTCGCTTATATTCATTCTCTATCTGTCATATGTAACGCACCGAAACTATAGCTCCTTATCCACAACTAAGCCCTACAGATCCTTCCGTAGTTTTCCCCGGCTGCTTCACATGCCCTATTTGACTCCACTGACAGCATGTCGACCCCTGTGTAACACATCTCTCCAATTCACTCAATCCCATGCAAGCATTTCACCCCTTACACGTTCAGGCCCCATGCACTCTTCACTCTATCCTTACACCTTCATTTTGGTCCTCCCATTCTCCATGTCCCTCCACTTCTGACACGTATATCCTCTTTGTCAACCTCTCCTTACTCATTATCTCCATATGTCTAAACCATTTGTGCACACTCTTTTCAGTTCTCTCAACCACACTCTGATAACCAAATCTTGCTTTTATCCTACCATTATAAACTTGATGAACCGTTCTCACACCACATTATCGTCGTCAGACAATTTATTTCCAACACTTACATCCTCATCTATAGTGCATGCCCTGCATCCATGTAACATCAATAGGATTAGTATATCATCACAAATCCCGATTTTCGCACCTCCCACACACTTACCACTCTTTCCACACATTTCACAATGCTTCACCCCATCACCTATCCTGTGACTGGCCGCTTAAATGGTTTCATTCGCTGCCATGTCCACTCCCAAGTATCTAAAACACTTTACCTCCTTCAGTTTTTCCCGTTCACACTACATTCTCAGTAACCTGTCTCTCTGCTCTGCTGAACCTAATAACCTTGCTTTAATTCACATTTACATGGTTCTTTTCACACACTCTTTCAAACACAGACATTAACATCTGCAGTGTACTCGAATCTGTCACCAGTGCCGTGTCATCAGCAAAGAACAACTAACTCATTTCACAGGAAACCATCACCCTTTACTGTCTGCATGCTCACTCCTCTCTCCAAGACCCCAGCATCTACCTCCCTCACCACCATATCCATTAACAAATGAAACAACCATGGTAACATCACATATCCATGCCGCAGACCAACTTTCACGTGAAACCACTCACTTTCCTCTCTTCCTACTCGCATACAAACCTTACTCTTTCAATAAAAAGTCAACACTGCTTCATCTAATTTTGCTCTCACACCGTATATTCATAACACTTTTAACAGAGCATCTCTATCAATCCTGTCATATACTTTCTCCAGATCCATAAATGCTACATACTAAGGCCTCTGTTTCTCTAAGTATTGCTCTCATAAATTTTTCAAAGCAAGTGCCAAATTCACACATCCTCTACCGCTCCTGAAACCAAAATGTTCCTTCCTAGTCTCATGCTCTGAACATGCAACAGCCTTTTCAGTCACCACTGCCATACAACTTAACATGAACACTAAACAGACTTATACCTCTAATTCAAATGCTCATCTTTGTTCCCCTTGTCTTTATACAACGGCACTATACACGCATTATGCCAATCCTCCAGTACCTCACCATGATCTATTCATATAATGAATATAGTGACTAACCAGTCTCCCTGATTACAAAAAAAAAAAAAAGAAATGAATTGCAGTGCCATCCACACCAGTCGCCTCGCCATATTACATCTTGTCATGACTCTTATCTCTCATATCTTCCCGACCTAATTACCATGCATCTGCAACCGGATCATCATACACATCCAACAATCCTTCACAGTATTCTAACTCCTCTTCACTGCCTGGTACTGCTTCCTAATTTTCCCCCTTCAACAATGTTCTTTTGTTCTCTTGCTTTTCTTACTCCAGTAACTTCATCCCAAAGCATTATACATATATATATATATATATATATATATATATATATATATATATATATATATATATATATAGCATAACAGAAGATAACAAGTAGTGACCAGGATGGGACCGTAAAAGTCCATGTTACGGACTATGTTCACTGCCAGTGCTACACATACACATACCAACGCAAAAGTCTCAGTCGTGTATTAGAATATTCTATGTTAACGTACGGATTATAAGTAAAAATTTTATTTGGAGTTAGAGACAACAGTGTTGAAAGAAAGTATAACTGGTACCTCGGAATCTTGGTTAGATATTATGAATAAAGATACACTCGCTGAGTACGCCATTTCTGGGTACACTGTAGCTAACAGTGATAGGGGAAATACAGTAGGCGTTGGTGTCTTGTTCTTTGTTAAAGCTTATCTAAATATTGTGTTGAAAAATGTTGTCGCTCTTAATGAAATCGACTTTATTTTTTGTAGAAATCAAACAAAAGTTGCCAAAGAAAATAACAGTAGGATTACTTTATGGCTCTCCAGCGTAGACACCAGAGGCAGACAAAAGACTGTATAATCAGATAAGAGAGATTAGCAATGAAAATGGCTCAGTCTTAGTAGGAGATTTTAACATACCATGACTGAAGTGTAGAGACGTTAATGAAAGGGAGAAAAGATGAGACAAGGGAAAGTATCTTAACATTTTGGAGGAAGTGAAAAACCTGTCGTTTAGAATAATCCAGGCCATAGTTACTGGGAAAGACCGGAGAAGGTAGAGAATTCTAAAAGTTCAAGTTGTAAGAAAAAATAGTTATCAAAACGCCCCACCCTTGAGATGCCAACAGTCACACACTAATCATGTGACGCAGCAGCCTGCCGAATTATACTGTTTCGTCTAGCCAGTTGTGGGGGCACACAAGCAGTCAGCTCTCGGTAGCAAAACCCAAATCAATACCTGTAGATGAGGGAAAGTGAGCCAACATTGAGGCGTAAGGCAAGTGGGTCAAGTTGGGAAGTTAGCCTGAGACAGTTTATATGACGGACCAATTTCGGCTTAACTCTGTCAAGGAAGGATGCAGAGGTAGATCCACACCAGATTTAAGAGCAGTACTCCATGAAAAGACGAATCAATCCCTTGTGTAAATGGAGCAACTATTTGGAAAAGAAGGAATTTTGATAACTACACAGGATTCCCAGTTTCTTAGATGCAGACTTAGCTATTTCCGTAAAGTGGGGTTTCTGAGATAGAATGGATGTGACAATAATACTAAGTATGTTCAGTGAGCGAAAGAGGTGGAATTACACAACGATCAAAGGCGAGATGAAAAATTGTGAGGAATTTTCGATAGAGAAATTGTTATAAACTGGTTCCCGTTTACCCTACTGACATATCCTGTCCAAGTATGAATTTATTAAGGAAACTGTATTGAGACGAGATGCAGATCGAGTGAAAGAAGGAGGAGCAGAGATGAAGAAAGTGGAGGAATGCAGTGTTGAGTCACCAGCGTATGAGTGCACTGGATCATTTGTGAAGGAAAGGAAATCGCTGGAGAAAAAGAGAAAAAGTGTAGGGGACAGGATAGAACCTTGAGGGACACTGCTGTTGCTGAAGAAAGTGGAGAGGCTGATCCATCAACAACCATGAAGACAGATCAGCCAGATAGGAAGCTAGATATGAAGAACTAAAGTGAGGGAGGAAAGCCAAAAGAGGGGAGCTGAGAGATGAGGACTCGATGTCACACCTTGTCAAAAGCTTTAGATAACTCAAGGGCAACTACACAAGACTCTCCAAAATCTTTCAGGGAAGATGGCTAGACATTACTAAGATAGGTGAAATATCACCAGTGGATCTCAACTTACGGAAGCCAAACTGGTGATCAGAGATGGCTGTGAGATTCAAGATGTCTAAGGATATGGGAGTTGAGGAGGGATTCAAAGACTTTGGAAATGGCAGAGGTCAAAGTAATAGGACGATAGTTAGAGGGGTCAGAACGGCCACCCTTCCTATGGATAGGATATACCAACGCATGCTTCCACGGAGGTTCTGGTTTTTAAACAGAAATGGAACAGACGAGCAAGCACAGGTGCAAGTTCAGAGGCACACTTTCAGTACACGGGGATGGATGACATAAGGGCCATTAGCCTTGCTTGTGTCTAGAGAGAGAAGCGCTTATCGGACAGTTCGAAAAGAGATTACAGGAAGGGGCATAGGATCAGTAGGAGGAACTTCAGGAGATGAAGGAATGTTAAAGTCATCCGAGGTAGAGTTAGAAGAGAGAGAAGAACCAAAGAGAGTTGCTATGTCTATGGGGGAGACAGCTACAGTATAGTTTATAGTACCTCCTTGCAACGAGAATATATCATATTTAGTTCTAACTACAAATGAGGATCTCGTTAACAATGTTAAATTTTGGTACAAGTGATCACCGGCTAATTACTTTTGAGTTAACTTTCAATGTTGCCCGTATTGCTGGTCAACAAGAGTGTCGCGAAAAAAATCTAGACTTGAAAACATTAAAGATCTTGGGATTATATCGTCAATGAAAGCGATATGGACGTAGCCAGGGAGAGCTTCAACAAGAGCAGTGGAGAAAACATGTGTGCCTACTTGAAGTAAACGATCTTTTACTAGTACGAGGCCAAAATGGTGGAACGATGACAGATACAAGTGTCTGTTGTCTAAGATAGCAGCACAAGCGAAAATCAAAAAGACTAATATCCAGCAGGATACAGCAAATTATGTAAGTATGTGTAGAAAAACTAAGAGACTCATACATCAAAGTAAATGTCAGTATGAAGCGTATATTGCTGAAAATGGCAAAAGAAACCGGAACTTTTATGGGTATGTTAGAAGCAAGAGAGTCATCACCCAGTCAACTGGTCCATTTACAACTGAAAATGTTGATTTGGTTCGCGACAACCAAGACATGGCAAAGATTTTAAATATATTTTTTCGTATGTGTATTTACAACTAATGATGCAGCTCATGTCCCGAATCCAGGGCCAATGCTGAGAGAAGAAAATATTTCGCCACATATGAACATGAGAGTTGAAGAAATACTCTCACCACTAAATGGAAGAGAAATAAGTAAAACAGATAAGTTTCATATGAGGAAAATGAATGAGGCGAAAAATGATATAGTCAAACCCTTGACTGTTCTCAGTATGTATGCCAATTCTTGATTTCTTCAATGATATAATCATTATGTATGATGAAAGTAAAGCAGCTGAAGTCATCTATCTAGATTTTCAAAAATCATTCGATAAAGTTCCACTAAAGTTAAGTCACATGGTATAGATGGGATTGTTTGCTGGTGGTTAGGAAATGGGTTAAGTGGCTGTAAACAAAGAGATGTGATTGATGGTCAAGCCTTAGAATGGTTAGACGTAACAAGTGGGGTGCCACAAGGATTAGTCTTAGGACCAGCTCTCTTTCTCATACATATCCTCGATATTGATAATGAGCTGCTTCTACAACAAAAATCAAACGTCTGCAGCTCCAAATGGACATAGAAAAAATGATAGACTGGCTCTAAGGTGGCACATGAATTTTACTATCGACAAGTGCAAAGTTTTACATATTAGAAGTAAAAACAAAAAGGAAAGCTACAGTATAAATTCTGTTGAACTGCAATATGGAAATGAGGTAAAAGACTTGGGTGTAATAATCGCTGGTGATTTAAGGCCAAGCAAACAGTGCAGAGGAGCAGTTAAAAGAAGAAATCTTGGATTCATAGGTAGAGCTATCGAATTCTAGCCCGGGGGAAACTATTCTAACTCTTTACAAGTCACTCTTGCGTCCCCATGTTGACTAATGTGTTCGGCTTTGGTCACCCGACTTGAGGAAAGACGCAGACAGAATGGAGAGAACACAGAGATGGGCTACCAAGATGATTCCCGGACTGAGAAACAAATCCTATGAGAGCAGAGTTAACGAATCAAATCTATTTAGTTTAGAAAAGAGGAGATGAAGGGGATTAGGCATCCAAAATTATCAAAGGCTTCGATGATCTCCATCTAACGACCTACACAGGGATAGATTTGTCTAATATCACCAGCAGTAATGGTTTCAAATTCATAAGTAAATGTTTTAAATCGAATGAGGCGAAGTCCTTTTTCTTACCAGGATTGTTAACATATGGAATGATTTACCAATTATAGTGGTCAAAAGTAGTACCATAGATACGTTTAAGCATTAACGATGTACATTTCGCTTCAGATCCACGACTGACATTATCTGCCATTTCTTAGCAACATTAAAAAAGTGTTGTATTTTTCTATTTTCAATTTGTATGTTTCTAGTCATACCACTGATCACAGACAGCCTCGAAGGGACAAATGGTTTGTTGCTGTTTGAATTTCATTGTACACCTGAGCTGCTGCAAGAAGAATAGGATAACAGATTCCCACACTTTAACAAAGGCGCATCAGGAACCTCCCGACGACTGCAGCAGCAGCAGCAGCCACCATTATTTCAAGTTATAGGTCCAGGCGGAGGGTGGCTGGTGTCTTCCGCTTTGCCCCTGAACAGAGTCATCCTTCTTGTGCTTCGCTCCCTAACGGAATGCAGTTCGTCTCAACTCGTCTGCTGTTAATCTTCCTCTAGCTCGGGGTAAGCGATGGGAAACAGATTTCATGCCTAAGTAATCTCATTATCAGTACAGGGTCGCTCCATCAAAGTAATGAGACACGTTCTGATAATGATGCAAGTACTGAGATGGGTATGATAATCACCCCACCAGTTAGGCGACATACTACAAGTTTTGGGCAGTTCTTTAATGTTAGGAAACTGTGAAGGGAAGGAGCGTTGTCTGTCTTCGGTTCAGGAGGTAACATAAACAAATGGCTCAGTCGGGGGAAGAATGGACGCCTCACTGGCAACACAACACGGGTCTTGATGGAGCGCCAGCAACACGGGTCTTGATGGAGCGCCAGCAACACAGGTCTTGGTGGAGCGCCAGCAACACGGGTCTTGATGGAGCGCAAGCAACACGGGTCTTGATGGAGCGCCAGCAACACGGGTCTTGATGGAGCGCCAGCAACCCAGGTCTTGGTGGAGCGCCAGCAACACGGATCTTGATGGAGCGCAAGCAACACGGGTCTTGATGGAGCGCCAGCAACACGGGTCTTGATGGAGCGCCAGCAACACGGGTCTTGATGGAGCGCCAGCAACACAGGTCTTGGTGGAGCGCCAGCAACACGGGTCTTGATGGAGCGCCAGCAACACGGGTCTTGATGGAGCGCCAGCAACACGGGTCTTGATGGAGCGCCAGCAACACAGGTCTTGGTGGAGCGCCAGCAACACGGGTCTTGATGGAGCGCCAGCAACACGGGTCTTGATGGAGCGCCAGCAACACGGGTCTTGATGGAGCGCCAGCAACACGGGTCTTGATGGAGCGCCAGCAACACGGGTCTTGATGGAGCGCCAGCAACACGGGTCTTGATAGAGCGCCAGCCGCTTAGGTCTTGGTGGAGTGCCAACAACACAGGCCTTAGTGGAGCGCCATCAACACGGGTCTTGATGGAGCGCCAGCAACACGGGTCTTGATGGAGCGCCAGCAACACGGGTCTTGATGAAGCGGCAGCAACACGGGTCTTGGTGGAGCGCCAACAACACAGGTCTTAGTGGAGCGCCAACAACACAGGTCTTAGTGGAGCGCCAACAGCACAGGTCTTAGTGGAGCGCCAGGTCTTGGTGGAGCGCTAGCAGCAAGGGTCTTGACAGAACACTAGCAGCATTGTTCTTGATGAAGCACCGGCAGTACAAGTCTTGGTCAAGTATCAGTAACGGATTTTGGTGAAGCACCAGCAACACAGTTCTTGACAAATCACCAGCTTCACGTGTCTTGGTGAGGCACCAGCTGCACGGGTTTTGGTGAAGCACCATCAACATGTTTCGGTTAAGTAACTATCCTGTCTCTACCACGAACAAGATGAGAGCAGTAGTGTCCTCCAGTGGGTACGCCCATCACGGACTTCACAGGTCCCCTATATTATCTGTCCTTCCAGGAGGTCATAATGTGTGGTGGCGTTTGGCTGTCTTGGTGGGATGAGTGTACGGCTGAAGATTAGATGTTCGGTGTCTTTAGTGTAAAAGTTGCATCTTGGGCATGTGTGGGTCCTGCTGTATGCTGTTTCGGTGTTTGTATGTTGAAGCGGTGGCTGGAATCCAGAGTGCAGATGAGAAAGCGTGCTGTAACTCGTGATTGTTTGGGGGAGCGTCATTGCAGATGTGTGCAATTACGGTGAAATGTAGCTGAAGATGGGACGTTGTTCGGTGCTTTTTTTTTCGAGTCATTACGGTGTGAATTTGCTTTGTCAGTGTGTTGTTTTCTGGGGGTATGAGGGGATCTTTTTTTTCGTTACGAGGTGTTGAGATGAGAAGCTGGAATTAGCTTTAAACTTCTGGCAGAAAGCTGTTGTATTGTTCTGAATTGGTTTGGAGGTGAAGGTAGTTTGTCCTGATTGGAAATGGTGATTGTCGACAGCTTTGAGACGGGACTGTATCGAGAGGATTTTTTTTCATTGTATAGATGCTGAATGAATGTTGTTGCTAAATAGCCGCTGATCTATTCCCAGTGTTCTGTTTTGCGTAGTTTGTTGTTGTGTTTTGTTCGCTTTCCAGAGGGTGGGCGACCAGGCAGGTGAAGCATGGTTCAGAGCGAAGAAGGTGACACGTTTATAAGGGATTCTGAGTTCTTTATCTTGTATGTGCGGCCATAATGGTGGACTCTGACTTAGCTGCTGCAATTTGAAGGTGGCCAACCACTTTCTGTCATCATGGTAGAAGGTAAAGTATCTTTTTATGTGAGAATAATTCTTTTCTGACTCAGAGTAAATTTACTGAATCTTTTATGATGATGTTTCTGTCTCCGCCAAAAGCATAAAAGAGGTTATTGTTGCGGGAATGGAAGCATTTATCCCCACTTCCTCCATGACGACCTCTTCATCCAATCCATGGTTCAACCGGTCCTGTTTTGAGGCCATTTAGGCAAGGGATTAGAAATATCGGGCAAGGAGAAACTTTCCTTCCTACGACTCCCATTCAGCATTTATCACTGCCCGTAATCATTGAGAATGTCTTATCTGTAAGGTAAAGCGTTCCTCTATTCAAAGGAAGTGCGATAACTTATCATTCATTGATAGATCTTTCTGGTCTATAGCTAAAGACATCGCTAACACCATCTGACACTCTACCTTTCCCGCTCCGACGACACTATAGCTATCTCTACCGGAAGCAAAGCAACTCTCTTTGGTCCCTGTTACTCCTCTAACGACACCGGATGATGTTAACACCACTTCACCTCCTGATGCTCCTCTTACTAATCTTATGCACCTCATCGTGATCTCTTTTCGAACCGTCTGAAGGAGGCTCCTCTCTCTGAACACATGCCAAGCTTATGGTCCTGATGGCGTCCATCCCAGTATACTGAAAGAGTGTGCCTCTGAACTTGCACCTGTACTTGCTCGTTTGTTTCGTTTCTGCTTAAAAACCAGAACTTTTCCGTCTACTTGGAAGCATGTGTCGGCACATCTCATCCCTAAGAAGGGTGACCGTTCTGACCGTCCAACTACTGTAGTTATTTTGACATCTATCATTTCCAAAGTTTTTGAATCCCTCCTCAACTCCCATATACCCAGACGGTTTGAATCTCACAGCCACCTCTCTGATCACCAATTTGGCTTTCGTAGGGTAAAATATATTGATGATATTCTTTCCTCTCTTACCAATGTCCTGTCAACATCCCTGAAAGATTTTGGGAAGTCATGTGTAGTTGCCCTTGACGAATGCAAAGCTTTGGACATGGTGAAGCATCAGGGTCTGATCTCTAAACTCCCCTCTTTTGACTTCCCTCCAACCTCTATGCTTCCTTATTTCTGAATTCCTCACCGGCCGATCTATTTTCTTGGTTGTTAAGGGATCAAGCTCACCCCCTTAAACCATCAACAGTGGTGTCCCTCGAGGTTGGGTCCTGTCTCCTACTCTTTTTCTCCTTTTCATCAACGATTTCCTTTCTTCCGCATATAACCAAATGAACTCATACGCTGACGAGTCAACGCTGCATTACTCCACATTCCTCAATTCTGCCCCTTCTCTCACTCGATCTGCATCTCGTCTCAACAGAACTTCCTCAGTAAACTCAGACTTGGACAGGAAAACTCAAAGGGGTACATGAAATCTGGTGGAATATAATGTCTCCAAGACCCAGTTGCTTCCCATCTCTCCATCGAAATTTCCTCATAACTTTACTCTTTCCTTTGGCGGTTCCGTAATTTCACCTCTTGACTCAATGGACATATTTGGTATTGCTGTAACATCCGTTGTCATGGAAAACTCAAATTACGGAAATAGTGATGTCTGCCTAACAAAAATATGGAAGTCCTTCTCAGACAGGGTAACACAAAAGTAATTATACACACACACATGAGGACATAAACATTATCACTCTAGCATATACAATGCACAACCACAAACAAATACTCATGCACACAAACACAAATGAATAAAAACACATACACGCGAAAGGTCCTAAGTACAAACATACATACAAACTCAAACACTCACATATAAGTAAACATACATACAAACTCAGACAACCACACAAAAAATAAAAAATACAAAAAAGTAGCACACATAAAGTACATATACTCTAAATACACATAAAATACACATACTCTAACACACATAAAGATACACATACATAGACAAACAAGGTCTGGATGCGTGTACTATCTAGCAATAAGCAACTTACAGGAATCAATGTGCGAGGGAAACCTAGGAATCGACTGTGTCCTTAGCTTGTCGCCGGAGCCCACACTTTAGGAGAAATGTGAAGGAGATAAATGGTCTTTAGGGAAGTATCAGCACTATCTATATTCAAGTATTTGGTTAAAGGAAAATGTTCACATCCTACATTGAGCCCAAACTAGAATATGCTTCAAAAGTCTGGTCACCGCCCCTGAAGATCCAAAGAAGCACAAGTAACTAATAGACAACATTCAGAGGAAAGCATCAGAATTAATAAAAATGAGTTAGTGTGATGCTAGAGGTTACAGAGTGGTTCACTATAGGAGAGAGAATAGCGAGGGGCAACATGATCACAGCCTTTATGTTTTTGAACTCGTCTCTGATGACGTCTACAGTAAACAGTCTTTCGAAAAAAGCTAAGACGGAGAAATTGGAGGCCATGGCATGATGAAGCTAGACATTCGTAAGACAAAATGCAAAAAGTACTTTCTAATATAATCGTTGTGGATGAAGGGAATAAACTGAGAGAGCATGAAGACTTCTGAAAAGCTGCATGACAGTAAATAATGGTCAAGCTATGAGGCCCCATGAGAGTAGAACCCCCTACCCGTAATTACACACACACTAGCACATAAGCACATCTACACACACTTAGCCACATGAACACTAACCCATACATCCAAATCACACAACTCCATACACACAACCACATACCTCCCGTGCAGTATGTTGTAAGTATCCTCCCGTGTCAGGCCAATCCCCCTGCCCTTGCGTCCATGTACGTATCACCCCGTGGGTTACATGTAAGTATCCCCCTGCGCGGGGCCATCCCCCGACCCCCCACACTCCCCCGTAACACGGCCGACATAACACCAGTCATGGCGGGTGTAACGGTCTGGCTGAAACCTAAACGACCATTCTATCAAAAGTTGAAACGGTTATAAAACCAATGGCAATGACTTTTTTCTGCATATATATTAGCAAAGTCACAATCAGAGTCAGATTTATACAGACGTTTTTAATTTCAGGTCGGAATATTTTCAGTGGGTCGTTTTTTTTGTTCACAGATGTTGAGTTTTAGTTCGTGATCACAGTGACAATGTGTGGAAGGCAGTGAAGCTAAGAACTGGCTGATGTTTCATAGTCCGTGGCACTGTACGAGCCGAGCAGGACCGTACGTCATGCTGTATGTTCATGTTGAGTGTGTGTGTGTGTGTGTGTGTGTGTGTGTGTGTGTGTGTGTAGGATGAATGCAGGATAACTGAGTATGTGTTGACTCCCTTCAGTATGGACACGAAAGATCTTTTACGTATTCTGAATCAGTGTTTGTGGAGGAGTGAAGTGTGGTTTTCAGAAGGCAGAAGAGAAAGTGTGACTCGAGCATGCCTGAGGAGTGTTGTTTCATATGGGTTTATGTCTGGGGGGATGGGATTACAGTTTAAGGTTGGGCTGGCAGGTCATTTGATTACTACTTGAGTTTTTACGTTGTGCAAATATTCTGTCAAAACCGTGTCTATTGCGAAATAGGTTGTATTCTACGTAAAGTTTGTTGAAGTTTAAAGAAGTGGTATGCTTCTTATATCTACTGAGGGTTCGTTGTGGAGTCATTTTGACTGGAGAGGTCTGTCACTCTTGCAGAGAAGTGAGTGACAAGCATAATGAAGTGAAAATGCATCAGAAATGAATGTTTGCTGAATGTTTGTGGTAACTAGGCAGCTAGTGATTATCCCGAATGTCCTGTTCTGTGTGGTCTGCTGCTTTGTCATTTACGCTTTTAACATGGTGGATAACCAAACAAGTGAGACGTATTCTGAGGTGGAGTGGAAAATTGTGTTTAGACGACAGAGATTTTTTTTCTGTCCAAATGGGTGTTGGTATGTGTTTCGAGGGCGTTTAAGTTTGTTTGTGGCCTTTATCATAATGTTTATGGAGTGGGAAGTAAATGGGGCGTGTCTTATGTAATACCCAAGATGGCTGGAGTCCTGCTAAACGAGAGTGGCTGACAAGTCAGGGTCAGGGGATGGTGCAGGATGGAGTCATGTCTGTCCGGGGTTAAGAAGAGATGGTGTATTTCTGTGGTAATGCAGACATTCTGAGTTGTGTCATAGAGTTGTAACGTCATCCTTTTCATAAGACGACTCTAACGCTGTGGTCTTTTGGAGGTGACGGAAGGTCACGTAGGAAGGGATTGAGGAGGGTTGGATGAAAAGCTGACTCTTCTTGGATCCAATAGCAGAGCATGTGGATATGTTAGGTGAGGCCTTCGTGAATGGCACTGGCTGTGCCACCAACTATGAAGCTCCCTAGCAAGTTAGTCATTATTGCGGAGGTTGGTGTCAAATATCTTTTGGGCTAGGATATGTCGGGGACAGTGTCAAATGCTTTATTGACAACCACTGCTCCTAGTACAATATATATATATATATATATATATATATATATATATATATATATATATATATATATATATATATATATGAGACGCGGGTTGTGGTTGGTTTGAATCCTTCCACAGTGTGTTGTGTGAGGCTCGTGTTCAGTGTGGCGGTGGGGTGATCAGGTCTGAAGCCTTGATGTGTGGCTGAGAGTGGGAAATTTTGCTTGACTCTGTTTTGGTATCCATACACACCCTTATGTAAAATGATCCATGCACAAAAGATGAATGAAAAGTTTAGGGTTAGAGTTACTAACCAAGATCATCACAAGCTCGCTCAGGGCCGAGCCTGCATAGATTCGAATCCTGGGCGCGGAAGGCGGCCCAAAGTCAGTACCAATTGTTCATTCTCCCATCAGGGTTTGTCGATAAATGGGTACCTGAATTAGGCAGGTGTGTGTGTGTGTGTGTGTGTGTGTGTGTGTGTGTGTGTGTGTGTGTGTGTGTAAACAAATATAAGAAGGGGTAATGACGCGGTACATTTGTCCAGAGTTAAGAGGCGGGGCAACTCCCTACCTGGATCACAAGAATGATAATCACACACATAAACTCCAAAGCTAAGTTGTCAATAAATCTATGTAGAGTGTGTTGAGGGCTAGCCTGACTGTACTGTAATGATCACTTCCTTATCACAACACAAATGTCTGTGTCTCCCGTCCCGAACCAGCGGATCCAACCACCTTAACATTCTCAGCCTCACAAGAAGGATGATAAGTTGTCACTTCTACTGTCACTATGATGAATCTTTCCATCCTTTTCCCTGAAGAAGGGCGACTCTGGCGGCCTTATAGAGGCCCTCTAGTGTCCACGGGCGGGGACGGGCGTGAGGTGGAAGTGGGCGTGGTGATCTCTGGTATCGGGTGTGTGGAGACACGCCCCCTGGTACCTCCCGGTATCTACACCCACACTGATGAACTCGTCGGACGAATAAACGATGTCCTTCCACAGACCTCGATTCCGAAGCTCGCTCGAGGCCTTCGTAATGGACAAGTTGGCTAGTACGTCAGACACAGCGGTGGAGGACCTCGCCGGAGGCGATAATGGAGCAATCTAGGTCAGCAGAACTGTCCGCACCCATGTCGCCTCGTCAGGTAAAAGTGGTCGAGCGAACTGATGAACTAGGGAGGACCTACGTCAGCAGACTACTACGAGCGCTCACTAATAGATGGCTCTACTCTATGGCTTCTGTCACTCTCACTCTGCAGTCTTGGTAACGTCGCTATCAGGGAGGTGTTGGGGTAAACTCCACCTGGCCCCACTCAGGATTTCCAGACATCGTGAACAAATAAAAGAAAAAGTTTTTTTTTATTGTATACGATGGTGACAGACGACCAGGACCTTGGAAATGTGATATGAGATGCCGCACCTTCCTGCTTCCAGAGGACTGTGTAGTACACTTATATCATTTAAATGATAACATATTAATTTTTTGGTTCCTAACACTGTATGGCAATCAGCGTTGCAATCAGTGAAGTACAACCTTTCAGAGAATTGCTGAATTTGCAACGTGTGAACTGAGAGGCTGTCTAGATCAGTGGTTCCCAACCCGAGGTCCACAGCCTCCCATGTGGTAGGTGAAGCCTCATCAGTGGTATGTGAAGCTTCATCAGGGGTATGTGAAGCTTCATCAGGGGTATGTGAAGCTTCATCAGGGGTATGTGAAGCTTCATCAGGGGTATGTGAAGACTCGTCAGGGGGTATCCGAAGTTTTATCAAGAGTACCTGAAGCCTTATCATGGGTACGTGATGCCTCACCAAGGGGTATGAGAAGCCTCGTCAAGGGGTATGAGAAGCCTCATCAAGGGGATATGAGAAGCCTCATCAAGGGGTATGAGAAGCCTCGTCAAGGGGTATGAGAAGCCTCATCAAGGGGATATGAGACGCCTCATCAAGGGGTATGAGAAGCCTCGTCAAGGGGTATGAGAAGCCTCATCAAGGGGATATGAGAAGCCTCGTCAAGGGGTATGAGAAGCCTCATCAAGGGGATATGAGAAGCCTCATCAAGGGGTATGAGAAGCCTCGTCAAGGGGTATGAGAAGCCTCATCAAGGGGATATGAGAAGCCTCATCAAGGGGTATGAGAAGCCTCGTCAAGGGGATATGAGAAGCCTCATCAAGGGGTATGAGAAGCCTCGTCAAGGGGTATGAGAAGCCTCATCAAGGGGATATGAGAAGCCTCGTCAAGGGGTATGAGAAGCCTCGTCAAGGGGTATGAGAAGCCTCATCAAGGGGGTATGAGAAGCCTCGTCAAGGGGTATGAGAAGCCTCATCAAGGGGATATGAGAAGCCTCATCAAGGGGTATGAGAAGCCTCATCAAGGGGTATGAGAAGCCTCGTCAAGGGGTATGAGAAGCCTCATCAAGGGGTATGAGAAGCCTCGTCAAGGGGTATGAGAAGCCTCACCAAGGGGTATGAGAAGCATTATCAAGGGGGTATGAGAAGCCTCGTCAAGGGGTATGAGAAGCCTCGTCAAGGGGTATGAGAAGCCTCATCAAGGGGTATGAGAAGCCTCATCAAGGGGTATGTGAAGCCTCATCAAAAGTACGTGAGATATACATCCAGGAGCAAAAAGTACGTTGTCATGGGTCCAAGAACTGCTTCGCCACATACATTTTGCTTACAGCTGCATTATCAGTTCGGTAAAACTTACCAAATAGGTATAAAAGTTATAAAAAGAAAAATATTGCAATAAAAATTATGGAGTATCACTAAGACGGGAAGAAAATGCCTAAAAAATGAGGCCAAGGGCTACACCAACAGGCAGAGGTTAGGAACTACTGGTACATATGAATGTTTTGATCTGCTTGATTCTGCTTGGACGTGTCTGGCTGTATTTCCATTTCTGTTTGTCTCTATAGGTGTTCGTTCTTCTACTGCTCTGAGAGTCTACGTATCTATACAACTCTATCTGACTATATACAAATTTTTTTTAATTTTCCAAAACAAGGAACAGAGAAGGGGGCCAGGTGAGGATATTCCCTCAGTGGCCCAGTTCTCTGTTCTTAACGCTACCTCGCTAACGTGGGAAATGGCGAATAGTTTGAAAAAAAAAATTTATATATATATATATATATATATATATATATATATATATATATATATATATATATATATATATATACATCTTTCTTTCAAACTATTCGCCATTTCCCGCATTAGCAAGGTAGCGTTAAGAACAGAGGACTATGCCTCTGAGGGAATATCCTCACCTGGCCCCCTTCTCTGTTCCTTCTTTTGGAAAATTAAAAAAAAAAACAAGAGGGGAGGATTTCCAGCCCCCCGCTCCCTCCCCTTTTAGTCGCCTTCTACGACACGCAGGGAATACAATGGAAGTATTCTTTCTCCCCTATCCCCAGGATAGTAAATATATATATATATATATATATATATATATATATATATATATATATATATATATATATATATATATATATATATATATATTCCTATGAGTCCACGGGGAAAATGAAACACGAAAAGTTCCCAGGTGCACTTTCGTGTAATAATCGCATCATCAGGGGAGACACAAGAGAGATATATAACAGTCAGTTGATATACATCGAAGAGACGAACCTAGGACGCCATTTGGTAAACATACGAAAGAATGGCCCAACCCACCCACACACACATGTATATACATACACGTCCACACGCACATATACATACCTCTACATCTAAACGTATACATATATATACACACAGAGACATTACATATATAAGCATGTGCACAATTCATATTGTCTGCCTTTATTCATTCCAATCGCCACCCCGTCACACATGAAATAACAACCCCCTCCCCCCTCATGTGCGCGAGGTAGCGCTAGGAAAAGACAACAAAGGCCACATTCGTTCACACTCAGTCTCTAGCTGTCATGTAATAATGCACCGAAACCACAGCTCCCTTTCCACATCCAAGGCACCACAAAACTTTACATGGTTTACCCCAAACGCTTCACATGCCATGGTTCAATCCATTGACAGCATGTCGACCCCGGTATACCACATCGTTCCAATTCACTCTATTCCTTGCACGCCTTTCACGCTCCTGCATGTTCAGGCCCCGGTCACCCAAAATCTTTTTCACTCCATCCTTCCACCTCCAATTTGGTCTCCCATTTCTCCTCGTTCCCTCCACCTCTGAAACATATATCCTCTTGGTCAATCTTTCCTCACTCATTCTCTCCATGTGACCAAACCATTTCAAAACACCCTCTTCTGCTTTCTCAACCACACTCTTTTTATTACCACACATCTCTCTTACCCTATTATTACTTACTCGATCAAACCACCTCGTACCACATATTGTCCTCAAACATCTCATTTCCAGCACATCCACCCTCCTCCGCACACCGCTATCTATAGCCCACGCCTTGGAACCATATAACATTGTTGGAACCACTATTCCTTCAAACATACCCATTTTTGCTTTCCGAGATAATGTTCTCGACTTCCACACATTCTTCAACGCTCCCAGAATTTTCGCACCCTCCCCCACCCTATGATTCACTTGCATTTCCATGGTTCCATCCGCTGTCAAATCCACTCCCAGATATCTAAAACGCTTCACTTCCTCCAGTTTTTCTCCATTCAAACTTACCTCCCAATTGACTTGTCCCTCAACTCTACTGTACCTAATAACCTTGCTCTTATTCACATTTACTCTCAGCTTCCTTCTTTTACACACTTTACCAAACTCAGTCACCAGCTTCTGCAGTTTCTAACACGAATCATCAAAAAGCACTGTATCATCAGCGAACAACAACTGACTCACTTCCCAAGCTCTCTCATCCACAACAGACTGCATACTTGCCCCTCTTTCGAAAACTTTTGCATTCACCTCCCTAACAACCCCATCCATAAACAAATTAAACAACCATGGAGACATCACACACCCCTGCCGCAAACCTACATTCACTGAGAACCAATCACTTTCCTCTCTTCCTACACGTACACATGCCTTACATCCTCGATAAAAACTTTTCACTGCTTCTAGCAACTTGCCTCCCACAATGTATATTCTTAATACCTTCCACAGACCATCTCTATCAACTCTATCATATACCTTCTCCGGATCCATAATGGGACATACAAATCCATTTGCTTTTGTAAGTATTTCTCATATACATTCTTCAAAGCAAACACCTGATCCACACACCCGCTACCACTTCTGAAACCACACTGCTCTTCCCCAATCTGATGCTCTGTACATGCCTTAACCCTCTCAGTCAATACCCTCCCATATAATGCCCCAGGAATACTCAACAAACTTATACCTCTGTAAATTGAGCACTCACTCTTATCCCCTTTGCCTTTGTTCAATGGCACTATGCAAGCATTCCGCCAATCCTCAGGCACCTCACCATGAGTCATACATACATCAAATAACCTTACCAACCAGTCAACAATACAGTCACCCCCTTTTTTAATAAATTCCACTGCAATACCATCCAAACCTGCTGCCTTGCCGGCTTTCATCTTCTGCAAAGCTTTTACTACCTATTCTCTGTTTACCAAATCATTTTCCCTAACCCTCGCACTTTGCACACCACCTCGACCAAAACACCCTATATCTGCCACTCTATCATCAAACACATTCAACAAACCTTCAGAATACTCACTCCATCTCCTCACATCACCACTACTTGTTATCACCTCTTCCTTAAGCCCCCTTCACTGAAGTTCCCATTTCTTCCCTTGTCTTACGCACTTTATTTACCTCCTTCCAAAAGATCTTTTTATTCTCCCTAAAATATAATGATACTCTCTCACCCCAACTCTCATTTGCCCTCTTTTTCACCTCTTGCACCTTTCTCTTGGCGTCCTGCCTCTTTCTTTTATACATCTCCCGGTTATTTGCATTATTTCCCTGTAAAAATCGTCCAAATGCCTCTCTCTTCTCTTTCACTAATACTCTTCCTTCTTCATCCCACCACTCACTACCCTTTCTAATCTGCCCACCTCCCACGCTTCTCATGCCACGAGCATCTTTTGCGCGAGCCATCACTGCTTCCCTAAATACATCCCATTCCTCCTCCACTCCCCTTACATCCTTTGTTCTCGCCTTTTTCCATTCTGTACTCAGTCTCTCCTGGTACTTCCTCACACAAGTCTCCTTCCCAAGCTCACTCACTCTCACCACTCTTTTCCCCCCCAACATTCTCTCTTCTTTTCTGAAAACCCCTACAAATCTTCACCTTCGCCTCCACAAGATAATTATCAGACATCCCTCCAGTTGCCCCTCTCAGCACATTAACATCCAAAAGTCTCTTTCGCGCGCTTATCAATTAACATGTAATCCAATAACGCTCTCTGGCCATCTCTTCTACTTACATACGTATACTTATGTATATCTCTCTTTTTAAACCAGGTATTCCCAATCACCAGTCCTTTTTCAGCACATGAATCTATAAGCTCTTCACCATTTCCATTTACAACACTGAACACCCCATGTACACCAATTATTCCCTCAAATGCCACATTACTCACCTTTGCATTCAAATCACCCATCACTATAACCCGGTCTCGTGCATCAAAACTACTAACACACTCACTCATCTGCTCCCAAAACACTTGCCTCTCATGATCTTTCTTCTCATGGCAAGGTGCATAGGCACCAATAATCACCCATCTCTCTCTATCCACTTTCAGTTTTACCCATATCAATCTAGAGTTTACTTTCTTACAGTACACCAGTTGCCTGGGTCAGTCTGGTTCAGGTGGTGATAATCCCAGCTGAACACCAAGCTACCGATGCATCAGTCTGGACCAGGTGGCGATGAGCACCGTGCCATACACCATCCTGCCAAGGTCATGTGGCCCAGTTGGTGATTAACACAACCAGCACACCAGCCATGCCAGCGTCAGTCCAGCTCATAATGATTATAGATAAGTTATCTCGAAACACTTAAAAAGAAAAAAAATGTAGATAATTACCTTAGTATGCAACAACCTAATAGAATCATTTACACATAATTCACGAATAATACATTAATAGTTTAATCTAGTCACTGGAACGTTGAAATCTAGCATGTGTTTTGTTATTTACTTTTCCAGCTTTAAGTTTTATAATATCCGCACACAACGTCACAGTGTTCTCCTGCTTGCCTGCTGATTCTCCTGCTTGCCTGCAGTTCTCGCCAGAATCTACTGCTAAAACATATTTGCGAGTACTTACCTATAAGTACCACAATGCCGAGGTTTTGCTAGAGAGGCAGGCATGCGCTCAACCGTAACGTCTCCGCTGTTAGGTAAGACTCTACTCTGGGCCTTCACTCCTTCAGTGTATTTTATGAATCATAAAGGTTCATCTGGGACTACTACAGGCATAAGTCCATCATCTTTTAAGAGATGTTTCAGTCAATCCTCCCTGCAATGTTTTCTTACTTCTCTTCCGGAACGCAGTGAATAACCTGTCGAGCTTTCTAAAGGCAGGACCTTTCGTTGTGTTTTCGTCCAATATCCTTTTTAATCAATTTTCCGAGCAATAAACCCCCATTTTTATATCGATATTCGCCTATGCCCAGACTCAACACGAATTAAAGACAAGTTCATTGAAAGTAACATGCAAAGAAACATCGACCCAAATGGATCAGTGAGAGCCCAAATATCTGAGAAAAATGAAACTCTTGAAGGAGGGAGTGGGAAAAAAAAAAGCCATGTTGTAATCATCAGCAGCTGGTTATTGCAGAATGTCGTGTATAAAAGTCTCATCCTGTGCTCCTGCGCTGCTCCCAGCATCCTCCTCGTCACTCATTCACTGTTCAGCTCAGTTCCATCTATATTTAGATGAGTAATATACGATGTGGTATGTAAGTCATTGGTTTCAAGGAGTAATTCAGTGACTATCAGTATCATCTGGATGTCATAACTATCACGTTAAATAAGGGTTCCTATAACCTGAAACCAACTGTTATTGTCATATTTAGATTGGAATGGAACTGAAATATGCCATAAAGTTTGCAATGAGATACGCATAAATGTATTTATCCTTCAACGATAGAACCATTAACCACGGGTTAATTATAAATGATACGATAGTAAAACCCTCATTATTCTATGATTGTATATCTGATTTAAATTGTCATTTATCCCATCGATCTTTCTAATGATGGCTGAACACATCGTGTGTCCGCAGGTAAATCGTCCATTGTTTTTCGTCAAAACAGACACACCAAGAGGATAATAAATCAAGTCCACCAGTTCTGACCAATGACCCAGTATGACGGGAGGTAACTTATTCCTGTTATAACCGACGATTTTTCAGGCTTCACCTCTAGCCTTTAGGTGGGATGTCACGAGCTCAGTGGAATTACCAAATTACGTTCTAATGAGTCGTGATCTCTTAACAGAATAAGTTGATGTCCCCTTTTTATTCCATTTCTGATCCATTTGGTCCTGATATTTAGGAAGATTTTTTGCATTATTCGTAATGAGGGTGATGGGATATGTGAGGTGGTGTTATAACTAAAGAGGGTGAGGGGGAGCGTAGTGAGGTGGGTATACTTAATATGTTGTAGCACAAGACTGGCCTTGAGTAATTCAGTATTCAGCTTGCATGGAGAGCACCTTCGCCACGAACATTGAAGCCCGGAACTGACTCCATGACGGTTCGACCCAGTTTTTCCGGGTATGGATGAGAGTACGAACAGATCACAATGTCTGAAATAACGAGAGCAGTAACTCATATTCAGTACCGTTGGATGTTACCATAACACCTGTGTGTTTTTTTTTTCTTTTTTTTTTTTTTTTTCCAAAAGAAGGAACAGAGAATTGGTCCATGTGAGGGTATTCCCTCAAAGGCCCAGTCTCCTCTGTTCTTAACGCTACCTCGCTAATTCGGGAAATGGCGAATAGTTTGAAAGAAAAAAGAAAAGATATATATATATATATATATATATATATATATATATATATATATATATATATATATATATATATATATGGATTTGTATGTAGCATTTATGGATCTGGAGAAGACATATGATAGAGTTGATAGAGATGCTCTGTGGAAGGTATTAAGAATATATGGTGTGGGAGGCAAGTTGTTGGAAGCAGTGAAGAGTTTTTATCGAGGATGTAAGGCATGTGTACGTGTAGGAAGAGAGGAAAGTGATTGGTTCTCAGTGAATGTAGGTTTGCGGCAGGTGTGTGTGATGTCTCCATGGTTGTTAAATTTGTTTATGGATGGGGTTGTTAGGGAGGTGAATGCAAGAGTTTTGGAAAGAGGGGCAAGTATGAAGTCTGTTGTGGATGAGAGAGCTTGGTAAGTGAGTCAGTTGTTGTTCGCTGATGATACAGCGCTGGTGGCTGATTCATGTGAGAAAATGCAGAAGCTGGTGACTGAGTTTGGTAAAGTGTGTGAAAGAAGAAAGTTAAGTGTAAATGTGAATAAGAGCAAGGTTATTAGGTACAGTAAGGTTGAGGGTCAAGTCAATTGGGAGGTAAGTTTGAATGGAGAAAAACTGGAGGACGTAAAATGTTTTAGATATCTGGGAGTGGATCTGGCAGCGGATGGAACCATGGAAGCGGAAGTGAATCATAGGGTGGGGGAGGGGGCGAAAATCCTGGGAGCCTTGAAGAATGTGTGGAAGTCGAGAACATTATCTCGGAGAGCAAAAATGGGTATGTTTGAAGGAATAGTGGTTCCAACAATGTTGTATGGTTGCGAGGCGTGGGCTATGGATAGAGTTGTGCGCAGGAGGGTGGATGTGCTGGAAATGAGATGTTTGAGGACAATGTGTGGTGTGAGGTGGTTTGATCGAGTAAGTAATGTAAGGGTAAGAGAGATGTATGGAAATAAAAAGAGCGTGGTTGAGAGAGCAGAAGAGGGTGTTTTGAAATGGTTTGGGCACATGGAGAGAATGAGTGAGGAAAGATTGACCAAGAGGATATATGTGTCGGAGGTGGAGGGAACGAGGAGAAGTGGGAGACCAAATTGGAGGTGGAAAGATGGAGTGAAAAAGATTTTGAGTGATCGGGGCCTGAACATGCAGGAGGGTGAAAGGCGGGCAAGGAATAGAGTGAATTGGATCCATGTGGTATACCGGGGTTGACGTGCTGTCAGTGGATTAAATCAGGGCATGTGAAGCGTCTGGGGTAAACCATGGAAAGTTGTGTGGGGCCTGGATGTGGAAAGGGAGCTATGGTTTCGGGCATTATTGCGTGACAGCCGTAGACTGAGTGTGAACGAATGGGGCCTTTGTTGTCTTTTCCTAGTGCAACCTCGCACACATGAGGGGGGAGGGGGATGGTATTCCATGTGTGGCGAGGTGGCGATGGGAATGAATAGGGGCAGGCAGTGTGAATTGTGTGCATGGGTATATATGTATGTGTCTGTGTGTGTATATATATGTGTACATGGAGATGTATAGGTATGTATATTTGCGTGTGTGGGCGTGTGTGTGTGTACATTGTGTATGGGGGTGGGTTGTGCCATTTCTTTCGTCTGTTTCCTTGCGCTACCTCGCAAACGCGGGAGACAACGACAAAGCAAAATAAATATATATATTTTATTTTATATTATTATTATTATACTTTGTCGATGTCTCCCGCGTTTGCGAGGTAGCGCAAGGAAACAGACGAAAGAAATGGCCCCCCCCCCCATACACATGTATATACATACGTCCACACACGCAAATATACATACCTACACAGCTTTCCATGGTTTACCCCAGACGCTTCACATGCCTTGCTTCAATCCACTGACAGCACGTCAACCCCGGTATACCACATCGCTCCAATTCACTCTATTCCTTGCCCTCCTTTCACCCTCCTGCATGTTCAGGCCCCGATCACACAAAATCTTTTTCACTCCATCTTTCCACCTCCAATTTGGTCTCCCTCTTCTCCTTGTTCCCTCCACCTCCGACACATATATCCTCTTGGTCAATCTTTCCTCATCCTCTCGATGTGCCCAAACCACTTCAAAACACCCTCTTCTGCTCTCTCAACCACGCTCTTTTTATTTCCACACATCTCTCTTACCCTTACGTTACTCACTCGATCAAACTGACTCACTTCCCAAGCTCTCTCATCCACAACAGACTTCATACTTGCCCCTCTTTCCAAAACTCTTGCATTCACCTCCCTAACAACCCCATCCATAAACAAATTAAACAACCATGGAGACATCACACACCCCTGCCGCAAACCTACATTCACTTTCCTCTCTTCCTACACGTACACATGCCTTACATCCTCGATAAAAACTTTTCACTGCTTCTAACAACTTGCCTCCCACACCATATATTCTTAATACCTTCCACAGAGCATCTCTATCAACTCTATCATATGCCCTCTCCAGATCCATAAATGCTACATACAAATCCATTTGCTTTTCTAAGTATTTCTCACATACATTCTTCAAAGCAAACACCTGATCCACACATCCTCTACCACTTCTGAAACCACACTGCTCTTCCCCAATCTGATGCTCTGTACATGCCTTCACCCTCTCAATCAATACCCTCCCATATAATTTGCCAGGAATACTCAACAAACTTATACCTCTGTAATTTGAGCACTCACTCTTATCCCCTTTGCCTTTGTATAATGGCACTATGCACGCATTCCGCCAATCCTCAGGCACCTCACCATGAGTCATACATACATTAAATAACCTTACCAACCAGTCAACAATACAGTCACCCCCTTTTTTTAATAAATTCCACTGCAATACCATCCAAACCTGCTGCCTTGCCGGCTTTCATCTTCCGCAAAGCTTTTACTACCTCTTCTCTGTTTACCAAATCATTTTCCCTAACCCTCTCACTTTGCACACCACCTCGACCCAAACACCCTATATCTGCCACTCTGTCATCAGACACATTCAACAAACCTTCAAAATACTCATTCCATCTCCTTCTCACATCACCACTACTTGTTATCACCTCCCCATTTACGCCCTTCACTGAAGTTCCCATTTGCTCCCTTGTCTTACGCACCCTATTTACCTCCTTCCAGAACATCTTTTTATTCTCCCTAAAATTTACTGATAGTCTCTCACCCCAACTCTCATTTGCCCTTTTTTTCACCTCTTGCACCTTTCTCTTGACCTCCTGTCTCTTTCTTTTATACTTCTCCCACTCAATTGCATTTTTTCCCTGCAAAAATCGTCCAAATGCCTCTCTCTTCTCTTTCACTAATACTCTTACTTCTTCATCCCACCACTCACTACCCTTTCTAAACAGCCCACCTCCCACTCTTCTCATGCCACAAGCATCTTTTGCGCAATCCATCACTGATTCCCTAAATACATCCCATTCCTCCCCCACTCCCCTTACTTCCATTGTTCTCACCTTTTTCCATTCTGTACACAGTCTCTCCTGATACTTCCTCACACAGGTCTCCTTCCCAAGCTCACTTACTCTCACCACCTTCTTCACCCCAACATTCACTCTTCTTTTCTGAAAACCCATACTAATCTTCACCTTAGCCTCCACAAGATAATGATCAGACATCCCTCCAGTTGCACCTCTCAGCACATTGACATCCAAAAGTCTCTCTTTCGCACGCCTGTCAATTAACACGTAATCCAATAACGCTCTCTGGCCATCTCTCCTACTTACATAAGTATACTTATGTATATCTCGCTTTTTAAACCAGGTATTCCCAATCATCAGTCCTTTTTCAGCACATAAATCTACAAGCTCTTCACCATTTCCATTTACAACACTGAACACCCCATGCATACCAATTATTCCCTCAACTGCCACATTACTCACCTTTGCATTCAAATCACCCATCACTATAACCCGGTCTCGTGCATCAAAACCGCTAACACACTCATTTAGCTGCTCCCAAAACACTTGCCTCTCATGATCTTTCTTCTCATGCCCAGGTGCATATGCACCAATAATCACCCACCTCTCTCCATCAACTTTCAATTTTACCCATATTAATCGAGAATTTACTTTCTTACATTCTATCACATACTCCCACAACTCCTGTTTCATATATATATATATATATATATATATATATATATATATATATATATATATATATATATATATATATATATATCTGTCTATGCGTCTTTGTCAGCCCATCCTTATCTCTTGGTGCGTCTGTTGTCTGTGTCTGTACGTTGCTAAGCAGTTCATGTTCACCTCACATCTCACGAGTTACCGGCGCTTCAGTGTGTATTACTATGCTCCTTACGCAGGGGTGTCTATCTGTTGATCCTTGGTCTTCTCCGAGCTGTACGTGGTCTCCTGGAGGCAGATTTTCCCTACTCCTTTTCCTCACCTCACCACAATGGCTTACTATGGCAGGTGGGGGAATCTATTCTATCAATCGTCAATATTCCACTCCCAGTTTGATAGAGCGGGACGGACACATAGAGCCTCCGGACAGGTAAGAACATAAGCCTTTTAAGATTTACATTTGCAAGGTATAGATAGAATCAGACATCCCCACAGATGACGAGTGGAACTCGCCATCGCCAGGAATATGAAGATTTACGGACATCAGAGACAGTGACACGAACGGTGTCTGTTCAGGTTACGAGGGAAACGTAATACTATGGTTCCATGATAACACCAGTAGCACACCAGCTGCTTGGGTCAGTCTGGTCTAGGCGGTGATAACACCAACAATACACCAGCTGCCTGCGTCAGTCTGGTCCAGGTGGTGATAACACCAGCAGTACACCAGCTGCCTGGGTCAGTCTGGTTCAGGTGGTGATAATCCCAGCTGAACACCAGCTACTTGCATCAGTCTGGTCCAGGTGGCGATGACACCTGCAATACACCAGCTGCCTGGGTCATGTGGCCCAGTTGGTGATAACCCAACCAGCACACCAGCTGCCTGCGTCAGTCTAGCTCATATGATTATAGATTTAGTTATCTCGAAACACTAACGAGAAAAAATGTAGATAATTATATTATTTTCAACAAACTAATAGAAATCATTTACACATAATTCACGAATATACATTCATTGTTAATCTAGTCGCTGGGAACGTTGAAATCTAGGCATGTGTTGTTATATTACTTCCAGTTTAAGTTTTATCCGCACCACAACGTCAGCAGTGTTCTCCTGCTTGCCTGCTGTTCTCGCCAGGAATCTACCTGCTAACATATGTATGCGAGTACTTACCTATAAGTACCAACGCCGAGGTTTTGCTAGAGAGGCAGGGCTGGCGCTCACCGTACGTCTCACTTATTAGGTAATACTCTACTTCTGGGCCTTCACTCCTTCAGTGTAGTTTATGAATCATAGGTTCATCTGGGACTGACTACAGGCATAAGTCCAATCTTCTTTTAGATGTTTCTGTCGTTCCTCCCTGCATGTTTCTTACTTCTCTTCCGGAACTGCAGTGAATAACCTGTCGAGCTTCTAAGCAGGACCTTCGTGTGTTTTCGTCCAATATCCTTTTATCAAATTTCCGAGCAATAAACCCCCATTTTTATATCGATATTCGACCTAAGCCCAGACTCAACACGAATTAAAGACAAGTTCATGAAATAACATGACAAAGAAACAGCGACCCAAATGGATCAGTGATGAGCCCAAAATATGCTGGAGAAAATGAAACGTCTTGAGGAGGGAGTGGAGCCATGTTGTAATCATCAGGCAGCAGGTTATTGCAGAATGTCGTGTTAACATGTCTCATCCCTGTGTCTCCTGCGCTGCTCCCAGCTTCCTCCTCGGTCACTCATTCACTGTTCAGCTCAGTTCCATCTATATTTAGATGAGTAATATACGATGTGGTATGTAAGTCATTGGTTTCAAGGGAGTAATTCAGTGACTAATTCAGTATCACTGGCATACTATCACGTGATGATAGGGTTCCTATAACCTCGAACCATACTGTTATGTGGTCATATTTAGATTTGGAATGGAACTGATATATGCCATATTGTTGCAATGAGATACGCATAAATGTTTTTTCCTCAACGTTAGAACCATTACCACGGGTTGAATTATAAAGATACGATAAAAAACACTCATTATTCTATATTGTATATCTTGATTTTATTGTCATTTATCCCTCGATCTTTTAATGTGTGCTGAACACTCGTGTGTCAGGCAGGGTATCGTCCAGTGTTGTTCGTCAAAACACACCAAGAGGATAATATCAAGTCCTCCAGTTTGACCAATGACCCAGTAAGGACGGGAGGTAACTTATTACCTGTATAACCGACGTTTTCAGGCTTCACCTCTTGGCCTTTAGGTGGATGTCACGAGCTCAGTGGATTACCAAATTACGTCTAATGATGTCGTGATTCTTAAAGAATAAGTTGATGTCCTTTTTATCCATTTCTGACATTTGTCTGATATTAGGAAGATTTTTCATTATTACGTAATGAGGTGATGGGAGATAGTGAGGTGGTGTTATACGTAATGAGGTGATGGGAGATAGTGAGGTGGTGTTATACTTAATAATGTGTAGCACAATGACTGCCTTGAGTAAAGTCAGTATTCAGCTTTGCATGGAGAGCACACTTCGCTCACAACATGAAGACCCGGAACTGACCCTTGACGTTCGACCCAGTTTTTCCGGGTATGGTTGAGGTACGAACAGATCACAAATGTCTGAAATAACGAGGCCAGTAACTCATATTCTGTCCGTGTGTAGTTACCATTACCTGTGTTTTTTTTTTTTTTTTTTTTTTGTGTGTGTGTGTGTGTGTGTGTGGGTGTTTAATGTAGTGTTAGATCAGTTACGGAAGTGTTTAGACAGTGGTTATTTCCAGCTTTTGTTACATGTAAGAGGGTATCTTAGGCTGTTAGTAACCAAACGAAAAACATACAAGTGTATGATAGTTCTCTTTACGACACATATGTCTCCTCCAACGAAACAAAAACACACACACACACACACACACACACACACACACACACACACACACACACACACACACACCTACACACAGTGTGTGTACAGTAGTATGAGGCAGGCCGCTAGAGATGTCTACACTTCCAACTTAAAGAGGGTCTCCACCTAACACTCGTAGTCTGTAAGGTACAGGAGATCATCAAAATTCATCCTGACGACTTGTTATTCCTATAAAGAGTGACAAACCACAATGATTCTGTTTGTGAAGAACAAATCTCTTGACCTTCTATGTGAGGGTGAACAGCATCTTGGAGACGACAGGTGGGTGGGTGGCCTGTCTATTCATGGACTGTGAGAGGACCTCTGATACTATCCCTCACGGAAGTTAGATTGAAAAAGGAAAGTAGTTCTTCAACAGACTGATGACTACAAACTTGAGAACACCTACCACGGGCGCCCCTTCTCATTAAACGGAAACAACAAGCGGGGTCCCTCAGGGGTAATTGTCGGGACCATTGCTATATTTGATCAATGTGACTGAATTGCCAGAGGGAGTTGAACTGTACCTGAATATATTTCTTGATGATACCAAACTCCAAATTAGATACACAATCATACGAAGAAAAAACTACTACTAAATGAACAACTCAAATTACGTCAGTGGTTAGACAGCAAGTTGATGATTCTAACTTTGATGGGGAAGGAAGAGAACGTAGAAAGATACTAGGAGAGACAACTTACAAGAATCATCACGACAGGGGATCTTGGACTTGATATTTTGCTTGAATTATCATAAGAGAATCAAACTAGGAGACGCAAAAAATATTTCCATCAATATCCAAAGTGTTAACAAGCACAAGAGAAGGGGTTGACCAAACTGAAGACAGATGGATGGAGTGAAAAAGATTTTAACTGATCGGGGTCTGAACATGCAAGATGGTGAAAGACGTTCATGGGATAGAATAACTTGGGAAAAATGTGGTATAAAAGGGTTATCAATGGACTAGACCAAGGCTTGTGATGCGGCCGTGGGAAACTATGGAAAGGTCTGTGTGGCTTGGCTGTGGATAGGGAGTTGTGGTTTCGATGCACTGCAAAAGACAGCTACCTCACTGAGGCGGGAATCGGCAATTACGCTTAATTTTTCATTCTTTAAAGAGGTAACGCTAGGGAACGACGAAGCCAGGCCGCATTCTCTGGCTGTCCTACGTAATGCACAGAAACCAAAGCTCCCCATCCACAACCAGGCACCTCAGACCTTTCCATGGTTTACCCCAGACGCTTCACATCCCCTGGTTCAGTCTACAGAGAGCTCTTTGACCCTTGTGTACCACATCGTTCCAATTCACTGTATTCCGTGCCCACCTTTCACACCCCTGCATATTCAGGATCCGTTTTCTCTCCGTCCTTCTAACTCCAATTTGGTCTCCTTCTTCCCTCCACTTCTGACACACACACACACACATCCTTTGTCAACCTTTCCTTTCTCATCCCCTCCATATGTCCAAACCACTTCAACAAACCCTCTTTTACTCTCTCAACTACATTCATTTTATTCCCATATCTCTCTTACCCTTTATTACCAACGCGATCAAAACATCTCACTCACATATTGGCGTCAAAGATTTCATTCCTAACACATTTACCCTCCTCCGTATAGCTTCATTTATAGCCTATGCCTTGCAATATGAAATATTGCTGAGACTGCTATAGCTTTAATCATGCCCATTTTTGCCCTCGAAGATGACGATCTCTCTTTCCACCTATTATTCAGTGCTTCCAGAACGTTTACCCCTTCATCTGCTCCATGACTCAGTTCTGCTTCCATGGTCAAATTGGTTGTCATGTTCTCTCCCAGGTATCTAAAACCTTCACTTCCTCCAATTTTTCTCCAAATTCACACCCCAACAGCGGCAAAAAAAAAAAAAAAAAAAAAAAAAAAAAAATATATATATATATATATATATATATATATATATATATATATATATATATATATATATATATTTATATATATATATATATATATATATATATATATATATATATATATATATATATATATATTTTTTTTTTTTTTTTTTTTTTTTTTATACTTTGTCGCTGTCTCCCGCGTTTGCGAGGTAGCGCAAGGAAACAGACGAAAGAAATGGCCCAACCCCCCCATACACATGTACATACACACGTCCACACACACAAATATACATACCTACACAGCTTTCCATGGTTTACCCCGGACGCTTCACATGCCTTGATTCAATCCACTGACAGCACGTCAACCCCTGTATACCACATCGCTCCAATTCACTCTATTCCTTGCCCTCCTTTCACCCTCCTGCATGTTCAGGCCCCGATCACACAAAATCTTTTTCACTCCATCTTTCCACCTCCAATTTGGTCTCCCTCTTCTCCTCGTTCCCTCCACCTCCGACACATATATCCTCTTGGTCAATCTTTCCTCACTCATTCTCTCCATGTGCCCAAACCATTTCAAAACACCCTCTTCTGCTCTCTCAACCACGCTCTTTTTATTTCCACACATCTCTCTCACCCTTACGTTACTTACTCGATCAAACCACCTCACACCACACATTGTCCTCAAACATCTCATTTCCAGCACATCCATCCTCCTGCGCACAACTCTATCCATAGCCCACGCCTCGCAACCATACAACATTGTTGGAACCACTATTCCCTCAAACATACCCATTTTTGCTTTCCGGGATAATGTTCTCGACTTCCACACATTTTTCAAGGCTCCCAAAATTTTCGCCCCCTCCCCCACCCTATGATCCACTTCCGCTTCCATGGTTCCATCCGCTGACAGATCCACTCCCAGATATCTAAAACACTTCACTTCCTCCAGTTTTTCACCATTCAAACTCACCTCCCAATTGACTTGACCCTCAACCCTACTGTACCTAATAACCTTGCTCTTATTCACATTTACTCTTAACTTTCTTCTTCCACACACTTTACCAAACTCCGTCACCAGCTTCTGCAGTTTCTCACATGAATCCGCCACCAGCGCTGTATCATCAGCGAACAACAACTGACTCACTTCCCAAGCTCTCTCATCCCCAACAGACTTCATACTTGCCCCTCTTTCCAAGACTCTTGCATTTACCTCCCTAACAACCCCATCCATAAACAAATTAAACAACCATGGAGACATCACACACCCCTGCCGCAAACCTACATTCACTGAGAACCAATCACTTTCCTCTCTTCCTACACGTACACATGCCTTACATCCTCGATAAAAACTTTTCACTGCTTCTAACAACTTGCCTCCCACACCATATATTCTTAATACCTTCCACAGAGCATCTCTATCAACTCTATCATATGCCTTCTCCAGATCCATAAATGCTACATACAAATCCATTTGCTTTTCTAAGTATTTCTCACATACATTCTTCAAAGCAAACACCTGATCCACACATCCTCTACCACTTCTGAAACCACACTGCTCTTCCCCAATCTGATGCTCTGTACATGCCTTCACCCTCTCAATCAATACCCTCCCATATAATTTACCAGGAATACTCAACAAACTTATACCTCTGTAATTTGAGCACTCACTCTTATCCCCTTTGCCTTTGTACAATGGCACTATGCACGCATTCCGCCAATCCTCAGGCACCTCACCATGAGTCATACATACATTACATAACCTTACCAACCAGTCAACCATACAGTCACCCCCTTTTTTAATAAATATTTATATATATTTATATATACATATTTTTTTTTCTTCATACTATTCGCCATCTTCCGCATTAGCGAGGTAGGGTTAAGAACATAGGACTGAGCCTTTGAGGGAATATCCTCACTTGGCCCCTTTCTCTGTTCCTTCTTTTGGAAAATCAAAAACGAGAAAGGAGGATTTCCAGCCCCCGCTCCCTCCCTTTTAGTCGCCTTCTACGACACGCAGGAAATACGTGGGAAGTATTCTTTCTCCCCTATCCCCAAGGATATATACATATATATATATATATATATATATATATATATATATATATATTTTTTTTTTTTTTTTTTTTTTTTTTTTTATACTTTGTCGCTGTCTCCCGCGTTTGCGAGGTAGCGCAAGGAAACAGACGAAAGAAATGGCCCAACCCCCCCCCATACACATGTACATACACACGTCCACACACGCAAATATACATACCTACACAGCCTTCCATGGTTTACCCCAGACGCTTCACATGCCTTGATTCAATCCACTGACAGCACGTCAACCCCTGTATACCACATCGCTCCAATTCACTCTATTCCTTGCCCTCCTTTCACCCTCCTGCATGTTCAGGCCCCGATCACACAAAATCCTTTTCACTCCATCTTTCCACCTCCAATTTGGTCTCCCTCTTCTCCTCGTTCCCTCCACCTCCGACACATATATCCTCTTGGTCAATCTTTCCTCACTCATTCTCTCCATGTGCCCAAACCATTTCAAAACACCCTCTTCTGCTCTCTCAACCACGCTCTTTTTATTTCCACACATCTCTCTTACCCTTACGTTACTTACTCGATCAAACCACCTCACACCACACATTGTCCTCAAACATCTCATTTCCAGCACATCCATCCTCCTGCGCACAACTCTATCCATAGCCCACGCCTCGCAACCATACAACATTGTTGGAACTACTATTCCTTCAAACATACCCATTTTTGCTTTCCGGGATAATGTTCTCGACTTCCACACATTTTTCAAGGCTCCCAAAATTTTCGCCCCCTCCCCCACCCTATGATCCACTTCCGCTTCCATGGTTCCATCCGCTGACAGATCCACTCCCAGATATCTAAAACACTTCACTTCCTCCAGCCTCTCACCATTCAAACTCACCTCCCAACTGACTTGACCCTCAACCCTACTGTACCTAATAACCTTGCTCTTATTGACATTTACTCTTAACTTTCTTCTTCCACACACTTTACCAAACTCCGTCACCAGCTTCTGCAGTTTCTCACATGAATCCGCCACCAGCGCTGTATCATCAGCGAACAACAACTGACTCACTTCCCAAGCTCTCTCATCCCCAACAGACTTCATACTTGCCCCTCTTTCCAAAACTCTTGCATTTACCTCCCTAACAACCCCATCCATAAACAAATTAAACAACCATGGAGACATCACACACCCCTGCCGCAAACCTACATTCACTGAGAACCAATCACTTTCCTCTCTTCCTACACGTACACATGCCTTACATCCTCGATAAAAACTTTTCACTGCTTCTAACAACTTGCCTCCCACACCATATATTCTTAATACCTTCCACAGAGCATCTCTATCAACTCTATCATATGCCTTCTCCAGATCCATAAATGCTACATACAAATCCATTTGCTTTTCTAAGTATTTCTCACATACATTCTTCAAAGCAAACACCTGATCCACACATCCTCTACCACTTCTGAAACCACACTGCTCTTCCCCAATCTGATGCTCTGTACATGCCTTCACCCTCTCAATCAATACCCTCCCATATAATTTACCAGGAATACTCAACAAACTTATACCTCTGTAATTTGAGCACTCACTCTTATCCCCTTTGCCTTTGTACAACGGCACTATGCAAGCATTCCGCCAATCCTCAGGCACCTCACCATGAGTCATACATACATTAAATAACCTTACCAACCAGTCAACAATACAGTCACCCCCTTTTTTAATAAATTCCACTGCAATACCATCCAAACCTGCTGCCTTGCCGGCTTTCATCTTCCGCAAAGCTTTTACTACCTCTTCTCTGTTTACCAAATCATTTTCCCTAACCCTCTCACTTTGCACACCACCTCGACCCAAACACCCTATATCTGCCACTCTGTCATCAGACACATTCAACAAACCTTCAAAATACTCATTCCATCTCCTTCTCACATCACCACTACTATATATATATATACGTATATATATATATATATATATATATATATATATATATATATATATATATATATATATATATATATGTTATCCCCCTGGAGTGCCCTCTATCATCTCTGGAGCTCCTGCAGCGTTCAGGATGCCTGCTGCGTCCACCGGGCGGGACAACAAGCCATACAGTGTGGTCATGTGGTAGATCTGTCGGAAAAGTGGAGGTCAGCTGAGTCACAGGTGCTCAGTTGAATCGTTGTTTGTAGAGTTGTAGGGTAGGATGATGTCTCGTGCGTAGGGAAGAAAGCATAACTCATGTATCGTCAAGGGAGTGTAGTTTGGAGGGATAACGTGTATAACTAATAGATAGAGCGGTTCTTTAGTGTTTGTCCGGTCATTTCAGTATGTATATGTTTCTTCATTGCTGTTTTTGTTGGGGAATTCTTTTTTCCTTGTCTAGATATGGTATCAGTCAGTGTCATGAAGGCATTCATTTTCTGTGTTGCACTTACTTTGATGATTAATAAGACTACTCCTTTCCGTCCATCATCCCGGGATGATTATTTAGGTTTCCGCACACAACCCAGTAAACTTCTGATGTTTTGTGAGGTAATGAACCGGCCAGCTTCAATATGAAAGATCTGAGTATCAACAGTGTGATAATTTGAGTGCCAGACCGAGACCATCGAACCACACACACACACACACATCCCTTACATGAAATCCCAGGCACCAGACACAAGCAAGACCTCACCCTTGTAACTCAGGTCCCCAGTAACCTGAACCTCCAGATGACATGCAGTCAACTGAACCCTACACACACTACCCCAACCTACCAGCACCTCCCACACTAACTCTGACACCGACAGCAGCAGTGAGTTATCTAACGTGACAAGAGTCCCAAGTGATTCCAGCACTCAGCCATTCCCATGTTCTGCACACGTGCCTTCTCCTCAGTCGACAGGTTTGGGTGGTTACAAAAGTAAACAAAATGTCGGGATTTAAAAGGAAGAAACTACGTGTTCGACCACAGTACTAAAGTGGATAACCGGAATAGCACGCTCAGCTTCCTCATTTTTATCGATACTGGTACAGTAATACATCCTGAGAGGCAGGACCCAATGGGTGAGGTGAGGGAGTTTGTACATGTCAATGAGAAGGTTAGTCAGGCTTGTATGGGATTAACATTTGAAGAAAGAATGTTACTGTACGTTTCTGGGCCACGACGAAGGCAAGTTGTATGAATAAAAGGAAGCAATGATAACTGCCAGGGAACACAGAAGGCCCGGGCGCCCTCCGTCTAATGGTGAAGGTAGTAACCTGATAAGAAGCTCGCACCTCCCAGGGATATGGCACAAGGCTTATCTAACTAATCCAGAGCATCTTGAGAACTTTAACCCGTATATCCACTTACGAGGTATTCCACGCTGCCAAAGTTTTGTGTTGCCCGACCAATGGTCACCAGGTTCTGTAGGGCGCTTCTCACTACGTGAGGCGATAGGAGGTTCATTTCGCAAGGTTAAGGAAAAGGCTAAGCTGCTACTTTTTATGCGTCGTACTGGATTAAGGGGCAAGACCTCAGTAACTTCAGGGGATAACTAGTGAGTAAGTTCTTCTGGTGATGCGGGAAGGTAAACTACAATAGGCGTGTCTGTCCAACTGCATGGTATGTCATGTTCTCTACACTGGGCATGGGGCGTCTCTGGTTGTGCATGTCTTGTTTCATGCGGAAGCCAACATCTCACTGAGTCAGGCTAATGCACTGTGGAAGACTGTGTGCTGGCGCGCCAAGCTTCACAGGTGCTTTCGTATATCCGTCGCCTCAGGTCGCGAGATACTGCATGATGGGCTGTTTGCCCGGAACGTAGGTGGGCACCTGGGAGTGCTGGGGCCTGAGACGCTTACTCCTGTTGGAGGAGAGTGGGGGCACAGCCGGACTCTTCACGCACTGTAGGACGTCCCCTGAGCGTAAGACTTGCGTCTGCAGCCCGCCTACATATCCTCACGCTGTTTCCAACATCCTAAGTATCTTATATACCCCAGGCAACCGCGGGGGAGAAGAGGGTTAGTAGGACGGTGTGGGACACCCTGGTTCTGGAGCCAGAGGCACGGGAAGTATAGGTGGCGCTGCTCTGTGGCCTCCCGCAGCTTGATTGGCTTATGTATATATTGATTTTCTGAGCTGTCAACCGTGAAGCAAATACTGAAAGGCAAATCAGGAACATCCCTTGTCTCGTATGTGGGACACACACACAGGAGAAGCTAGCTAGGTGAGGTGAACTATGATCCTGAGAGCAGCATGTGTGTCCTTACGGAGAATGTGACCATTAACATAGGTGCGCGTCTCTACCACAAGAGAGCACAGTCTTCTTAGGTTAAGCGAATGACCTGGATTTCGATTTTCTTGTGGCGGAAACCGAAGACTCAGGTACGAAAAGTCTTCTACTCAACTTTCTTGGCCATTTTATTGTTAAGGTTGGGTCGTGGGATCCTCGACGGCCTTCACGCAGCAGGCAGACCTAGAAATGCTTGTGCCGTGCTCGCCAGGTAGTTATGTATTCCCGTTGCGACCGAGGCTGTGATTAGATCCATGTGCCAAGATTATGCTGGAATGGCGAGTCATGATCAGTCCGCCTTGAGCTGGGTCTCGCGTGTCATGGACTTACCAGAGCCTTGCAAGCTCCCCTCCCACTCTGTGTGGGTTGTGCACGTCCGTGTGACTTACTCTTTGTCGCTTTCCACGCAATAAACCTGACATTCTCTCACTCTCTCTCTCTCTCTCTCTCTCTCTCTCTCTCTCTCTCTCTCTCTCTCTCTCTCTCTCTCTCTATATATATATATATATATATATATATATATATATATATATATACTATCCCCAGGGATAGGGGAGAAAGAACCTTGCCCACGTAGTCCCTCCGTGTCGTAGAAGGTGACTAAAAGTGGTAGGAGTGGGGGCTGGAAATCCTCCCCTCCTGTTTTACTTTTCCAAAGGATGGAGCAGGGAAGGGGGCCAGGTGTGGATTCTTCCATCTAAGGTTCAGTCATGTATTTCCTGCAAACACTCACCAGGACGCTGGACTGTGACACCCTGCAATTTCCCTTGTCCCTTCTTATACCTGGGCACGACCCTCGCTGTTTCATTCCCTCGGCACCACCACCCTCTTCCGTAAAAGTCTTTAAAACTAACATTTCAAGATTCCTCTTTAAAGTACAGAAGTTTCTGTACAACTCCTCGCATACGTATGGAGAGACTTCGTCAGATCAATACGTCTTATATGGATCAAGATCCTTGAATACACTACTTATGTCTTTTCTGATAATTTCAATGCTTTCCATAGCCCCTTCCCCATTCCATATCATTAGAGCTGGAGGTGTAGTGTCCTCTAATGGGAATATACAATGGAACTTATCATTAAGCTTCTCTCATACATTCTCCTCTTTAGAAACCCTTCCTTTTGAATCCCTCAGCCTTATTAGGTTTTCTTTAATTGATAATTTACTCCTAATGAGTTTATTGAGCTTCACTTGTCTTCCCACCAATGTTTTCTTCTTTTTCTTTTACTTCTTCCTTACCTTACTACACTCACATCTTACTCTCATACATTTCCAATACTGATTAGTTGGTCTGTTGGCTATTTCTTCTTGTTGTATATTCCTACAGTCCTTGTATTTCTGACGTTTTTTATTGAACCATCATCCCTCTTTTACCTGTACTTCTTTCTTTACTCTCACAATGGTAACCTTTGTACAAACCCCCTCAGTGTAGATTCACACAGATCCTTTTGTAACAGAGTTCTGTATTGTGGGTGTGGAATGTCATTTCTTACATCTGTGTTATCCGTTCATGCCCACAAGGTCATGGACATCTCTCCCTTTTGTCTGACTCTACCTTCAATAACCATATACCCATAACAAAGGACAACAACCCCAACCTCTCTGTGCTACAGCAATATATTTACAATTTACAGGACCTCGCGACTCTCATGTATGTGATATTCATTTCTGTAAACTTTTTGTAGATTAATATCGGCATCATATTCACAAGATCCAGATTAATATGCATTATGTAGGTCTTCATTTATTTCCACAATTTTTTACATATGGCACCTTTATAGTTCAGCTGATGTGGTTTCCTTTATTCTTTCACATGTGTGGATGTGTACAGGGTTCAGGTGTGCGCATGAACATACCAATCGTCAACATACCAGAGTAAAACTACCATGGCTGAATAATATTTACTTAAATGTCGTCACCCTACTGAGCAGCCCCTGCCACCCGTGGCTGGGAGCCACTGGCTTACATGTTTCGTCTTCTCAAGTGTGTTATATTGTATGATGTATTCCATGTCTATGGTGGTATACGTACGGATGGTGGAGAAACTTAAGGCCTCTTTCGTTTCCCTCTCTCAATTCTGGTTCAGTCTTTGTTTCCCTCCTGTAGACCTTTTCTATTAGCTCTTTGTGCATTTGTTTGGAGGGATATCATAGTTCTGGCCTATTGTAGGATATGAGCAGCTTGCTGCATATTGTCTTATTCATGTACTTAAATAGAATGATATCTGCCAGCGACAGTTGGTCTCCTTAACTATTCACCTAAGGTGGGATTCAGGCGACAAATTCCAGCCGCTTATTTACATCATAGATGACACCCACATCGAGGACATCTTTAGTTGTGACCCATCCTCTTAATTTACTCAAGTTGAATTTCACCAACCATGTGTCACACCCACTTCTTTCATGATCTTTGTGTCACCAGCAAACATAACCATGTAAGAAGCCATACTTTCAGGCAATTCATTCAGATAGATCAAGAAGAGTACAGGTCCCAGAACAGAACACTGTGGAACTCTACTGGTGACCTCAACCCATTACCAGAAGGTTCCTCTGACATGCGTCGTTATGTTCCTCCCACTAAGATAATCATCTGCCCATCGAAGGAGTCTCTTCTTCCTGCCTGGTTCACTGCCCCATACTTTCTGGCAGGCCAGATACACACAATCCACCTGTCCTCGTCTCAAACAGAGCTCACTCTCTAGCAGAAATCGAAGAGATTTCTTACACTTGACCTTTTCTCAAATCATGCTGTATCTCACTTAAGCACTTTTCTCTTAGCAAAAATCCATCTACATGTTTTCTGATTATCGTTTCCAGCACCCTACATACCACGCTCATGAGGGAGAGCGGTCTGCATTTCAGCGCATCCTCCCTGTCTCTTCTCTTATAGAACAAGTATGACGTCTGCTCTCTTCCAAGGAACCTCGGCACTTAAAACTTTTTCCAGCGACATTATGAACAACATATTAAGTAGTCTGTCAATTGTTCTTAAACACATCTTCAGCAGATATGGACATATTTCCTTAGGACCAGGAGCATTATTTAAGCCGAGATCTTTAGGATTCAGTATTTGCCCCCTTTAGATAATGCTGTACTTTCTATGACCTGCTCCCCATGCCATCTTCTTGGGGCGGTGGTGTCTTCCTCTGTGAAAACACCTTTGAACGTCTTATTCAGTTCCTCTCATTTCTCTACATCTTCCTCCAACACTCTTCCATCTGAATCCCTTACCCTTATTCGCTGCTCTTCAGTTAACAATTTATTGTTGGCGACTTTGTGGAAAAGTTTTGGATTACCTCCTGCCTTATCCACGATAATCAATTCAAAGTTTCTTTGTTCCACTTTCTTATCATGTTTTGTAGTTGTTTCTTGTTCTCTCATATCCCTCATGTCCTGGCTGGCGGAGGTGTCGCTTGTATGCTCGTCACAAAACTTCGCTAAACTCGTCCTCTCCTTTTTCACCTCGCGTTCTTCATCTAAGATTAAAGTGACCCACGTTTCTACCCCTTGCAAATTTTACCGTATCTTTCACCAGGGTGAGCGTCCTGGTTCCTGGCTTCTGTATCAATTTATGATATCTACGCATATTATTGAGTTTTACATAATTTCCAAGACTGTAACTCCTATCTGAATCAGGTTTCACTGATACTCTGCAAGTCCTTAATCACCACGTAAGTAAACTCTGGCATTCCTGTATATGATCATTTTTTTCTAGTTTGCGTATCATATGTGATATTATCAACAGCGTATATCACATACATATTTATAGATAAGATTCAGTAATGAGACTTCAAATTCCTCGATTCAATCTTTTGGTAACTAAAATCCCTTATTATCAGTACTTTACCATTTCTAAGATGGCGTGTGTGAGTTACTCCACGGAAAAAAATAACTACCTTAGTTCTATAGAAAATTTTCCGTAACCTTTTGATATGGGAAAGGTTGTGCCCACGCTAAACTGCGCTCAATCTATTCACGTATTTTTCAAGATAATTCAGAAAGCCACATTGAATATAACAAAAATATGAATAAATGACCTCCCATTTGGAACTTTCATTGAATTTTTCCGAGTGTGTGTGTGTGTGTGTGTGTGTGTGTGTGTGTGTGTTCTATAATGCCACCGGCATATGATTTGCATGTGTTTTACGGTGCTGTATTGTTGAGAAAGGAGTAAGATTTTTATTCCTACCTGAGAATTGGTGGCTAGTTATAGAGTGGTTTGGGCAGGAAGGGTTAAGTATTGTTGCGTAGCGTTGAGTGCTTAACAAGCTGAAGTAGGGCTGTATAGGGAGAATCTTTGTTTCACTCTGAAGGTGTTGAGTATATGTGGTTGCTAGGCAGCCAGTTATTTTTCTGAGTGCAATATTTTGTGTGAGTTGCAGCTTTGTATACTTGCTTTAGAAAGAAGAGAAGATCAGTGTGTATATAATGTGGAGGGACTTTTTTTTTTTGTCCAAATCAGGTGCCAGTTAGTGTCCTGAGGGGCATCTAATTTGTGTGTTGCTTTTGCGTTTATGTTATTGGTGTGGGGAGTGAATGTCATGTACGTGGCGTGTGTGATACCTTAAATGATTGGTGTTTTCTCACGATACTTCGAGATGATTGTCCATTCAAATTCACTAGAGGGTGTGAGCTGGATTCTTGTCTGTCTACGGTTAAAAGACTTCTGTTGGAGAGGCACACATTTCGCTCTGGGTGAGACGCTGTTCCAACTGTATAATGTAGTGCTTCAAGTTTGATGTTGCTACTGTGGAGTTAGGGTGTTGTGATGTGATTGTGAGGGCGTTTACATACGAAAAGGCCTTCATGTTAAGGTTTGCTTAATGTAATGGGAAGTCAAAAAGGTTCGATAGAACTGGAGAAAGAGCTGCTCCTTCAAGAAATCCAATGTAGAGTTTTAGTGTTTTAAAGGTGAAGCTATTATGAGTGACTGGCACGGCGGCGAGCTACGAAACTGGCCAACAACTTTTTTTTGTCTCTGTTGTGTAAAGTGGTGTCAGGTACTTTTTGTGTGAGGATTCGTTGGGAGACAGTGACAAATGCTTCTTTGATGTCTACTGCCACTAGTCCTGTGTGGGCGGGGGTTGGGTGAATCCACCGAAGACATGTGTTAGCTCAGTGTGTAATGTGGTGGTAGAGTGTTTGGTTCTGAAGCCATGCTTTGAGGCTATGGTCATCCATTCTGAATGCCGCCAGGGAATCCTATGCTCTAATTCTTAATATATCGAAATTTACTGGCAGAGTGAGACATCATGGAGTGATCTTCAACCTCTCCTCTTTTAACTCATTCCTATCCTCCTCTCTTGCCGGTCTATTTCATCAATCTCTCCCTCTTTCTAGCAGCAGAGGAGTCCCTCAGGATCCTATCCTGACGATGAAAGAGGCGAAAAAATACTGAAGGAAAAGTTACGATGTAACAATAAAACTCTGAATAGGTCGTAAGTCACTGCCCAGAAATTATCGTCTTATTAGTTTAACGTCTGCAGTTGGAATACTTAACGAAGCCATCATTCAAGACAGAGGGAACCACCACTAGATAAACGATTCGACGAAATCGCTCACGTCTGACAAATCTGCTAGATTTATGATAGAGTCAACAAGTACGAGGAAAGTAAAGCAGGTGATGTTATCAGTCAAGATTTTCAAAAAGCTTTCTACAAGGTTCTGCATCAAAGGTTACTGACAAAAATCGTCACACAGCATTGATGGGGTTGTACTTCACTGATTAGGAAATTGGCTGACTGGCCGTAAACAAAGGGTTGCGATTAATGGTCAAGTCTCACATTGGTTCGAAGTAACAACTGGAGTGCCACAAGGATCAGTGTTAGGACTGGTTCTCTTTTTTATATACATTAATGATATTGATCCTTATGGGCTGCATTGCAAGATATCAAAATTCGTTGATGACATAAAGCCGGGAAATAAATCTGCCAATGAACTTGAACGTCTACAGCTTCAAACTGACACATAGACCAAGTGCTGGACTGGGCAG
>NC_092241.1:41584796-41739796 GCF_036320965.1 Panulirus ornatus | reverse complement strand
CTGAGTACATGGAAGTGTGGGGCTGGGGTCCAGCCTCAGTACATGGAAGTGTGGGGCTGGGGTCCAGCGTCCAGCCTGAGTACATGGAAGTGTGGGGCTGGGGTCCAGCCTGAGTACATGGAAGTGTGGGGCTGAGGTCCAGCCTGAGTACATGGAAGTGTGAGGCTGAGGTCCAGCCTGAGTACATGGAAGTGTGGGGCTGGGGTCCAGCCTCAGTACATGGAAGTGTGGGGCTGAGGTCCAGCCTGAGTACATGGAAGTGTGGGGCTGGGGTCCAGCCTGAGTACATGGAAGTGTGGGGCTGAGGTCCAGCCTGAGTACATGGAAGTGTGAGGCTGAGGTCCAGCCTGAGTACATGGAAGTGTGGGGCTGGGGTCCAGCCTGAGTACATGGAAGTGTGGGGCTGAGGTCCAGCCTGAGTACATGGAAGTGTGGGGCTGGGGTCCAGCCTGAGTACATGGAAGTGTGGGGCTGAGGTCCAGCCTGAGTACATGGAAGTGTGGGGCTGGGGTCCAGCCTGAGTACATGGAAGTGTGGGGCTGGGGTCCAGCCTGAGTACATGGAAGTGTGGGGCTGGGGTCCAGCCTGAGTACATGGAAGTGTGGGGCTGAGGTCCAGCCTGAGTACATGGAAGTGTGGGGCTGGGGTCCAGCCTGAGTACATGGAAGTGTGGGGCTGGGGTCCAGCCTGAGTACATGGAAGTGTGGGGCTGGGGTCCAGCCTGAGTACATGGAAGTGTGGGGCTGGGGTCCAGCCTGAGTACATGGAAGTGTGGGGCTGAGGTCCAGCCTGAGTACATGGAAGTGTGGGGCTGGGGTCCAGCCTGAGTACATGGAAGTGTGGGGCTGAGGTCCAGCCTCAGTACATGGAAGTGTGGGGCTGGGGTCCAGCCTGAGTACATGGAAGTGTGGGGCTGGGGTCCAGCCTGAGTACATGGAAGTGTGGGGCTGGGGTCCAGCCTGAGTGCATGGAAGTGTGGGGCTGAGGTCCAGCCTCAGTACATGGAAGTGTGGGGCTGGGGTCCAGCCTCAGTACATGGAAGTGTGAGCTGGGGTCCAGCCTTAGTACATGGAAGTGTGGGGCTGGGGTCCAGCCTGAGTACATGGAAGTGTAGCTGATATGAACTCTTCTAATTACTTGCCTGGCCTAATCTAGCTAATGCAGTGGCCAATCTAGAGAAACGTATTCTAGTTTTGCTCTAATATACGATGAGAATACTTTGCTGGATATTATCCTTTATTTTTTACGTGAATGAGATTTTTATACTTACCAGCGGATACTTTGTTTCCTGTACAGTCCCCCTCGGACACGAACATGTTAGGTACAATGTCGACTACTACGTCTCTCTCACACACAGATTCCTGCAGCTTGATTCCTGTTGGATCATATTCGTTTCAAGGTCTTCTTTTAATGCGCCTCATTCTCATACCTTTGCTTTTACCTGGGTTCAGTGTCATTAACAGTCCTGCAGTTTGTTTAGGTTCGCTTGTACTTTGATGCAGTTCTAATGATTCGTCACTTCCCTCAGGACCCTGGCATCATCCAAAAGAAAAAATATATTCAACTCTACATCCTTACTTGAGAGTTGAGTCGAAAGCGGTACGACATATAAAATATCCCAGGCTAACTTTCAAACTTGACCCCCTTGTCCCACGCCGTAATGTTGGTTCACTTTCCCTCTTCTGTAGGTTTTATTTTGTTTTTGCTCCCTACAGATCTGGATGCACTCACACGCAATCCAGCTCTCCTTCTCTTTTGCCTAAAACAGATCTCACACTCTCACAGAAGTGTCAGGCTTCTTACCAATGATCTTTCCCTGTCTCCGTTTGTTTCACGCTTATTTCGTCTCAAGTAGTCCTCCAACTGCTTTCCGATTATCTCTTACAGTAATTTGACGACCATATAACTTCCCGGCCGCCCTTCCTCCTGCGATAATTCAAAAAACATTTCAAGTGGCCTGTCAAGCTTATCTGAATACTTCTTCATTACCTACGAGGGAACTTCCTTAGGACTGTTGTCATTCTGTGAGCTAAGGTCTTTTACAGTCTATGTCTTTTTCATGAAATTTCAATGCTTTCTAAGACCTCTTCCCTATTCCATCTTTCTGGTGTTGGGGCTATAGCGGCTTCCACTGTGAAAACACTCTTGAATCTGCCATTCATTTCTCATATTTTGACTTCATTCTCTACAGTTTTTCCATGTGATTCCCCTACGCTGACTAGCTGCTCTTTAACTGACTATCATCGCAAACATGAGTTGAAAGAGAACTTAAGTTTGTTCCAGGTATGTAAAAGAATGAAGGCTGCATATCACGATGACTTCTGTGTATCAGGCTCGTATCAAATGCTACTCAGGGAAAAAATAGGAAAGAAATTTGTTTCAGCGAGGGAAACATCGCAAGGAAAAAAGAATGTCCCTCAAGGGAAAAAAGCCACAGGGTCAAAGATAAACAAATGGAAAAGTTCTAGGAACAGCCCCATTGAAAATGGTCATGACTTACAAGGTTAGAAAGGACTAAAAAGAATTAGAAGGTAAGGGAAAAATATCCCATGGGAAATGAGTCAAAGAAGATGGTAATAAGGTTAAAGTTCATTATCAATAAGGTCTTCAAAATGGTAATATAAAACGAATCATAAATACGAGTGGTCCAATTTGGCAGTGTTGCAGTTCTTGTCAGTGTAACATCAGGTGATACAGTATTCCTTTCGTTGGGAGATACGAAGAGGATAATTTTGTAACGTCTTAAGTAAAAAATGAAGTATACCACGCAATATTTGCATACTATCTGACGGGGACTAGTTTAATTGTGCGTTATCTCCAGGAGAAGTAGAGCAACAGTGCACAACAGAAGAGGTGTAGCGGAGAGGCTGAAGAGGAGTTGGAGACGGGGCAAAAGTGGAGAAGGTTAGGGGGGCAGGAGAAGGGTGAGGAAGGTTCAAGAATAAGGGGGATGTGGGGGGGGGAGGTTGATTGAGGAGTTGGGGAAATGGTAAAAGAAAGGAAGGGGCTGCGGCGGAAGACGAGTGGGTGAAGGGGCAGGCGAGGGGTAAGGGAGGGGCAGAATAGAGGAAGAGGAGCAGGAAAAAGAGGGTTCAGGGAAAAGATAAGGGAGTAGGATGATATGGGAAGGACAGACAACAGGAGACTTGATGGTCAACGACGAGATTATCTGCTAGAGGACAACAGTTGTGAACTTGAGATCATAATCTTATGTGTGGCAGAAACAGTAGAAGCCACCACTCCCTCGCCACCACTCCCTCCCGTTTAACAGCCGGCAGGAAAATAAGATGCGAAGGAATACCATTTAGGAAATTTGATAGAAAGATGTGAACAGGACGAGGTTGCCACTCTGCCTGCAGTAGGCTTCTCTTGGGAGAAACCTCACAACTGAAATGGGGGAAAAATTGATTTTCAAAGCAATAAATGTAAATACTTCATGAAATATTAGGAAGTATTAATAGTTTTTCCAGTGACATCTTCGTCTGGAAATTATTCCAGTATTTTACCATCCAACAGATGCAAAAACTTTTCCCAGTGTTACATTTTCTTCCTTTCCATTTCATATCCTTATCTCGGGTCGTTCAATCTATCTAATGCAAATAAATTTTCGTACACTATGGTGTGGAATTCATCTAATATTTTGAAAACTTGCATTAGATCTGCTACGAGTGTGGGCTTTTACAGAGAAAATTTTTCAGGTGTCTGGGTCTTTTTCATATCGTACTTCTGTGTAACTGATTCAGTATTGTCGCTTTTCTCTGAATTTGTTCTGGTTTTTCTTCGTCTTTGGTAACCAGAACTGAACAGCGTATCCCATGTGAATTCTGACCAGGACTCTAGGTCATTGCGGTTAACTATTCTGTTATTACTTGTAATAATAATAATCATGCTTTCTATATCCATGCCTGATATTCTTATCGACAAAACGGTTAATATTGTATCTGTCAACACTGAAGTCTAAATCAATTTGAATCTCTCGGTAGTTTTACTTTGTGTGGGCTAATTTCGTGTTACTGGCAACTTTTCAGACTGTACAGGTGGGTCCTGCATACATGACCACTGCTAAAGAAAATGAAGAGTATGTGTGTATGATCCTTGTGGTACCCCGCTTGTCACGTTCAGCCAGCGGGGTCGCTTGACCATTTAATAACCTGTGGCGTTTCCTGTCTGTGAGCCGGCCCGCCATCTGCGATCAAGATCGATTTCCTTTGACGTGTGCTTTAGCGTTAGCTAACTTTCATTTTTTTGAGTGGTAATTTGTCGAAAGGTTTTATGAAAGTCTAAGTACATAACATCTGTGGCTATTTGGAATGTCATTCATAACATATATGACTAAAGAATCCATGACGATGATTGGTTACTCGTTATTTCAAGTCCATGGCGATGATTGGTTACTCGTTATTTCAAATCCATGACGATGATTGGTTACTCGTTATTTCAAATCTATGGTGGTAATTGGTTACTCGTTATTTCAAATCCATGGCGATAATTGGTTACTCGTTATTTCAAATCCATGGCGATGATTGGTTACTCGTTATTTCAAATCTATGGTGGTAACTGGTTACTCGTTATTTCAAATCCATGACGATGATTGGTTACTCGTTATTTCAAATCCATGGCGATAATTGGTTACTCGTTATTTCAAATCCATGACGATGATTGGTTACTCGTTATTTCAAATCTATGGTGGTAACTGGTTACTCGTTATTTCAAATCCATGGCGATGACTGGTTAACATATTTTGCAAATATAACGATCTTATCTTAAACTGGTGTTTCTAACAATCATCCTGGAGTTGAAGTATAGATGACAAGGGGGTAGTACGAAGTGCATATTTTATATCCATTAGCATGTTTCTGTTTCTGGGCGCACTTTTCCCCATTTCAGAAATCTGTCGAAAATTTAGGTGATCGGAAATGCTATTTGTCGGTTTACGTCTCTCAATACTATAGGAGAGATGTCGTCTCGACCACTTGAGTAATTATGCCTTAAATTTTCTTGATATTATGTACTTCAGCGTAAGCAATATCGTATATGTCTAATTCCTCATTTTCTTCAGTTTGAAATACGTTTTGTGGTAGTGGTACATTTGACGAATCTTGGACAGTAAACACTGAATCGAAATGATTATTTAAGATTTCCTTATTACTGTAATTAGTTCAGGTGACAGTTTAATAAGATTATCAGCCCAAAGGGAGATGGTTAGAGTGAGAGGATGGGTAAGGATGGGAGGGGTGGAGGGTTGAGGAAGGGGTCAGGATGGAGGTTGGGGGGAAAGGCGGGGCACGGTCGGAGGAAGGGGCAGGGAAGAGGCGGGGGAAAGAGGCAGGATATGTGCTGGAGAGGGGGCTGGACATAACCAGGGGTAGAGGCATAATAAAGGTAGAGGAGGGGGCAATATTGTAGCAGGGGAGTGAATAGACAAGGGGGCAGGACGGTGGCAGGGGAGGGGTCAGAGGGCCACAGGTGGTGGGTGGAGGGGGCTGGCCAAGAGCTCCTCTATAGACCTGGTATTGATCGTACACATGCGTCAGGTTAGTGAACGCCAGGGGACTGGCCTAATGTTTACATACCCACTACAATTAGCTCTTTGTTAATTTCTGCAGTATACTGCCTACGTAAACATTCTCGGTGTTACTTCCTGATGGCAGAACACATAGGCGATTACTTCACTCGTATTTTCTTTTATCATAGTATAAAGTTTTGCTAGTATAACAAAAGCTCTGATGATACTAACAATATCCCTCGGGAGGAGGCGAGTCTGCCTGCCGGACTCTAGCTATCGTCGGCCAGAACTACATGGGAGCAACGTCGATCTTGGCTCCACCACCGGACCCGCCAGAATCAATAAGTTTCATCCCGATCACTTCGAGTAATATTGAGGGAATGAGATTGTAACGTAGGCACTGGAGAAGATATCAGGATGCCAGTCTCCTTTACTATCAGTTATCTGACGTCCAGTCTAGGCTACTAGTGCTGCGATCGTCGCAGTTCATCATGTTGCTCTACGGTGAGGCTTCACAAACGCTTTTGATCGTGACTCTAAGTACAATGTATTCCTGGCCTGGTGACCCAAAGGGCTGATACATGTAATACGCTGTGTACGTTACAATATATTGTTCACGCAACGTTCACACGCACGCACACGCCACACGTAAGCGGCCACTAATTACAAGAACTAGGGGAAACAAGCGACGTTCTTGGGACTATGTATGGTTATATGACCTTGAACGGGGAAATGGCCAATGACCACATCTTACCGTTCAAGGCCACACAATCATCCAGCCTCTGACCAGGCGATGCTTTACATCAACACGTCATCTTCACAGCTTCAACGCACAAGATGGAAGCCAAAACTTGCTTTGTTTCTGTAAGCTACGATCTCAACCTTCTCCAGCACACCAGTGAACCCTCGCACGTGGCAACATGTGTACTGAGGGACGAGCGTCACACTTCACGCTCACGCTGGGTGACTACGCGTACCGCTATGAGCGTGACACGAGCGTGTGTCAAGTAGATATTCAGACTTCATCTATTCGGACGCATTTTACCTCTGTCAGTATCTTCGTCATTCCCCACAATTCCCCAGTTTCATTATAAGATTATCATCGTAATATTTCAAATTTGCCTCAAATATTCTCCCTTCCCTCCACCACCCCCGAGACCTTACCACGACCCTCAGGGACATCCATGCGACCCTCACTTGGGTGGCGACCCTAGGTGTAGGCAACTAAAGTGTTCTCTCTAAGCCCTGCCGACACCACAGGCTGTGTTGTGGTGTCACGCAAGAGTTCAACTGTAATCCTCAAGATCTGTATGTCTGTTACAGGAGAACCATGTGTTTTGCTGTAACACATGATACAGGACCAGACTATGTACTTATGGGGTAGCGCGTCAAGCTCACCGCAGGATAATGTAGAGTTAACAATAAAGCGTAACGTGATCTATGTGTTGTTGTCTATCATGTATGACGTGAAGAAAGTGCGCGTTTACGAAAGCCAACAACCCACGTGTAGGCGAGGATGGAAAAACAGACGGCAACCTGGAGTAAGGAAAGCGATCTTGACAGCGACTGAAGTGTTGGCGCACAATTTGGAGAGAGAGAGAGAGAGAGAGAGAGAGAGAGAGAGAGAGAGAGAGAGAGAGAGAGAGAGAGAGAGAGAGAGAGAGAGAGAGAGAGAGAGAGAGAGAGAGAGAGAGAGAGAGAGAGAGAGAGAGAGAGAGAGAGAGAGAGAGAGAGAGAGAGAGAGAGAGAGAGAGAGAGAGAGAGAGAGAGAGAGAGAGAGAGAGAGAGAGAGAGAGAGAGAGAGAGAGAGAGAGAGAGAGAGAGAGAGAGAGAGAGAGAGAGAGAGAGAGAGAGAGAGAGAGAGAGAGAGAGAGAGAGAGAGAGAGAGAGAGAGAGAGAGAGAGAGAGAGAGAGAGAGAGAGAGAGAGAGAGAGAGAGAGAGAGAGAGAGAGAGAGAGAGAGAGAGAGAGAGAGAGAGAGAGAGAGAGAGAGAGAGAGAGAGAGAGAGAGAGAGAGAGAGAGAGAGAGAGAGAGAGAGAGAGAGAGAGAGAGAGAGAGAGAGAGAGAGAGAGAGAGAGAGAGAGAGAGAGAGAGAGAGAGAGAGAGAGAGAGAGAGAGAGAGAGAGAGAGAGAGAGAGAGAGAGAGAGAGAGAGAGAGAGAGAGCGGGGGGGGGGGGTAAGGGGATACGAGTTACAACCTGCCAGCAGTGATCCTAAGCCCCGCTGCTCAACCTACCAGCAGTGAATCTCCCACACTGACTCAACCTACCAGATGTCACCCTTTGTCAGTGACTCAACCCACCGGCAGTGACCCTCCCCCGCTGACTCACTCACGAGCAGTGAACCTCCCCCACTGACTCAACCCACCAGCTTAACCAACCGATTATTGACAAAACTTTGTTAATTAAGCTCACACGAACAAAAGTTATTCAGGAAAATAATCGTTGAAGAAGAGGTAAAGTCAGTTAAGGTTATTATGCTTATTTAGAGACAATTAGTGTAATCTTATTAGTTAATGGTGGCCAGGCGAGGCTGGGGGATAGTGGACTGGCGAACCTAGCCTTTCCCAAGGGGGCCGCCACTCACACAGACACACACACACACACACACACACACACACTGCCTGCAGTAGGTGGGGAGCAGCCACCAGCCATGGACGTACTATCCCTCTGAGTATCGAAAAGGTTAGTGACGGTGACGCAATAAGCCATCATTACAGTGGCTCTCAAGTTCCACTTCTTTGCCAAAGTTGAAGTTTTCACTTTCTGTTTCTTATACATGTGCGTTGTTGGATTACACATACCACTTGACAACACATAAAAGTCACAAGAGATTCTGCTCTTAACTCTAATTCTTCCAGCAGTAAGTGCTACGCGCTAGACCTGAATAATAACAAACTCTCGTCGTAAATAAAGAGAATTCAGGATATGGGGCATCGCGGGTTTAAAGCTAACTTCCTCCCTATAGTGTGCACATACGTAAATACAGATAGATAATTGTACAAACAAAGAAACACCAAAACATACATACACATCTGCACGACTCTCCTTGATCTACACAACTGACTGGCCAGAAGGACTGGACTCATACCTGAATATGTTTGCAGATGATGCCGGGGTGTTGAGCGAAGTAAAGAGCTAATGAGGATTGCGTCAACTTACAAAGTGACCTAAAAAGAATTCTGAAGTTGGTCAGAGACATGGCTGATGTTTCAACCCAACTGGGACACAGTACAGGAAGGCCTTGATACGTGTATTGTCAGTCAAGAAATACGCTTCAGGAATGCGGGTGTGAGAGGGACTAGGGAGTCGACTGTATCTAATCAGTCCACTAGAGTTTCACCTTCGGAGAATTGCAAGAGAAACAAAGTGTCTCGTAGTAAACATTAGGATTGCATCCAACCACATGTTTGAGGATATGTTCAGCAAACTGTTTATATCGCATGTTAGGCTATGAAAAATATACAGGTTTCACAAGTTTGGTTCTTCTACTTAAAAAGGTAGAAACATCTAGTAGAAAAGGCTAGGAGGAAAACAAAAGAAAAAAAAAGATGGCACCAGAATTATGAAAGCTGAGCCACAGCGAGTGATGAGAGATCATGATTTTGTCCAAAATGGGAAAGAGAAGAGTAAAGGTGATGATCGTTGCCTTAAGGCAATCAACCAGATGTTATAATATTAAACAGTTCTTCGAACGATGAGAAGACAGCACAACCAGAGGCCACATTATGAAACGGAAAAAAAGAATTTAGTAGAAGATATGTCAAGTACTTTTTTCGTATGTGTGTGGAATTAACTACGTGGTAAGTTTGTAAATGCGAACAGCATACAAATGATTAGAATGTTAAGTGATAGCAGAGAAACGTACAGAGAAGTGGTCCCCCGAGTGTAGAACTCCCTTCCTGTATCGTATGAATAATTAAATGAAAATATCTAATGACACTAACACACACACACACACACACACACACACACACACACACACACAACTACAGACATACAAACATACATTGATAACGCAAGCGTTAATCAAAAGATATTTCTATATTTTGAAAAAATACTGTGCTGACAACACATCTACGATACAATACTGTGTATGATTCGAAACAGGAAGTTCGTCCTAGCTGGATGTGTGTGTCCACGTTGGTGGAAACTGGTCACTCCTCGACCCTATGGGTGTGAGGATGTGTCCACAGCCGAGTGTGTGTGTTTGTGTGTGGTGTCTCCAGAAGTGCTTATGCTTGGAGTCTTGTGTGCGTCTACAGCCCACATATGTCTGGGCTTGGGGATTTGGGTGTGTGACAACAGCCCAGGTGTGTCTGGGCGTGTCTAAAACTCAGGTGTCTACGTCTGGCGTCTCCCACCCACCTCACCCTGGGAGCTGTGCCAGACCTAACATGATCCCAGCCTTATCCTAGTGGGAGGGGAACCATGGAGTCATCTCCCGCGCGTTTGTATAGAACAAAGTTTAAGACAACGAGAATGGAGAACTTGTCCAAACAAATGGGTCTGGGAAAGTAGAATATTCGGCCGGAGACCCCGATACATTCCCTCAACAACACACATCACCGCTTTCTTTTGAGCGAGGACCCACCATTCCCCCTCGGATTCCGTGATAAACGCCTCGCTTCCCCTCGTCTGTTGAAGCTCCGCCCCCCTGTCCCGCGTCCCGTCAGAGCAACGGGGCAGTGAGGGGGTCAGTGTGCTGTCAGCGACGGGGTGGGGTAGACGTCCGCTCCGACATTCTTGTCCCACGCGTGGAGGCCAGACGCGCGTGTTCATTCTAACTTTCTTTTTCTCATTCTCGCGTACTGCAATTATTTTTCTGCTCATCCATCCACGGAGATGCACAAGGTTGTGATGGCTTGACGTGGATGACGAATGACTCGATTTCATTTTTTTCATGTTAATGTGATGTTTTAGTTCCTCTGGATGAACGTAGTTCCGGAAAAGTTTGCTTCACGTTTGAGGCGTCGCAGAGCAAGTGGTGATGATCACAACAGACAATATGTGTTCCAACTGATTTCTAAACTGAACTTCGGAAATACTGATTTGAAAGGAAAGAAATCTATAAGTTTAACCATAATGTTTTAGGTCAGCATCGAGGATTTTGCAAAGCAGGAGAAGAGAGAATTCAGGTAAGATAATAATGTAATTGCAGAGTTATGACTGATTGCTTCCGTCAGGCTACCGTATGAGAATACATAAAACATACTTGTGTACTTCATCTTCTCCCTAGTACAAGAATTACCAGCAAACTGACACACTAGCGTACAGAACATCGGCGAAGTGACTTATCAAAGAACTAACAGACTGGCGCACAGGGAATCATCAAGCAAATGACTGGCGAACAAAATAGTATCAATATATATATATATATATATATATATATATATATATATATATATATATATATATATATATATATATATATATATATATATATATGGGAAACACGAAAGAAGCTGAAGGTTGGGTTATAATAAAAACGACGCGTCGTTTCCACATGCGAGCTGGTGCGACCTCAACTCTGCCAGCAGCCAGGCCACACACCGCCCGCCCCTCACCTCAACCACCGCACTAACAGGTCTTACCTTACGAGAAAGAAAACCTCAACTCTCCTTTGACGCTCAGACCGGGAGATTTTAACCCGTTTATCAAAATAAGGACGCAGGTTCATTTGCATATTAATTGAAGTGGGAGGTAGTATGTAAGGTGTTCTGGGAGAGGCCCGGCAGCCGGCGGCCCAACCTCCTCCTTGTAATGGTACTGGCAGGTGGTGGTGGAGTTAAGGAACGAACCAGACAACATGAAGTGGGACACTGGATGGGAATCTATTCCTGGAGATCTGCTTTTAATCGTAGTTACAAACACACAAGAAAATGGCCTTAATTCAACCCATAAGTTTAAGTCTGGGAGGTCTTAATGAGAGTTCCTAGGAGTCGTCATCTCGTCCCATCGCCAACACTTCTACAAACACCAGGAATGGTCATCCCATCCCTTCACCAACTACCCAACAGAAGCTGAAGTGGTCACCCCACCTCATTACCAGCAGCCTCTGCAAACACCCATTGGTCATCTCCATCCCATCACCATATCTCGACATACTGAAGCAGTCACCCTCCAACCCATCTCTAACACCCCCCAACAAACAAACGCAGAAGTGGTTGCTCCGTCCCGTCACCAACCCCACCACAAACACTGGCGTGGTCATCAACTGATAACCGAGGGGGACCTTTGTATTACCCCCCTTCCTTCCCTCCCTCCCTCTACACAACACATACTCCACTGGTGCTTAGACTGGTCTGGCTCTCACCAGGTAAGAGTGAGAGAAGGAACAACTTTCCTGGAATCGTCTGTGCCTCTCAGATGCCTTGCAGGTGACAGCGGCCGCGGTCTGGAAAGTTACAGGAGATGAGGGGAGGAAGCCTCTTGCCCACACTAGACAACCATAGAGAAATGACGATCATTAGATGAACGTCAATAATATTAATTCCTCACTCAGTGATCGTCCACTGGGAAGTACATTTGATTCTCGTCATGTCAGCCTCAGAGAATCTTCCTGTTAAATCTAAATCACGTAATGTTAGCTTTAAAGAATCATTGTCGGAGATTTACGAGGATAAAGAACTTATGGAATAATCCTCGTACATAGCAATTTTATTACGCATTTTTCTTTTCTTGAGGCAAAGAAAAACACACGCGGTCACTTTTGATCTGGAGAACGGACACGTGTGTGTGTGTGTGTGTGTGTGTGTGTGTGTGTGTGTGTGTGTGTTAGTCCCTCTAGTGATTCTGCGTCACACTTGAGTAGTGTGATGTGTCAAGTGTGTGTGTGTGTGTGTGTGTGTGTGTGTGTGTGTGTGTGTGTGTGTGTGTGTGTCCATCCAGTTTACAGCTAACCCTTTACTCAAGTAATCCACACCTGGACGTCTGTATATTTACTCTGACTTAAAGTGACGATGTTTTACCTTTTACGTACATAATAAAGGCTTCGGCGTCGAGGTAACATTTACGAAAATAATTGCGATAATTGGTTTAAATACAAGTCTTGATATATCCTCCTTCTCGGAAATGATTCACTGCGAAATTATCGTTATAAATCAATAACAAAACACTAAGTATTTATGATGATCATAGTCCTAAATTCTTTTTATGAGGCTCCGGTAAAAAACATGATTTCAAAGATTCCACCATGAGCTCTCGAGTCATGATGTCATGAACACTCCTGCTTTGTAAGACAAGAGATGTTTTCCCATTATACTTTCAGTTCTGGGCAGGAAGGCAGCATAATAACTCCTATGATAAGCACACTACACAAACACAACGTCTTTAGTTTTGGAAGTAATATCTAAGTGGATTGGCGTGTCGACGCGAGGGTGGCTCAGCCTTCATTGTTGCCGAGTTTGGCCACTTAAATGGAGGTATAGTCCCCCTGTGCACGAGCACTGAACGGGCGGCGCCCTTCTTAGTCAGAAAATTATTTTTTCCCTCTCCTGAGCCCATGGTCCAGCATGTGCTATCTGTTAAAACATAAAGGGACCGTAATGGGTAAATGGTTTCTCTGACACAATATCACTGATTTTCTAGCCTACCATTGTCAGTCACTTGCAATTAATTACGGGTCACTTATATTATTATCGTTAGCGAAGATGGTTCTGTGAGAAAATTTTGCTGTTACAAAGAAAACTATAAAAAACGTCTGCATGTTACATAATGTTTATTTATACTTTGTTACAATGAGAATGGCGAAGTCGGCGCCAGGCGACCTACATATTACACTAGGAAATCTTCCACCTCTCTTCCCTCTCTGCCACCTTTGCCTACCTTTACCCCGCGTCTTCTCTGTCATTCTCATATATTTCTCTCCTTTATCGTGTTTCATACATGCTTTCCTCTGCCGCAGTTCGCTGAGTGTTCGCTGACCTGCGGCTCTCCTAATCAGCGGCCCCACCCTCGGCGTTACCTCTTCACGTTTTTTACCCGGCCATACAAAGCCTTCTCCTCTGTGCCACCTGGGTGTAATCCTCAGTCCCTTCCTTCCGTGTCCCCTTCTCCATCTGCGGCTTCCCGCCTCGGCTCTTGCCAGCGGCCCCTCGCAAGGGTTACCTCCCCAGCCGAAGGTACTGTTGACAGAAAAGCTAGTCGCATGATCTCGACCTCTGGAAAGACTTGCAAAGCTACCATCTTCGACGGGAGGGGATCACAGGCTAGTGTCCTCACTACACTGACACGTCGGGTAACACCTGCCAGGGAGCCACTTAAACAATCCAGAAGAGGTTGTCGCCGCAGGACCTCTGGAAGGAGCATCTCAGTCTCCCTCAGACGTCTAAGGACTTGCACTGACCTCAGAGCCTCTTGAAGTTTTTGAGTATGCGACGTTCCATACCCCATCCCCCAGACCATAAGTGTCAGGGAGAGTCTCACTCCTTCCTACCTCACCTCCGGCAGCATCCACAACACCTCCTCCTCCTCCTCCTCCTCCTCCAGTGGCCAATTAATCCGTTTGTAGTGTAGTGGACAACTGAGAAACCTTAAGTCACGAGGAGGAAAGGAATGATAGAAAAAAAAACCCTCTACCACGGTCTCTATATCTTACTACCTCTCTCTCTCTCTCTCTCTCTCTCTCTCTCTCTCTCTCTCTTACAAACACCATTTTCCAGCGAGGGAGAACCTGAAGCCAAGCAAAGAAAACACCCAGGAGAGTCACTACAAACACCCGGGAGAGTCACTACAAACACCCGGGAGAGTCACTACAAACACCCGGGAGAGTCACTACAAACACCCGGGAGAGTCACTACAAACCACCTTCAGCTGACTTCTAAGATCCCGCGACCTCGGGCGTGCGACGGTGTTGGTTGGGAGGGAGGCCCCCCGCCCCCCCGTGCGCTTGTAATACCCATTAATTATTAAGGATTTACACCTGTCGTTAAATGCACACGTACTCCAGCTTGGATTCCAACACGCGTAATAGGATAAGAGGCCATGAGCGCCACTAGCCACCGCCAGGGCTGGAGACCAGATCTCGTACAGTTACACACACACACACACACACACACACACACAGACATATATATATATATATATATATATATATATATATATATATATATATATATATATATATATATATATACGAATATATATATATATATATATATATATATATATATATATATATATATATATATATATATATATATATATATATATATACGAATATAAATATATATATATATATATATATATATATATATATATATATATATATATATATATATATATGTATATGTATATATATAATATTTTCTGTTGAAGGGTTGAGGTTGTGAATCTATCAGCATATGTAGTCTTCTCTTGCTTGATATTTCTTATGTCTATCACAGATAACAAGGTAAGTGAGCATGGGATGGATGGGTAGTTCCAAAGATATCATTATCTCTGGTAAATTTTCCACTAAATTACACATAATGACTTTGCCCTTTCAATTTTTTTCTTGAGCATATATTTTCACTGAAAATGTTAATTCTCTGATGAAAGTGGAGCTTCCTATGAAAAATTTACAAACTTAACAAATCACGAGAGGAAATGTATTTGAGGGTAGAATGGAGATGTTTGTGATAGTGTTCTTGACAAATCAGAAGTGGGAAGAAAGAAGAAAAATGCAACGTCTAAAAATTTTTTCTGTCTCTGTCTGTCTGTCTGTCTCTCTGTCTCTCTCTCTCTCTCTCTCTCTCTCTCTCTCTCTCTCTCTCTCTCTCTCTCTCTCTCTCTCTCTATATATATATATATATATATATATATATATTTGTTATTACTATTTCAATTCACATAACTGAGTTATGTAGGTCAATGCCAGAAAGTAACATGAATCCATACAAAAACTGAGTTATGTAGGTCAATGCCAGAAAGTAACATGAATCCATACAAAAAGCAAGAATCAGTCCCTCACATTGTGGAAGACATAGATCATTCAGTATAAATGTGCCACGCCGCCAACGGTGAAACTAGGAATCTTACTCGTGCACGGGAGGCTCTCGTGGCCACGATATCCCCCAGCACTTACTGATGACAGGGTCTGGCCTGACAACACCTGCTACAATAACAGACCAACACGACCGATGACGCTAGCCAGTACGGTTCTGTCTACTGCACAGAATGTCACGTTAATCATTAATGATACACACACACACACACACACACACACACACACACACAAGTAAACTACTTACCACTACACCCCAAGAATCGAACCCCGGTACATCTGTGTGGCAGCCAGGCAGTCTGACTCCCCAAACACTGCCAGCTAAAAACACCATCACTAGAGGATTAGGCTACCTGGCTGACACACAGATGGTCCGGGGTTCGATGCTCAGTATGTAATGGTAAACAATTTACATCATATATCATGTGTACATTACATATTTGATACACATAACAGCTAGAGAATGGATGTGAGCGGACGCGGCTTTTCTTCGTCTGTTTCTTGGCGCTACCTTGCTAAAGCAGGAAACGTCGATAAGTTTGACTGAGTGATGAATATATATATATATATATATATATATATATATATATATATATATATATATATATATATATACATATATATATATATATATATATATATATATATATATATATATATATATATATATATATATACATATATATATATATATATCCTTTCTTTTTCTTTTAAACTAATCGCCATTTCCCGCGTTAGCGAGGTAGCGTTAAGAACAGAGGACTGGGCCTTTTTTGGAATATCCTCACCTGGCCCCCTCTGTTCCTTCTTTTGGAAAATTAAAAAAAAAAAAAAACGAGAGGGGAGGATTTCCAGCCCCCCGCTCCCTCCTCTTTTAGTCGCCTTCTACGACACGCAGGGAATACGTGGGAAGTATTCTTAATCCCCTATCCCCAGGGATAATATATATATATATATATATATATATATATATATATATTTTTTTTTTTTTTTTTCTTTCATACTATTCGCCATTTCCCGCATTAGCAAGGTAGCGTTAAGAACAGAGGACTAGGCCTTTGAGGGAATATCCTCATCTGGCCCCCTTCTCTGTTCCTTCTTTGGGAAAAAAAAAAAAGAGGGGAGGATTTCCAGCCCCCCGCTCCCATATATATATATATATATATATATATATATATATATATATATATATATATATATATATATATATATATATATAAGATGCATTTTTCTGCTGCATTAGGCGGTTTTCATAATAGACTTGATGATTAACGTGAGGGCATATTAGCATATTATCACTTTACAAAGTGTGTCAGTATGAGAAGATTGAGTGCAGTTGTGTGAACCTGTTACACTCGTATCATTTCATAATATATCATTCAACTGTGTTGTATGACAATATCATTTCTAGTTGTACCAAATGACCCTAGGATCTGTAGTGACTGACGAAAGAAAACGAAGCAGTTCTATGATGAAATAGAACATTGGAGGCTTTTTTTTTTTATGTAATTTGCATATGGAAGTGAACTCTGGTCGATCATAACCCAGTAGGAATACACTCTGGTCGGTCATAACCCTGCAGGAGTACACTATGGTCGATCATAACCCAGCAGGAGTACACTATGGTCGATCATAACCCAGCAGGAGTACACTATGGTCGATCATAACCCAGCAGGAGTACACTATGGTCGATCATAACCCAGTAGGAATACACCCTGGTCGATCATAACCCAGCAGGAGTACACCCTGGTCGATCATAATCCAGCAGGAGTACACTATGGTCGATCATAACCCAGCAGGAGTACACTCTGGTTGATCATAACCCAGCAGGAGTACACTATGGTCGATCATAACCCAGCAGGAGTACACTATGGTCGATCATAACCCAGCAGGAGTACACTATGGTCGATCATAACCCAGCAGGAGTACACTATGGTCGATCATAACCCAGTAGGAGTACACTATGGTCGATCATAACCCAGCAGGAGTACACCCTGGTCGATCATAACCCAGCAGGAGTACACTATGGTCGATCATAACCCAGCAGGAGTACACTATGGTTGATCATAACCCAGCAGGAGTACACTCTGGTTGATCATAACCCAGCAGGAGTACACTATGGTTGATCATAACCCAGCAGGAGTACACTCTGGTTGATCATAACCCAGCAGGAGTACACTCTGGTTGATCATAACCCAGCAGGAGTACACTCTGGTTGATCATAACCCAGCAGGAGTACACTATGGTCGATCATAACCCAGCAGGAGTACACTCTGGTCGATCATAACCCGGCAGGAGTACACTCTGGTTGATCATAACCCAGCAGGAGTACACTATGGTCGATCATAACCCAGCAGGAGTACACTATGGTCGATCATAACCCAGCAGGAGTACACTCTGGTTGATCATAACCCAGCAGGAGTACACTCTGGTTGATCATAACCCAGCAGGAGTACACTCTGGTTGATCATAACCCAGCAGGAGTACACTCTGGTTGATCATAACCCAGCAGGAGTACACTATGGTCGATCATAACCCAGCAGGAGTACACCCTGGTCAATCATAACCCGGCAGGAGTACATAAGACTCTTATTATAAGTGTGGTGTTGCATGTGTCAGACTATATACTATCTGTTAACTGTTGTGGAAGTACGTAAGTGTAGCAAATGGAATTAAAGTAACTTTGACATTACAAATTATAACTATGTAGTTAATGGAATCCAGATTACAGTGGTGTAATAATAAAATTCGGATCACACTGAAATTACGGATTATGATGATATATTAACTTGGAATTATGATAACACTGAAGTTATTGATAAGCATGAGGCACAAAACAGAACTTAGACATATCGTAACCTATAGATTACCATGGATAATAGATTGTGCAAAATTCTCGTCACCTCATTAATGAAATTCCTGTGTAAGTAGAATTTTTTTTTCACTACTGATTATATACTGTAATATTTATGGCATTTCTCAAGGTGCTGAGGCCACCTTCAACACAGCCAACTTGTGACTCTGAACTTTTGACATTTTGAGATCAATGATATTATCCTCGAGTCCGTGGGGGGGAGGGGGGGGGTTTGAGGTCAGAGCTTTAGGGACCCCAGGATGAAGTTACTAGGTATAATCACTGCAAATTTAACCTTCTGTTCATCCTAGATAATGACACGCACCCCAGCCTGGCCCGGCACAGCCCAACAGCCAAGGATTAATTATGCTAATTGCTTAACGAACTTTGATCTTTTGAGCTTAAAATGATATCTCTTGTGGGCTCGTAAAGTAAATGTGATGCACTTTGTCTCACTTAAGGGTTATCATACAGACACACACACACACACACACACACACACACACACACACACACACAAGGTAGTAGTGTCAGTGTGTCTCATCTTGGTAAATCTTTGAGCGGGAGACGCCAAGGTTACATGACTCAGGCTGAAGCATCTGAACAAACTGAATCTTAGAAATGTACCGAACGCTTCAGGCAAAATTCTAAAGCAAAAAAATTTTGTTTTCTTAAAGAAGAAAATCCTGCAAACACTAACACGATATAAGAAGGAAGGATGGAAATCTCCCACGCGAAATATGAAAGATAGTAACGGTCATGTAAAATTTTTTTTATACTACCTGAAAAAGAAAGAAAGAAAGAAAATGGCGTCTGAGGTACAAGTACGCTGGTTTAAAATGAAATAGGTTTGGTTTTCCATAGGAAAATTGGCGATAGTTCTCTGGGAAATGATGCAGAAAACGCGATAGCTGTAGAATGATGCAGGGAAATTCTATTTAAGGATATGAGAGCAAAGCTGATTTCAGTCTTGGGATTTCGGGCGCCGCATTTGAGTGCGGTGTGTTGGAGTGCCTGGCTGCCACGAAGACTAAACTTCTTGACCACGACGGTACAACCCTTGACCACGACGGTACAACCCTTGACCACGACGGTGCGACCCTTGACCACGACGATACGACCCTTGACCACGACGGTACGACCCTTGACCACGACGGTTCGACCCTTGAGCATGACGGAACTACCCTTAAGCACAAAAGTAAAACCTTTAAGCACGATGGTACTACCCTTGGCTATGATGGACTTGTCAAGGGCTAGGCAAGCATACGTATGGGTCGTACCATCGAGGAACGACACCTATGTCCAACATGGAGACAAGATGCTCTTCATCAACTTTCAGAGAGAGAGAGAGAGAGAGAGAGAGAGAGAGAGAGAGAGAGAGAGAGAGAGAGAGAGAGAGAGAGAGAGAGAGAGAGAGAGAGAGAGAGAGAATGCCATTCAGGCAGGGGGAGGGGAGGGGGGGGGGATATTTATAACAAGACGGCCGGTCAACAGGTGAAGATGAGACAAAATACCATCACCATCCTACATTGTGCAGGTGCTACCTCCGCCCAGGTGGAGGGGCTTGGCTGGTGCCTCACTTCCTCAGGAGTATAACACCCAGTACGATCCTCACTATACCTCACGGAGGAGGGCTGATCCACGGGAAAGGTTGTAAGGGAGGATGGCGGAGCATGGATTTTGGTGGCGGAGGATGGTGGAGCACGGTCTGTGATGGAGGATGATGGTGGAACAGGGGTCGTGGTGGAGGAGGATGGTGGATCAGGGATCGTGGTGGAGTAGGATGGTGGAACAGGGGTTGTGGTGTGAGGGACAGTGGGAGAACGAAAGAGAAAAGGGCATATTGTCAAGGTTGTGGTAGAGGATAAGAGATCAGAGGCTGAGTGTGAGCAGGGATTATGGCGTGAGACGGTGGAACATAAATGACTAAAGAATGACGAAACAATGTTGTGGCAGGAGGCTGCTTTGCAACTAGTGGTGGAGGAGGTTAGTTGTTAGCAAGGTTGGGATGGAGTGTGGTGGAGAAAGTGGGTGGTGGTGGTGGGAGGATGACTGAGCATGGGTTGAGGTGGTGGAAAAGGATGGGGCAAGAGTTGCAGTGGACCCCCCTAGGTTGCAGGGGTACTTGAGGTGGTGGTGCTGGTGGTGGTGATGGGTACAGTCTCATTATACGTGACTGATTCATACAACCTCCTGTCGTCTGGCGATAGCAATAACTTGACGTAAGGTTGACACTATCACAGTGTAAATATAATGTGGAAAGAACCTTCTTATGGCCTTTGGACAACACTGAATATTTCGTAGACGAAAGTAAATATATGAATATATATATATATATATATATATATATATATATATATATATATATATATATATATATATATATATATATATATATATATATATTTTTTTTTTTTTTTTATACTTTGTCGCTGTCTCCCGCGTTTGTGAGGTAGCGCAAGGAAACAGACGAAAGAAATGGCCCCCCCCTCCCATACACATGTACATACACCCGTCCACACACGCAAATATACATACCTACACAGCTTTCCATGGTTTACCCCAGACGCTTCACATGCCTTGATTCAATCCACTGACAGCACGTCAACCCCTGTATACCACATCGATCCAATTCACTCTATTCCTTGCCCTCCTTTCACCCTCCTGCATGTTCAGGCCCCGATCACACAAAATCTTTTTCACTCCATCTTTCCACCTCCAATTTGGTCTCCCTCTTCTCCTCGTTCCCTCCACCTCCGACACATATATCCTCTTGGTCAATCTTTCCTCACTCATTCTCTCCATGTGCCCAAACCATTTCAAAACACCCTCTTCTGCTCTCTCAACCACGCTCTTTTTATTTCCACACATCTCTCTTACCCTTACGTTACTTACTCGATCAAACCACCTCACACCACACATTGTCCTCAAACATCTCATTTCCAGCACATCCATCCTCCTGCGCACAACTCTATCCATAGCCCACGCCTCGCAACCATACAACATTGTTGGAACCACTATTCCTTCAAACATACCCATTTTTGCTTTCCGAGATAATGTTCTCGACTTCCACACATTTTTCAAGGCTCCCAAAATTTTCGCCCCCTCCCCCACCCTATGATCCACTTCCGCTTCCATGGTTCCATCCGCTGACAGATCCACTCCCAGATATCTAAAACACTTCACTTCCTCCAGTTTTTCTCCATTCAAACTCACCTCCCAATTGACTTGACCCTCAACCCTACTGTACCTAATAACCTTGCTCTTATTCACATTTACTCTTAACTTTCTTCTTCCACACACTTTACCAAACTCAGTCACCAGCTTCTGCAGTTTCTCACATGAATCAGCCACCAGCGCTGTATCATCAGCGAACAACAACTGACTCACTTCCCAAGCTCTCTCATCCCCAACAGACTTCATACTTGCCCCTCTTTCCAGGACTCTTGCATTTACCTCCCTAACAACCCCATCCATAAACAAATTAAACAACCATATATATATATATATATATATATATATATATATATATATATATATATATATATATATATATATATATATATATACTCCCAATATACAGTAATAACACTAACAGTGCATGATTACTTTTCGTTTCTTTCACATACAACAACTAGACCACACTTGCAGAGGAGTTGCAACGACGTAGAGGAAGTGCCACATCTGAACTACAGCGCCCCAGCTCGATTATCTTTCGGCTCAAATGCAACACTGAAACATTTCCTCTACCTCAAAACGTAAAAGTACTGACGACAAATGCTTAAAAATCGTAGTATAAGAGGCTTTCTCAAAGTAATGAAAAGTCAGTGTCCATGGCATTTTCTCATGTTACAATCCACGTCACATCTGTGTCACGATGTCGACCACAAAGCATAGGGAGGAGGAGGAGGAGGAGGAGGAGGAGTGATAAAAAAAAAACGAGGAAACAGAGGTATAGAAGGAGATGAGGAGGAGTAAGAGAGAAGGAGAGACTGGAGAAGGAAAAACAAATATCATTCACATGAAAACAGTAGGAAGAATAAAGATTAGGGTTACAGATAAAAGGAGGAAGAGAAGAAGAAAGGAGAGAGAGGGAAGGATGAATATGGTGCACGAATACTCAGTGATAGTGGAGTAGGAGCAGCAGGAGGGGAAGGCACCTCAGGAAGGGCACCAGTCCGAGAGACAGCAACACCAGGAACAAGAGACGAGCTTAACTCCCTCTGCCTTCGCTCTTTTTATTCCCCTCAGAGGAGCATAATGGAGGATCCGTGTCTTGCGAGTCACAGATCTGGCCAAACATTTCAGCAAATGTTCTCGATATTCTCCCTGAAGCTGCGTCCCCCTTCCGTTACTTGGTCTCTCCCTGATCCCAGCCACCCTCCGTTATATTCACCGAAATCTTTGAAGTGGCGCACAATTCTCAGTCTTTCCATCGTCGACCATGGCTTAATGAGATGCTACTGAGGAAGAAGTGGATATATATGGTTAATGACGGTTCTTGGTCTTGCCAGGATATGGTAGAGATATTATCTTTTTTTTCTGACAAGATTCGTGAGTAACTTGAGAGTGGATGTCAGGATCTCATCCCTCCTAAGACCTCACTTGGGGTCTGTTGTGTTCGACCTTTCGACTAACAGCACAGTCAGATCCTGTCAGGGTTGAACTCTCGCTCGCGTCAGTTTTAACTAAGTGTGTCGAAATGGTTTAACCATCCTTGCCTCATATGCATGTCTGTTCAACTAATCCTCTTTTACTGGTTCAGCCACTCTTGTCTCATGTCAGTTTAACTTGGTCTGTAACGTTTAACACTGGAAAGCTCGTTCTGTCAGACGTATCAAAAGTTTAGATCGACCTGTTGAGAACGGAAAGGGATATCGCGAGTCCTGGCTGGCGTCAAGCTTGATCCGCGAAAAGCGGTTCGAACTCGACCAGGCCGTTGGGTTGACGCTGGAGTCAAGCTTGACCTACTAGAAGCGGCAGGAGGCTATGGTGTGCGAAGGACACAGTGGCTGCACACGTTGGACAATGGCATGCCTCAGAAACACCTTCCTTGATTTGGTGATACGTGAACGAGGCCGTCAAGCTGATTGAAAAAAGATCCTCGGGATTGGATTAATAAATTAATAGTTCTTAATAAGACTCTCGTCCGCGTCCGACAGAGAAAAAAAAATATCTGAGCATCATTAGTTTGGTGGAGGACTAGATGAATAACCCTGACATAATTTATGGACATTAATCAGAGTGCATCGACTCGAGGAACATTCTATTAGTTATTTACTATAATAGAGAAAATATGGGAGTGGAAGGCTTGAGAGCCACTGTCTGAACTCCAGGTAGATCGAAGGTCTCGATCTTTTCCAGGGTCAGGTGGCTGCTGCTGACGACACTGGCTGTTTGCTGTGCCCGCCAGAGTTCGTAATGACCCAAACTTAAATCAAACTCATGAATGGATATGAGAGGCGGGGGTACATAAGCGGCGATGGGTGGGAGCTACAGGGGGAACGGGGGAGGAGATTGATGTCGAGGGAGGGGAGATGATGGTGGATGGAGGGGAGGAATAAGGTGATAGAAGAGGAGGAAGGAAGAGAGAAAGATGATGAGGAGGGATGGAGAGGGGACTGCCTGTTGACACCATCCGCCTTGTAAGAGCTGTTGGTGACCCCAGAGCCTGCTGGAGCGCTACCTCTCCTGCCAGATGATATCAGATGCGTCATTTATCATTACATGAGCATCAATGTAGCTACAAGGCTCTAGTTAGGGATCTCTGCCTTGCACCGTGAGTCCATGTGACCCGATCCTTCCCACACCGTACTCCAGTGAACGCTGAGTCACTGAATGTCTAAGTGTCTGGTGAGTTATGCCAGTGCACACGATGGATGGTAATATTAGTGGGAGGCATGGAGGTTGTAGTATTGACCGCCAGGATGTTTTAACACTGGATAATAGGAAGTTATATAACTGTGCGCTGGGTAGTCTGAGTTACAGTACTGAACACCGAGATGTTATAGTGCTGAACCTCGAATAGGTAGAGCACGGAAGGTCAGGTGGCTATGGTACTGAATGCCAGGTAACCATATCATTAAACTCATCGAAAGCGACGATGCGACCCTTGAACACGACATAACGACCCCTGAGTATAGTGGTGTGACCTTTCTTAAAGGTCAGGTCAAAGGTTAGGGTTCACAGTTTTAAGAACGGATGCCAAGCAGTTACACCACTGAATTCTTATAGCTGTTACCCTTAATGCCCAGTAGTTATAACATAAAACTGCTCGTAGTTATAATAGATAAAAGTTAGTAGTTATTGCACTTGACGTTCGGTAGTTAACAATGTTAGTTATCACGTAGTTCTAAAACAACGATGAGGGTTATAACATTAGACATCATGTGGTCACAGCACGAAGCTGGGTAGTTATGACACAAAACGCCTAAGCAATTAAAAACATAACTTTTTGTAGCTATAACATATGATACCGGGTAGTTATAACACCAATGTTGTGCATGGGATAAAGTGAATTGGAACGATGTGGTATACTGGGGTCAACGTGCTGTAAATGGACTTAATCTGGGCATGTGAAGCGTCCCGGGTAAACCATGGAAAGGTCTGTGAGGTCTAGATGGAGAAAGGGAGCTGAGGTTTCGGTGCATTACATATGACATCTAGAGAATGGATGTGAGCGGATGTGGCCTTTCTTCGCCTGTTCCTGGGGCGATCTCGCTGACGTGGGAAACAGCGATCAAGTATGAAAAAAAAAGAAATATACATACACACACCCACACACACACACCCACACACGATCAATGATAAACAGGTAAACAACGTTCAGTTTCAGGAGAAGAGTTAGTCAGGCCACAAATTAGCTAATTAAAACAAATATTAACTTTCCCTTAGGAAGATATCAATGGACGATCACTTGGACATGATATACACCACGTGTCATCAATGGACGATCACTTGGACATGATATACACCACGTGTCATTGATGGACGATCACTTGGACATGATATACACCACGTGTCATTAATAGACGATCACTTGGACATGATATACACCACGTGTCATCAATGGACGATCACTTGGACATGATATACACCACGTGTCATTAATGGACGATCACTTGGACATGATATACACCACGTGTCATCAATGGACGATCACCTCGGCATGATATATACCACGTGTCATCAATGGGCGATCACTTGGACATGATATACACCACGTGTCATTAATGGACGATCACTTGGACATGATATACACCACGTGTCATTAATGGACGATCACTTGGACATGATATACACCACGTGTCATCAATGGACGATCACTTGGACATGATATACACCACGTGTCATTAATGGACGATCACTTGGACATGATATACACCACGTGTCATCAATGGACGATCACTTGGACATGATATACACCACGTGTCATTAATAGACGATCACTTGGACATGATATACACCACGTGTCATCAATGGACGATCACTTCGACATGATATACACCACGTGTCATCAATGGACGATCACCTCGGCATGATATATACCACGTGTCATCAATGGGCGATCACTTGGACATGATATACACCACGTGTCATCAATGGACGATCACTTGGACATGATATACACCATGTGTCATTAATGGACGATCACTTGGACATGATATACACCACGTGTCATTAATGGACGATCACTTCGGCATGATATACACCACGTGTCATCAATGGACGATCACTTGGACATGATATACACCACGTGTCATTAATGGACGATCACTTGGACATGATATACACCACGTGTCATTAATGGACGATCACTTGGACATGATATACACCACGTGTCATCAATGGACGATCACTTGGACATGATATACACCACGTGTCATCAATGGACGATCACTTGGACATGATATATACCACGTGTCATCAATGGACGATCACTTGGACATGATATATACCAAGTCTCGACTCATAAGAAGAACAGATTTAATGTTTATTTCTGCTTTAACTTGAACGAGACTGATAGTTGCAACACACAGGTTTACTCAAAGAGGAGAACTGAGAGAATAATGTTAAATGGATTTAGAAGTAATGTTTGGAGAAACATGCAAACGGTGATCCTGTCTCCCTTTTGAACAAGAAAATAAAATCCTTGAGTACGACGGCACGACCCTTGAGCATAAGGAACGACCCTTGATGAAGAAGGAACGACCTTTGAGCACAATGGCACGACTACTGGGTGTGATGGTACGGCCTTTGCGTTAAATTGGTGTCAGTTAAAAAGCATCACTGTAAGAGGACGGAAACGAACACAGCATCATCAGAGATCTTCCTGATCCAAGAACTACATCTTGATCTGCTCCTGGTTGGAGCGCACCCTCGAAGATGTAGGAGCCCGTGCTTTGAAAGGGTCCCGGGGTTGCATAAAACGTGTTCATTCATTTACCTTCGATTACCCAAGGATCCCATTCTGGCAAGGTCCTGGTGTTACCCTAGGACCTCTTTTCCAAGAGCCTCCTGCAGCTCCAAGGTTGTGCTTCAATCATGAGCAGGGACAGGATGGACTCCTTTGAAGTGTGAAGTTCGTTGACGAGACTTTATTCTCCTTCGTCAGCTGACGCGGGAAACGGCGATCGTATATGGTGGGGAAGAAAGGTCGCATCCGCTCACACATATTCTGCAACTCTCATATGTAATACATCGAAACCACATCTCCATAACCACAACTAAGCCCTACAAACCTTTCCATGGTTTACCCTGGACGCTTCACATGCTCTGATTCAGTAACATGACAGCACGTCGACCCCAGTATACCACGTCGTTCCAATCCAATCCATCCAATACACGCCTTTCACCCTCTTGCATGTTCCGACCTCGATCGCTCAAAATGTTTTAGTCCAGCCTTCCATCTCCAATTGGGTATATATATATATATATATATATATATATATATATATATATATATATATATATATATATATATATATATATATACATATATATATGCTACCAATATTTCACAAATTGCTCCAATTGGTGCGTAAAGAAATGTAGCTATTTGAGTCTTATTTCCCTTGGATTATACTCGCGTAATCAGCAGACAGCACACGACAAATTCCTGTCAAGTTCAGTGGTCAAAAAAATGTGTATATAAGGCAGATTAGAACCGTTGGCTTTTTATTTCGATCCTCTGTTGTAATAAATACATAAATACAATAAATACAAAAATATACAAAATACATAATGAATACATAAATACATAATAAATACAAAAATACTACAGCTATAATTTAGAGAGAGAGAGAGAGAGAGAGAGAGAGAGAGAGAGAGAGAGAGAGAGAGAGAGAGAGAGAGAGAGAGAGAGAGAGAGAGAGAGACGATATGTGTAAAGGGGGACATTCATGAAATACAGCGGGGAGGAAGAAAGACGCATACATTACAGGGAGGGACTACAGCCACATGAGTAATACTGACCATTGAGGACATCCGGTCACCCACTCCAGCCACAGAGCCTCTCACTCTCTCCTGCACCAGTACCAGGTTATTACAGTACCTTGCAGGGCCTACCTCCTGCCTGCGTGGCTTATAATGTACCTTTTGTCCAGAGTGTATGTTACGAGGAGGTCAGACTCTGGAGGGCTCACAGTACATGACAGTGCCGCCTCCTCCTGTAGCGTACAAATACGTATTGTAATGAAGAGACGCACAGTGAAAGAAGGCTTTGATATCAGTCTTATCTGGGTGGAGATAAGCTTTAAGGTTCTGTGTGTGTTAAGGACTTGGGAGACAGCGTTGTCCCTCACGCATCACCAGAGTCCTACACGAGGAGAATAGATAAAGACCTCAACTGTCTACCAAGATACATCAAAATAGCATTCATTTTAGTGGATAAGACTAACACGAGAAGATACTTCTCGAAGTTTGGTTCACCGCAACCAAAGAAGCACAAAGAGTTAATAGAAAAGGTCCAGAGGAGAACAACGAAGACGGCACTATAATTGAGTTGAATTAAAGGGAGAAGCTAAGGAAGTACTTTCACAGTATAGGGTTGGATCAGAGGAATAAAATACCTTTATGCTTCGTTAATGCAGAAAGCATATATCGGTTACAGAAACATGAGAGACTGTTCCAGAGATAAGGCCTCAATAGTGTAAATCTCCCTCCTAGTACAGTACAGATAAATAATTATAAATAAGTAAGTATATAAACCTATTGACGCACAAAGACATAGGTATATATATATATATATATATATATATATATATATATATATATATATATATATATAGTTTTTTTTTCATACTATTCGCCATTTCCCGCATTAGCGAGGTAGCGTTAAGAACAGAGGACTGGGCCTTTGAGGTAATATCCTCATATGGCCCCCTTCTCTGTTCCTTCTTTTGGAAAATTTAAAAAAAAATGAGAGGGGAGGATTTCCAGCCCCCCGCTCCCTTCCCTTTTAGTCGCCTTCTACGACATGCAGGGAATACGTGGGGAGTATTCTTTCTCCCCTATATATATTTATCTATTTATTCACTCTGCCCCGCCGCCGTCTCCCGCGCTGGCGAGGTTTGTGCAGGAAACAGACGAAAGAACGGCCCAACCCACCCACACACACATGCATACACATACACGTCCACACACACCACATATACACACCTATACATCTCAACGTATACATATACACACACACACAGACATATACATATATACCCATGTACATAATTCACACTCTGCCTTTATTCATTCCCATCGCCACCCCGCCACACATGGAATAACAACATCCTTCCCCCTCATGTGTGTGAGGTAGTGCTAGGAAAAGACAACAAAGGCCCTATTCGTTCACACTCAGTCTCTAGCTGTCATGTAATAATGCACCGAAACCATATATATATATATATATATATATATATATATATATATATATATATATATATATATATATATATATATATATTAGAAAGGATCACAATTTTGCGCGTGATCAAGATATTCCTATCAGTCCACGGGGAAAATGAAACACGATAAGTTCCCGAGTGCACTTTCGTGTAATAATCACATCATCAGGGGAGACACAAGAGAGAAATATAAGTCAGTTAATAAACATCGAGAAGACGAAGCTTGGACGCCATTTGGTAAACATTTGGTAAACATGGCGTCCTAGCTTCGTCTCTTCCATGTATATCAACTGACTTATAATTCTCTCTTGTGTCTCACCTGATGATGTGATTATTACGCAAAAGTGCACTTGGGAACTTATCGTGTTTCATTTTCCGCGTGGACTCATAGGAATATATATATATATATATATATATATATATATATATATATATATATATATATATATATATATATATATATATATATATATATTATCCCTGGGGATAGGGGAGAAAGAATACTTCCCACGTATTCCCTGCGTGTCGTAGAAGGTGACTAAAAGGGAAGGGAGCGGGGGGCTGGAAATCCTCCCCTCTCATTTTTTTCTTTAATTTTCCAAGGGAGGGAATGGAGGGGGGTGCCAGGTGAGGACGTTCCCTTAGTGGCTCAGTCCTCTGTTCTTAACGCTACCTCGCTAACGCGGGAAATGGCGAATAGTATGAAATTATATATATATATATATATATATATATATATATATATATATATATATATATATATATATATATATCACAGTGGTCCAGTTGAACTGATTTACATAAAACTTACAAAGATCCAAATGTAATGTGGGTACGTAAAAAAAATACAAATTACTTTTACGCTTTTATGCAAATAATTCGAGTGTGTTAGCCTGAAACACGAATGGTAACTAGTTTAATAAAGCAAGGGCAGAGTTAGTGAAGGCGTAATTTAGAAGATTAGATCGTAGCGGGCGCAAGATTTATGGAGGCGTCTGGCTGTTAAGACATCGTGCAGGCGTGTTGGGGATGTGGTCAAATTAGGCTCAAGTGCAGTCTTCGCCAGCGGAGGTTCCCGCACAAACACCTTCCACCTCCCATTCACTCGAGCCTGATTGGCCCTTCAACAAGCAGCCCGGGTCGTGATTGGCCGTAGCTCTTTTTGGCGCGAAATGTTCTGATTGGCTAAGTCGTGACTGGCAGTTGTTGCTTTTGGCGCGAATCTTTCCTATTGGCCAGGGACTGAGGCTGCCGGGAAGGGAAATGCGCTCTAGAGGGATGAAGGAAATTGAGTCTTACTATGTCTTTGTTACGGTCAACGTTTGTTCATACATATATATATATATATATATATATATATATATATATATATATATATATATATATATATATATATATATATATATATATTTATTCTATATCTATTATACTTTATTATGACTCATGACCAGTTAGTTCCAGTGAGAGTCAGCTGGAAGTAGACATCCACAGGTATAGACAGAGGAACAGACTTACACTGCATGCCACTGGGGCTGCTATTTTCTTTCTCTTGCATTCTCTTTTCTTCGTTCTCACTTCCTCTCTTCTAATTCCTTTCTCTCATATCTTTCCGTCCCATATCTGCATATCTCTCCCTTATCATTTTTTTTCTATATACATTTATTTTCAATGTTTTCATTTTCTGTGCTTCACAGAAATGTAATTGTTTCATACACTTACGAAATACGTCATTGAGTTTGTGATGGTTAGCTGGCCACAGTATATGCTCAGCTCATGGTCGTCAGACATATCGGGAAGATAAGTGTGTCATTCTCTTTTCCCGTTCCAAGCCTTCCACATTAAGACGGGTAAAAGAGAAATGTGAATATATAAGACAACCAGAGATTAGCTGGTCTTATCACTGATAGTCTCTTGAGGTTACAGTCAATTAACTGTATAGTCATTTATTCTTATAAATGAGAAGTCACTGAGATAACACAGATATGTGCTGAAGACAGTATCATTTTACCTTTCTGTCAAACTTGGCGTCAAATGCCGCCTCCCTCACTGATGACTGTGCACACTCGCTGCCATAGTCTCAGCACTTACCAAAACAAGATAATATTATCCTTCATTTTTTCACATCACTTCTCTATTTCCCACCTTAGCAAGGTAGCGTCAACAACAGCCATCGAAACTTTAGAATTAAAATCTTTGTTTGGCTCTTTTCTCTCTCCCTTTTTGGGGGGAAAGTAATAATACAGGAGGCGTGGACTTTCATCTCCTCGTTCCTGCTTCGCTTAATCGTCCTCTACGACACTCAGGAGCTGCGTGGCCAGTTTACTTTCTCCCACAACCCAAGGGAATGAGGAAGGTACTGCTACATCACAATGAACAAGCCATTTATACTGCTCTATGCACAGTCACTTACACGGATTATACACACAAACTCACACGCATATATACATATATATATATATATATATATATATATATATATATATATATATATATATGTGTGTGTGTGTGTGTGTGTGTGTGTGTGTGTGTGTGTGTGTGTGTGTGTGTGTGTATCTTAGCCCGTTTATTGAGCCAGCCCCGAGGGTATGATAAACAACTAAGTTACTGAACAAAACTTCGAGTTGAGACTAAGGGAGGAATACCATGTACGTCAAGACGGACGCTGCTGGTCACAGGGTGCATCACAGCGAACATATGAACCCAGACTCCCTTACTTGTGGCCAGACGTTATATACCACACGAGGAGGTGAGGAATACGAGCAAGTGAGCAATCGTAGGATCGAAGGAAACTTCTGCTCCGGGAGGAGAGCACTCGTCTCCCAGAGCCAACGCAAAGAAGGACCTCAGTAAAAAGCCAGCGATATAACCCGAGAACTTACAATATCATAATCCGGGAGGTGATCGCTGCCTGACCAGCGTCATCATCCGGGGAACAAAAAAGCTAGCGAAGTAGCGTCTCCAGCGGTGGATAATGATGATGATAATGATGATGATGATGCTGATAACTTTCAGGTTTTATATATATATATATATATATATATATATATATATATATATATATATATATATATATATATATATGTATATATATATATGAGCACCAGAATCCACTTTTCTCGATCGCGAAGAAAAGGAAATGACTAAATTCGAAAAAATGAATTAGGAAGGTACAGGAAAGTCTACAATGCTAAAAAAATAAAAGAAAATATAAAAGCTCTGCAGAAGTAAAGAGAAAAGTTGAGACTAATAACTATAGCAGGACAAATGCCACACTACCCCTGGCCGGAGAGGCAAAAGCTATTAAGAAAAGAGCTCGAGATCTGGCCAAACAAAACTTCTCCAACTCCACCACCACCACCACCAACCACGGCAAGAAGCACAGGAGCCACAGGGGAGAGAGAGAGAGAGAGAGAGAGAGAGAGAGAGAGAGAGAGAGAGAGAGAGAGAGAGAGAGAGAGAGAGAGAGAGAGAGAGAGAGAGAGAGAAGCGTTCATAGCAGGAAAATCTAGAGTTAAGGATTACGGGTCGTGTGAGTTACATGATGTCAAGTGTTGCGTGTGGGACGACGGTGGGTGTTTATGTGTGTGTGTGTGTGTGTGTGTGTGTGTGTGTGTGTGTGTGTGTGTGTGTGTGTGTGTGTGTGTGTGTGTGTGTGTGTGTGTGTGTGAGTGTGTGAAAGCCAGCAGCCCAGGTGTGCGTGAGGCAGAGAGGTTAGGCAGCAGCCTGGGAGGGGAACTTGACGGCCAGTGAGAATCTGGCTCAGAGGGCTCCTGACACGAACCTTGCCTATACCTCACACGGTAGGGCCTGGTCGGTGGCTGTCTCCCACAGTGATCCCCAAGCTTGTGTAGGATACATGAATATTAATCATATGGAAGGATCCAATGATTATTTTTCTCTGAGTAAATTTCTGAAATATTTCTATATTCCTACATTTTCTTAGCTGCACTAACTACAGTCATCATCCACTGCTATTTTCTTTTTTATTTATTCGTTTTCTTTAATGCTGAAGGCTCCAGTCAGGGACAAAGGTCCACACTAAGGTCGGGTCTTGATTGAAATATAGAGAAATTCATGAAAGGGAAAAGGAAAAGACAAGGGAAAGTATTTACGAATTTTGTAGTAGGTGAAAGACATACATACGTACATACTTAAGACATGTCAGTGCGCCTAAGTCAGTGCTGATTTAGATCATATATTCTCTCCATCTCTCATAAAACTATATGTCTAATTAACCGAAATAGTTGTCAGTAATCCTGTCCAAGGACTACTGTAAAATCACATCTTTTTTTACATTATCTTCCCGAGGACTTCTTGTGGCTACGTAATGTAGTTCCGCGGGACCCCGCGAACCACAGTCTAGCGACCCCTGGCCCAACACCTACTGAGAGAGAGAGAGAGAGAGAGAGAGAGAGAGAGAGAGAGAGAGAGAGAGAGAGAGAGAGAGAGAGAGAGAGAAAGAGAGAGAGAGAGAGAGAGGTGGGGGGGGGGGCAGGCTTGCAGATACAACTCCTTCTGACACGTGTCTTCTAGGAAGACGAGACAAAGGAAGCAACAGCGTAACATGCAATGAGAATAGAAATCATCAAAACTGACAGTGTGTTCACAGCAGACACAGGATGGCCGGAGGCAGGATGTAATAAGAGAGAACACCAATATAACAATTATCTACGTGGCTTTTGAAGGCTTTTGCAACATCGTTAAAGACTCGGGGAAATCTAAGGAGAGACGAGGAAGATCTCATTGTTAGTTTCATCTTTTAATCTTCGTCGTTGTAAGACTTGCTGGCTGATTGAAGTCTATGTGAATCTTAATCATTAACCAAATTCTCGCTGTTACATCTCATGTCTGTAAGACGGCTTAACCACGCGTCTCATGTACATGGCTGTTTCAGTATTAATGAGATCATGCTCAATGTTGAAACAAGACATGTATGAACTTCACATTTATACAAACTATAACAGAGACTCTAGAAAATAGTATATATATATATATATATATATATATATATATATATATATATATATATATATATATATATATATATATGATTGGGAGATGTATAAGAGAAAACGGCAGGTCAGGAAGAAGGTGCAGGGTTTGAAAGAGAGGGCAAATTAGAGTTGGGTTGTGCAAGTATCAGTAAACCAAGGAGAATGGTAATATTCTAGAAAGAGGTTAATAATGTGCGAAAGACAAGAGAACCAATGGGAATATCGGTGAAGAGGCCTGAGTGGAAGTGGTAACAGGTAGTGATAAGTGAAGAGATGAAGTGAGTATCTTGAAGGTCTGTTGAATGTGTTTGATGATACAGTGGCAGATGTAAGGTGTCTGGGTCGGAGTGGTATGCCAGGTGAGTCATGAGAGTAGTTTGGTGCAGAGAGAAGAGGTAGTGAAAGCCTTACGTAACATAAAACTTGGCAAGACGGCTTGAATGGATGGTATAGCAGATTAATCTATCAAGAAAGGGTAACTGTGTTATTGATTTGTTGGTAAGGATTTTCAATGAATGTATGGATCATGGTGAGGTGCCAGTATAAGAGCAAGGGGGATAAATGTGGATGTTCAAACTACAGACTTATGAGCCTGTTGAGTGTACATGGGAAGTTATATGGGAGGATACTGACGAAGAGGGTAAAGGCATGTATAGAGAGAGCATCAGACTGGGGAGGAGCAGTGTGATTTCAAAAGTGGTAGAGGATGTGTGGAGCAGATGTTTGCGGTAAAAATGTGTGTGAGAAATATTCAAACACATAGATTTATATATGGCATTTATGGATCTGGAGAAATCACAGGATATGATTGATAGAGATGCCTTGTGGAAAGTCTGAAGAATATATGGTGTGGGAGGAAAGATGCTAGAAGCACAAAGAAGTTTTCAACAAGGGTGTAAGGCATGTGTATAATTGGGAAGAGAGGAGAGTGAATGGTTCCATTTGAAGGTTGGTCTGCGGCAGGGGTTTGTAATGTCACCATGGTTGTTTAATTTGCTTATGGATGGGGTGGTGAGGGAAGTAAATGTGAGTCTTGGGGAGGGGGACGAGTAATGCAGTCTGTGGGGGGTGATAGGGACTGGAAAATGAGTTAGTTGGTGTTTGCTGATTTTACAGAACTGTTGGCAGATTCGAGTGAGAAACTGCAGAAGTTGGTGACTGAGTCTGAAAGTGTGTATGAAAAGAGGAAGGTAAGAGTAAATGTGAATAAAAGCAAGTTGTTAGGTTTAGCAGGGTTGAGGATCAGGTTAATTGGGACGTGAGCTTGAGTAGACAAAACTTGGAGGACGTGAAGCGTTTTTAGATACCTGGTAAGGTCTGTGGGCCTGGTCGAGGATAGGAAGCTATGGTTTCAGTAATTTTCACATGACAACTAGAGAATGGATGTGAGCGCATGCGGGTTTCCTTCGTCTGTTCGTGGCGCCAACGGAGGAAACGGCAATCGATCTTGGTAGAAGTTCTTGCTGTAAATGCATTCTCTTCAAATGACCAGATGACTAGTTTTTTATCATATTCTTTTTTTCAAGTTGTCTATGATCTCTTCTCGCATAGCTGGGGAGGTTATGTAAGATACCTCCTAAAGTTGTCTCAACGTTTCGATCTGAATCCATGAAATCATCTTCAGGATCATGTGGAGAAGCTGGCGAAGCAAGTGGAAATGATTGTGGGTAGCAGGGTGTTTTGGGTAATACCAATAGGCGAGCGTGCATGTAGTGTTACGCGCTCACTGGTTTTAACGCAATGATAGGATGCGTAGCTGTAGCATCCGGTTTTGACCCGTGTTCTGGCTGTTGATTTTTAGTTGTGTTTCCTTAATAATGCTTTGACAATGCGAAAGCATCTTGCGTCTTGTTCATGCTGAAGTATCCTTGTAAATCTAGCGACCGTCTCTCGTGTGAGGATAGTGTTATGCTTCTTGATGACATGTAGTTTGGTGAAGCCATCTTATAAGTGCAGGATAAGCCTTCCGGACAATGGTTCTGCTTCCCAAATAAGTCATGTCGGTAAGGAGCCAACAGTTCCCTTGCTGGCATTTGAATTTATGAGCTGCATTTGATTCTTGTAATGTGTCTTGATTTTTGTACAGCTGATGGTTCATGATGAGGCTGGTTCATGATGAGGTTGATTAAATGTTTCTGTTGCAGATAACTCGCTTAACTTTGTTGTGCCATGTGACTAAGGTTTCTGGACACGATGTCTCGTAGTACACGTTCATCTATCATGCAGGCTGTTCAGATATAGCTGAAGTAATACATTTTGTGTTGTTGTGTTGCATGCAGTCTCTGCTGCTGTAACCTTGTGTTAGTGAGTGTTCTTGTAGCCGTCGTTGACATGGACCTTTTTAATACGTTGTGTTACTGTGTGGAAGCTAAGCCACTTAGATGCAGTGTTTTATATTTGGTGTGACATAGCGTTAGTGACTCAGGTTATGTAGCGATGAGGACATTCACTAATTGCATGTAAAAATCGGCTGAGGTCCTTTATATATATATATATATATATATATATATATATATATATATATATATATATATATATATATATATATATATATACATATATATATATATATGGGCCATTTCTTTCGTCTGTTTCCTTGCGCTACCTCGCAATTGCGGGAGACAGCGACAAAGCAAAAAAAAAAAAAAAAAAAAAAATATATATATATATATATATATATATATATATATATATATATATATATATATATATATATATATATATATATATATATATATGAAATGGTTTGGGCACATGGAGAGAATGAGTGAGGAAAGATTGACCAAGAGGATATATGTGTCGGAGGTGGAGGGAAAGAGGAGAAGTGGGAGACCAAATTGGAGGTGGAAAGGTGGAGTGAAAAAGATTTTGTGTGATCGGGGCCTGAACATGCAGGAGGGTGAAAGGAGGGCAAGGAATAGAGTGAATTGGATCGATGTGGTATACCGGGGTTGACGTGCTGTCAGTGGATTGAATCAGGGCATGTGAAGCGTCTGGGGTAAACCATGGAAAGCTGTGTAGGTATGTATATTTGCGTGTGTGGACGTATGTATATACATGTGTATGGGGGTGGGTTGGGCCATTTCTTTCGTCTGTTTCCTTGCGCTACCTCGCAAACGCGGGAGACAGCGACAAAGCAAAAAAAAAAAAAATATATATATATATATATATATATATATATATATATATATATATATATATATATATATATATATATATATATTTATTATTATTATTATTATTTTGCTTTGTCGCTGTCTCCCGCGTTTGCGAGGTTGTGCAAGGAAACAGACGAAAGAAATGGCCCAACCCACCCCCATACACATGTATATACATACACGTCCACACACGCAAATATACATACCTATACATCTCAATGTACACATATATACACACACACAGACACATACATATATACCCATTCACACAATTCACACTGTCTGCCTTTATTCATTCCCATCGCCACCTCGCCACACATGGAATACCATCCCCCTCCCCCCCTCATGTGTGCGAGGTAGCGCTAGGAAAAGACAACAAAGGCCCCATTCGTTCACACTCAGTCTCTAGCTGTCATGCAATAATGCCCGAAATCACAGCTCCCTTTCCATATCCAAGCCCCACACAACTTTCTATGGTTTACCCCAGACGCTTCACATGCCCTGATTCAATCCACTGACAGCACGTCAACCCCAGTATACCACATCGATCCAATTCACTCTATTCCTTGCCCGCCTTTCACCCTCCTGCATGTTCAGGCCCCGATCACTCAAAATCTTTTTCACTCCATCTTTCCAACTCCAATTTGGTCTCCCACTTCTCCTCGTTCCCTTCACCTCCGACACATATATCCACTTGGTCAATCTTTCCTCACTCATTCTCTCCATGTGCCCAAACCATTTCAAAACACCCTCTTCTGCTCTCTCAACCACGCTCTTTTTATTTCCACACATCCCTCTTACCCTTACATTACTTACTCGATCAAACCACCTCACACCACACATTGTCCTCAAACATCTCATTTCCAGCACATCCACCCTCCTGCGCACAACTCTATCCATAACCCACCCCTCGCAACTATACAACATTGTTGGAACCACTATTCCTTCAAACATACCCATTTTTGCTTTCCAAGATAATGTTCTCGACTTCCAAACATTCTTCAAGGCTCCCAGGATTTTTGCCCCCTCCCCCACCCTATGAATCACTTCCGCTTCCATGGTTCCATCCGCTGCCAGATCCACTTCCAGATACCTAAAACACTTCACATCCTCCAGTTTTTCTCCATTCAAACTTACCTCCCAATTGACTCAACCCTACTGTACCTAATAACCTTGCTCTTATTCACATTTACTCTTAACTTTCTTCTTCCACACACTTTACCAAACTCAGTCACCAGCTTCTGCAGTTTCTCACATGAATCAGCCACCAGCGCTGTATCATCAGCGAACAACAACTGACTCACTTCCCAAGCTCTCTCATCCACGACAGACTTCATACTTGCCCCTCTTTCCAAAACTCTTGCATTCACCTCCCTAACAACCCCATCCATGAACAAATTAAACAACCATGGAGACATCACACACCCCTGCCGCAAACCTACATTCACTGAGAACCAATCACTTTCCTCTCTTCCTACACATACACATGCCTTACATCCTCGATAAAATCTTTTCACTGCTTCTAACAACTTGCCTCCCACACTATATATTCTTAATACCTTCCACAGAGCATCTCTATCAACTCTATTATATGCCTTCTCCAGATCCATAAATGCTACATACAAATCCATTTGCTTTTCTAAGTATTTCTCACATACATTCTTCAAAGCAAACACCTGATCCACACATCCTCTACCACTTCTGAAACCACACTGCTCTTCCCTAATCTGATGCTCTGTACATGACTTCACCCTCTCTATCAATACCCTCCCATATAATTTACCAGGAATACTCAACAAACTTATACCTCTGTAATTTGAGCACTCACTCTTATCCCCCTTGCCTTTGTACAATGGCACTATGCACGCATTCCGCCAATCCTCAGGCACCTCACCATGAGTCATACATACATTAAATAACCTTATCAACCAGTCAACAATACAGTCACCCCCTTTTTTAATAGATTCCACTGCAATACCATCCAAACCTGCTGCCTTGCCGGCTTTCATCTTCCGCAAAGCTTTTACTACCTCTTCTCTGTTAACCAAATCATTTTCACTAACCCTCTCACTTTGCACACCACCTCGACCAAAACACCCTATATCTGCCACTCTATCATCAAACACATTCAACAAACCTTCAAAATACTCACTCCATCTCCTTCTCACATCACCACTACTTGCTATCACCTCCCCATTAGCGCCCTTCACTGAAGTTCCCATTTGCTCCCTTGTCTTACGCACTTTATTTACCTCCTTCCAGAACATCTTTTCATTCTCCCTAAAATCTAATGATACTCTCTCACCCTAACTCTCATTTGCCCTCTTTTTCACCTCTTGCACCTTTCTCTTGACCTCCTGTCTTTTTTTTTTTATACATCTCCCACTCAACTGCATTTTTTCCCCTGCAAAAATCGTCCAAATGCCTCTCTCTTCTCTTTCACTAATAATCTTACTTCTTCATCCCACCACTCACTACCCTTTCCAATCAACCCACCTCCCACGCTTCTCATGCCATAAACATCTTTTGCGCACTCCATCACTGATTCCCTAAATACATCCCATTCCTTCCCCAATTCCCCTTACTTCCATTGTTCTCACCTTTTTTTCCATTCTGTACTCAGTCTCTCCTGGAACTTCCTCACACAAGTCTCCTTCCAAGCTCACTTACTCTCACCACTCTCTTCACCCCAACATTCACTCTTCTTTTCTGAAAACCTCTACAAATCTTCACCTTAGACTCCACAAGATAATGATCAGACATCCCTCCAGTTGCACCTCTCAGCACATTAACATCCAAAAGTCTCTCTTTCGCGCGCCTGTCAATCAACACGTAATCCAATAACGCTCTCTGGCCATCTCTCCTACTTATATACGTATACTTATGTATATCTCGCTTTTTAAACCAGGTATTCCCAATCACCAGTCCTTTTTCAGCACATAAATCTACAAGCTATTCACCATTTCCATTCACAACACTAAACACCCCATGTATACCAATTATTCCCTCAACTGCCACATTACTCACCTTTGCATTCAAATCACCCATCACTATAACCCGGTCTTGTGCATCAAAACCACTAACACACTCATTCAGCTGCTCCCAAAACACTTGCCTCTCATGATCTTTCTTTTCATGTCCAGGTGCATATGCACCAATAATCACCCATCTCTCTCCATCAACTTTCAGTTTTACCCATATTAATCTAGAATTTACTTTCCTACATTCTATCACATACTCCCACAACTCCTGTTTCAGGAGTACTGCTACTCCTTCCCTTGCTCTTGTCCTCTCACTAACCCCTGACTTTACTCCCAAGATATTCCCAAACCACTCTTCCTCTTTAACCTTGAGCTTCGTTTCACTCAGAGCCAAAACATCCAGGTTCCTTTCCTCAAACATACCACCTATCTCTCCTTTTTTCACATCTTGGTTACATCCACAAACATTTAGACACCCCAATCTGAGTCTATGAGGAGGATGAGCACTCCCCGCGTAACTTCTTCTGTTTCCCAATTTTAGAAAGTTAAAATACAAGGAGGGGAGGATTTCTCGCCCCCCGCTCCCGTCCCCTTTAGTCGCCTTCTACGACACGTGAGGAATGCGTGGGAAGTATTCTTTCACCCCTATCCCCAGGGATGATATATATATATATATATATATATATATATATATATATATATATATATATATATATATATATATATATATATATTATATATATACACATATATACATGTATATATATATATATATATATATATATATATATATATATATATATATATATATATATATATATACATATATACGTATATGTATATTTTTCTTTTCAAACTATTCGCCATTTCCCGTGTTAGCGAGGTAGCATTAAGAACAGAGGACTGGGCCTTTGAGGGAATATCATCACCTGGCCCCTTTCTCTGTTCCTTCTTTTGAAAAAAAAAAAAAACGAGAGGGGAGGATTTCCAGCCCCCCGCTCCCTCCCCTTTTAATCGCCTTCTACGACATGCAGAGAAAACGTGGGAAGTATTCTTTCTCTCCTATCCCCAGGGATGCATATATATATGTATATATATATATATATATATATATATATATATATATATTTTTTTTTTTTTTTTTTTTTTCATACGATTCGCCATTTCCCGCGTTTGCGAGGTAGCGTTAAGAACAGAGGACTGGGCCTTAGAGGGAAAATCCTCACCTGGCCCCCTTCTCTGTTCCTTCTTTTGGAAAATTAAAAAAAAAAAAAACGAGAGGGGAGGATTTCCACCACCCGCTCCCTCCCCTTTTAGTCGCCTTCTACGACACGCAGGGAATACGTGGGAAGTATTCTTTCTCCCCTATCCCCAGGGATATATATATATATATATATATATATATATATATATATATATATATATATATATATATATATATATATATATATATATATATATATATATATATATATATATATATATATATATATATATTATCCCTGGGGATAGGGGAGAAAGAATACTTCCCACGTATTCCCTGCGTGTCGTAGAAGGCGACTAAAAGGGGAGGGAGCGGGGGGCTGGAAATCCTCACCTCTCTTTTTTTTTTTGTTGTTTTTTTTAATTTTCCAAAAGAATGAACAGAGAAGGGGGCCAGGTGAGGATATTCCCTCAGAGGCCCAGTCCTCTGTTCTTAACGCTACCTTGCTAACGCGGGAAATGGCGAATAGTTTGAAAGAAAGAAATAAAAAGAGCGTGGTTGAGAGAGCAGAAGAGGGTATTTTAAAATGGTTTGGGCACATGGAGAGAATGAGTGAGGAAAGATTGACCAAGAGGATATATGTGTCGGAGGTGGAGGGAACGAGGAGAAGAGGGAGACCAAATTGGAGGTGGAAAGATGGAGTGAAAAAGATTTTGTGTGATCGGGGCCTGAACATGCAGGAGGGTGAAAGGAGGGCAAGGAATAGAGTGAATTGGATCGATGTGGTATACCGGGGTTGACGTGCTGTCAGTGGATTGAATCAAGGCATGTGAAGCGTCTGGGGTAAACCATGGAAAGCTGTGTAGGTATGTATATTTGCGTGTGTGGACGTATGTATATACATGTGTATGGGGGTGGGTTGGGCCATTTCTTTCGTCTGTTTCCTTGCGCTACCTCGCAAACGCGGGAGACAGCGACAAAGCAAAAAAAAAAAAAAAAAATATATATATATATATAAATTATATATATATATATATATATATATATATATATATATATATATATATATATATATATATTATATTATTATTATTATTATATATTACTATGTACGCGTGTTGCGTTAGGAATTTTGCAAGAAACTCAGACAAAATAGGCCCAAGGTCTTTACTCCTCTAAATATAATATAATAAATCCAGCATACGAAAAATAATTCCTATCTCTTAACTGTAGAAAGAGCAGTTGTTCTTCCACACACGCCGCACATCGGTGTAATACCCTTCCACACAAATTGACAATGTCCTGCACCCGTTATGTTCACCATCGACCACTATGTCAATCAGGGAAGAGCGACAATACCCCTACCCCCTTATGAGTAAGATAAGTAGTATAATATAAATACATAATATATGTTTATCATTTTTTTTTTTTTTTTTGCTTTCACTGTCTCTCAGCGTTTGCGAGGTACGCAATAACAGACGAAGAAATGCCAACTCCCCCCACCCCATACAATGTATATACAGTAGTCCCCAACGCTTCACATGACCTATCAACTCCATGTACAGCACGTCAACCCCGGTATACCACATCGATCCAATTCACTCTATTCCTTGCCCTCCTTTCACCCTCCGCATGTTCAGGCCTCGATCACTCAAAATCTTTTTCACTCCATCTTTCCAACTCCAATTTGGTCTCCCACTTCTCCTCGTTCCCTCCACCTCCGACACATATATCCTCTTGGTCAATCTTTCCTCACTCATTCTCTCCATGTGCCCAAACCATTTCAAAACACCCTCTTCTGCTCTCTCAACCACGCTCTTTTTATTTCCACACATCCTCTTACCCTTACATTACTTACTCGATCAAACCACCTCACACCACACATTGTCCTCAAACATCTCATTTCCAGCACATCCATCCTCCTGCGCACAACTCTATCCATAACCCACCCCTCGCAACTATACAACATTGTTGGAACCACTATTCCTTCAAACATACCCATTTTTGCTTTCCAAGATAATGTTCTCGACTTCCAAACATTCTTCAAGGCTCCCAGGATTTTTGCCCCCTCCCCCACCCTATGAATCACTTCCGCTTCCATGGTTCCATCCGCTGCCAGATCCACTTCCAGATACCTAAAACACTTCACATCCTCCAGTTTTTCTCCATTCAAACTTACCTCCCAATTGACTCAACCCTACTGTACCTAATAACCTTGCTCTTATTCACATTTACTCTTAACTTTCTTCTTCCACACACTTTACCAAACTCAGTCACCAGCTTCTGCAGTTTCTCACATGAATCAGCCACCAGCGCTGTATCATCAGCGAACAACAACTGACTCACTTCCCAAGCTCTCTCATCCACGACAGACTTCATACTTGCCCCTCTTTCCAAAACTCTTGCATTCACCTCCCTAACAACCCCATCCATGAACAAATTAAACAACCATGGAGACATCACACACCCCTGCCGCAAACCTACATTCACTGAGAACCAATCACTTTCCTCTCTTCCTACACATACACATGCCTTACATCCTCGATAAAATCTTTTCACTGCTTCTAACAACTTGCCTCCCACACTATATATTCTTAATACCTTCCACAGAGCATCTCTATCAACTCTATTATATGCCTTCTCCAGATCCATAAATGCTACATACAAATCCATTTGCTTTTCTAAGTATTTCTCACATACATTCTTCAAAGCAAACACCTGATCCACACATCCTCTACCACTTCTGAAACCACACTGCTCTTCCCTAATCTGATGCTCTGTACATGACTTCACCCTCTCTATCAATACCCTCCCATATAATTTACCAGGAATACTCAACAAACTTATACCTCTGTAATTTGAGCACTCACTCTTATCCCCCTTGCCTTTGTACAATGGCACTATGCACGCATTCCGCCAATCCTCAGGCACCTCACCATGAGTCATACATACATTAAATAACCTTATCAACCAGTCAACAATACAGTCACCCCCTTTTTTAATAGATTCCACTGCAATACCATCCAAACCTGCTGCCTTGCCGGCTTTCATCTTCCGCAAAGCTTTTACTACCTCTTCTCTGTTAACCAAATCATTTTCACTAACCCTCTCACTTTGCACACCACCTCGACCAAAACACCCTATATCTGCCACTCTATCATCAAACACATTCAACAAACCTTCAAAATACTCACTCCATCTCCTTCTCACATCACCACTACTTGCTATCACCTCCCCATTAGCGCCCTTCACTGAAGTTCCCATTTGCTCCCTTGTCTTACGCACTTTATTTACCTCCTTCCAGAACATCTTTTCATTCTCCCTAAAATCTAATGATACTCTCTCACCCTAACTCTCATTTGCCCTCTTTTTCACCTCTTGCACCTTTCTCTTGACCTCCTGTCTTTTTTTTTTTATACATCTCCCACTCAACTGCATTTTTCCCCTGCAAAAATCGTCCAAATGCCTCTCTCTTCTCTTTCACTAATAATCTTACTTCTTCATCCCACCACTCACTACCCTTTCCAATCAACCCACCTCCCACGCTTCTCATGCCATAAACATCTTTTGCGCACTCCATCACTGATTCCCTAAATACATCCCATTCCTTCCCCAATTCCCCTTACTTCCATTGTTCTCACCTTTTTTTCCATTCTGTACTCAGTCTCTCCTGGAACTTCCTCACACAAGTCTCCTTCCAAGCTCACTTACTCTCACCACTCTCTTCACCCCAACATTCACTCTTCTTTTCTGAAAACCTCTACAAATCTTCACCTTAGACTCCACAAGATAATGATCAGACATCCCTCCAGTTGCACCTCTCAGCACATTAACATCCAAAAGTCTCTCTTTCGCGCGCCTGTCAATCAACACGTAATCCAATAACGCTCTCTGGCCATCTCTCCTACTTATATACGTATACTTATGTATATCTCGCTTTTTAAACCAGGTATTCCCAATCACCAGTCCTTTTTCAGCACATAAATCTACAAGCTATTCACCATTTCCATTCACAACACTAAACACCCCATGTATACCAATTATTCCCTCAACTGCCACATTACTCACCTTTGCATTCAAATCACCCATCACTATAACCCGGTCTTGTGCATCAAAACCACTAACACACTCATTCAGCTGCTCCCAAAACACTTGCCTCTCATGATCTTTCTTTTCATGTCCAGGTGCATATGCACCAATAATCACCCATCTCTCTCCATCAACTTTCAGTTTTACCCATATTAATCTAGAATTTACTTTCCTACATTCTATCACATACTCCCACAACTCCTGTTTCAGGAGTACTGCTACTCCTTCCCTTGCTCTTGTCCTCTCACTAACCCCTGACTTTACTCCCAAGATATTCCCAAACCACTCTTCCTCTTTAACCTTGAGCTTCGTTTCACTCAGAGCCAAAACATCCAGGTTCCTTTCCTCAAACATACCACCTATCTCTCCTTTTTTCACATCTTGGTTACATCCACAAACATTTAGACACCCCAATCTGAGTCTATGAGGAGGATGAGCACTCCCCGCGTAACTTCTTCTGTTTCCCAATTTTAGAAAGTTAAAATACAAGGAGGGGAGGATTTCTCGCCCCCCGCTCCCGTCCCCTTTAGTCGCCTTCTACGACACGTGAGGAATGCGTGGGAAGTATTCTTTCACCCCTATCCCCAGGGATGATATATATATATATATATATATATATATATATATATATATATATATATATATATATATATATATATATATATTATATATATACACATATATACATGTATATATATATATATATATATATATATATATATATATATATATATATATATATATATATATATACATATATACGTATATGTATATTTTTCTTTTCAAACTATTCGCCATTTCCCGTGTTAGCGAGGTAGCATTAAGAACAGAGGACTGGGCCTTTGAGGGAATATCATCACCTGGCCCCTTTCTCTGTTCCTTCTTTTGAAAAAAAAAAAAAACGAGAGGGGAGGATTTCCAGCCCCCCGCTCCCTCCCCTTTTAATCGCCTTCTACGACATGCAGAGAAAACGTGGGAAGTATTCTTTCTCTCCTATCCCCAGGGATGCATATATATATGTATATATATATATATATATATATATATATATATATATTTTTTTTTTTTTTTTTTTTTTTTCATACGATTCGCCATTTCCCGCGTTTGCGAGGTAGCGTTAAGAACAGAGGACAGGGCCTTAGAGGGAAAATCCTCACCTGGCCCCCTTCTCTGTTCCTTCTTTTGGAAAATTAAAAAAAAAAAAAAACGAGAGGGGAGGATTTCCAGCCACCCGCTCCCTCCCCTTTTAGTCGCCTTCTACGACACGCAGGGAATACATGGGAAGTATTCTTTCTCCCCTATCCCCAGGGATATATATATATATATATAATATATATATATATATATACATATATATATATATATATATATATATATATATATATATATATATATATATATATATATATATATATATATATATATATATATTATCCCTGGGGATAGGGGAGAAAGAATACTTCCCACGTATTCCCTGCGTGTCGTAGAAGGCGACTAAAAGGGGAGGGAGCGGGGGGCTGGAAATCCTCACCTCTCTTTTTTTTTGTTGTTTTTTTTAATTTTCCAAAAGAATGAACAGAGAAGGGGGCCAGGTGAGGATATTCCCTCAGAGGCCCAGTCCTCTGTTCTTAACGCTACCTTGCTAACGCGGGAAATGGCGAATAGTTTGAAAGAAAGAAATAAAAAGAGCGTGGTTGAGAGAGCAGAAGAGGGTATTTTAAAATGGTTTGGGCACATGGAGAGAATGAGTGAGGAAAGATTGACCAAGAGGATATATGTGTCGGAGGTGGAGGGAACGAGGAGAAGAGGGAGACCAAATTGGAGGTGGAAAGATGGAGTGAAAAAGATTTTGTGTGATCGGGGCCTGAACATGCAGGAGGGTGAAAGGAGGGCAAGGAATAGAGTGAATTGGATCGATGTGGTATACCGGGGTTGACGTGCTGTCAGTGGATTGAATCAAGGCATGTGAAGCGTCTGGGGTAAACCATGGAAAGCTGTGTAGGTATGTATATTTGCGTGTGTGGACGTATGTATATACATGTGTATGGGGGTGGGTTGGGCCATTTCTTTCGTCTGTTTCCTTGCGCTACCTCGCAAACGCGGGAGACAGCGACAAAGCAAAAAAAAAAAAAAAAAAAAAAAAATATATATACATATATAAATTTATATATATATATATATATATATACATATATATATATATATATATATATATATATATATATATATATATATATATATATATATATATATATATACATACATAAAGTAGGAGTGTATATAAATAGGAATAAGAATAGAAACTTCAGACAAAACTCCAGGGTCCTGGTGCTAAGGTCTTGATTTACATCCGTCTGTAAAATATAAAAATAAAATCCAGCATACAGAAAAAGAATTTCCTTCTCTTAACTGTGAGGAAAGGATTGCCAGGTTGCTCTCTTCCCCCACGGCCGCACCAGGCGGCTGGCTAATCTCCTCCACTCAGAATTTGACTAATGTCCAGATGTCACCCGCTGTTATGTGTCACTCAGACGTTTTACGAGCTATAGTTTAGAATTCTAGGGAAGCAAGAGCGACAGATTGACAGACAAACCTACACCCTTATAGAGGATAAAGAATATATATATATATATATATATATATATATATATATATATATATATATATATTTTTTTTTTTTTTTGCTTTGTCACTGTCTCCCGCGTTTGCGAGGTAGCGCAAGGAAACAGACGAAAGAAATGGCCCAACCCCCCCCCCCATACACATGTATATACATACGTCCACACACGCAAATATACATACCTACACAGCTTTCCATGGTTTACCCCAGCACGTCAACCCCGGTATACCACATCGATCCAATTCACTCTATTCCTTGCCCTCCTTTCACCCTCCAGCATGTTCAGGCCTCGATCACACAAAATCTTTTTCACTCCATCTTTCCAACTCCAATTTGGTCTCCCACTTCTCCTCGTTCCCTCCACCTCCGACACATATATCCTCTTGGTCAATCTTTCCTCACTCATTCTCTCCATGTGCCCAAACCATTTCAAAACACCCTCTTCTGCTCTCTCAACCACGCTCTTTTTATTTCCACACATCTCTCTTACCCTTACATTACTTACTCGATCAAACCACCTCACACCACACATTGTCCTCAAACATCTCATTTCCAGCACATCCATCCTCCTGCGCACAACTCTATCCACAGCCCACGCCTCGCAACCATACAACATTGTTGGAACCACTATTCCTTCAAACATACCCATTTTTGCTTTCCGAGATAATGTTCTCGACTTCCACACATTCTTCAAGGCTCCCAGGATATTCGCCCCCTCCCCCACCCTATGATACATTTCCGCTTCCATGGTTCCATCCGCTGCCAGATCCACTCCCAGATATCTAAAGCACTTTACTTCCTCCAGTTTTTCTCCATTCAAACTTACCTCCCAGTTGACTTGACCCTCAACCCTACTGTACCTAATTACCTTGCACTTATTCACATTTACTCTTATCTTTCTTCTTTCACACACTTTACCAAACTCAGTCACCAGCTTCTGCAATTTCTCACATGAATCAGCCACCAGCGCTGTATCATCAGCGAACAACAACTGCCTCACTTCCCAAGCTCTCTTACCCCCAACAGACTTCATACTTGCCCCTCTTTCCAAAACTCTTGCATTTACCTCCCTAACAACCCCATCCATAAACAAATTAAACAACCATGGCGACATCACACACCCCTGCCGCAAACCTACATTCACTGAGAACCAATCACTTTCCTCTCTTCCTACACGTACACATGCCTTACATCCTCGATAAAAACTTTTCACTGCCTCTAACAACTTGCCTCCCACACCATATATTCTTAATACCTTCCACAGAGCATCTCTATCAACTCCATCATATGCCTTCTCCAGATCCATAAATGCTACATACAAATCCATTTGCTTTTCTAAGTATTTCTCACATACATTCTTCAAAGCAAACACCTGATCCACACATCCTCTACCACTTCTGAAACCACACTGCTCTTCCCCAATCTGATGCTCTGTACATGCCTTCACCCTCTCAATCAATACCCTCCCATATAATTTACCAGGAATACTCAACAAACTTATACCTCTGTAATTTGAGTACTCACTCTTATCCCCTTTGCCTTTGTACAAAGGCACTATGCACGCATTCCGCCAATCTATATATATATATATATATATATATATATATATATATATATATATATATATATATATATATATATATATATATATATTGTGGCATGAGAAAAGTGGGAGGTGGACAGATCAGAAAGGGCAGTGAGTGGTGGGATGAAGAAGTAACATTGTTAGTGAAAGAGAAGAGAAAGGCGTTTGGTCGATTTTTGGAGAGAAGTAGTGCAAATGACTGGGAGATATGTAAAAGAAAGCGTCAGGAGGTCAAGAGAAAGGTGCAAGAGGTGAAAAAGAGGGCAAATGAAAGTTGGAGTGAGGGAGTATCTTTGATTTTTAGGGAGAATGAAAAGATGTATTGCAAAAATGTAAATAAAGTGCGTAACACATGAGAATAAATGGGAACATCTGTGGGGGAGGATAATGGGAAGGTAATAACAAGTAGTGATGAAATGGCAAAGAGATGGAATGAGCGTTTTGAAGGTTTGTTGAATGTGTTTGATGATAGAGTGGCAGATATAGGGTGTTCTGGTCGAGGTGTTGTGCGAAGTGCGAGGGTCAGGGAGAATGGTTTGGTAAACATAGAAGAGGTAGTGAACGCTTTGCGGAAGATGAAAGCCGGCATGGCGGCGGGTTTAGATGGTATTGCAGTGGAATTTTTGAAAAGGGGGTGACTATGTTGTTGATTGGTTGGTAAGGATATTCAATGTATGGATGGTTCATGGTGAAGTACCTGCGCATTGGCGGATGCATACATAGTGCCATTGTGCAAAGGCAAAGGGGGTTAAGGTGAGCGTTCAAATTACAGAGGTGAGTTTGTCGAGTGGGAGTATTCTTGGGAAATTATATGGGAAGGTATTGACTGAGAGGGTGAAGGTATATATATAGGGCATCAGATTGCGGAAGAGCAGTGTGGTTTCAGAACTGGTAGAGGATGTGTGGATCAGGTGTTTGCGTTGAAGAATGTATATGAGAAATACTTAGAAAAACAGATGGTTTTGTATGTAGCATTTATGAATCTGAAGAAGGCATATGATAGGGTGGATAGAGATGCTTTGTGGAAAGTATTAAGAGTATATGGTATGGGAGGTAAGTTGCTAGAAGCAGTGTAAAGCTTTTACCAATGATGTAAGGCATATGTACAAATAGGAAGAGAGGAAAGTGATTGGTTCCAAGTGAATGTTGGTTTATGGCAGGGGTGCGTGATGTCTCCAAGGTTGTTTAATATGCTTATGGATGGGTTGGTTAGGGAGGTGAATGCAAGAGTTTTGGAGAGAGGGGCAAGTATGCGGTCTGTTGTGGAAGAGAGGGCTTGGAAAGTGAGTCAGTTATTGTTCGATGATGTTACATTTGCTGGTGGCTCATTCGGGTGAGAAACTGCAGAAGTTGGTGACTGAGTTTGGTAAAGTGTGTGAAAGAAGAAAGCTGAGAGTAAATGTGAATAAGAACAAGGTTATTAGCTTCAGCAGGGTTGAGGGACAAGTTGATTGGGAGGTAAGTTTGAATGGAGAAAAACTGGAGGAAACGGAAGTAAGTCACAGGGTGGGGGAGGGGGCGAAAGTTCTGGGAGCGTTGAAGACTGTGTGGAAGGCGAGAACGTTATCTTGGAGAGCAAAAATGGGTATATGTGAAGGAATTGTGGTTCCAACAATGTTATATGGTTGCGATGCATGGGCTATAGATAAGGTTGTGCGGAGGAAGGTGGATATGTTGGAAATGAAATGTTTGAAGACAATATATGTTGTGAGGTGGTTTGATCGAGTAAATAATGAAAGGGTAAGAGAGATGTTTGGTAATAAAGAGTGTGGTTGAGAGAGCACAGGAGGGTGCGTTGAAGTGGGTTGGTCACATGGAGAGAATGAATGAGGAAAGATTGACGAAGAGGATATATGTGTCAGAGGTGGAGGGAACGAGGAGAAGCAGGAGACCAAATTGGAGGTAGAAGGATGGAGTGAAAAAGATTTTGAGCAACCGGAGCCTGAACATGCAGGAGGGTGAAAGGCGTGCAAGGAATAGAGTGAATTGGAACAATGTGGTGTACCGGGGTCGACGTGCTGTCAATGGATTGAACCAGGGCATGTGAAGCGTCAGGGATAAACCATGGAAAGGTCTGTGGGCCTGAATGTGGAAAGGGAGCTGTGGTTTCGGTGCATTACATATGACAGCTAGAGACTGAGTGTGAACGAATGTGGCCCTATTGACTCTTCCTAACACTACCTCGCGGGGGAGGGGGGCGATGCTATTTTATGTATGGCGGGTGGTGACGAGAATGGATGAAGGCAGCAAGTATGAATATGTACATGTGTATGTATGTATATGTCTGTGTATGTATATGTATGAATATGTTGAAATGCATAGTTATGTATATGTGTGTGTTGAGCGTTAATGTATATACATGTGTATGTGGGTGGGTTGGGCCATTCTTCGTCTGTTTCTTTGCGTTACCTCGCTAACACGGGAGACAGCGATTAAGTACAATAAAATAAATATATATTAGAGCAAAAATACATCGCATAATGGTCAAAATACCTCACTGAGAACCGGCACATCACATATCGAAACCAGAGACCAGAGATTGATAGCTAATACAGCGGGACGCCAAACACAAACAAAGACAATATTACAACAGAAAACGTCAGCGAAGCCGTTCGAAGCGGCAGCTGTTGACGAACTGAAACAGAAGACAACACTCCCGTATCTGGGAACACAGGGAGAGTAAATCGTCTCTTATATAAACTACCGAACCCCCGGTCATGCAATGCAACTGGGGAAATCACTGGATGATAATTACTGCGTGAAAGCCAACGACCGGTCCTCGTTAAGGTATCCTCCTCCGCCAATGGCAGCGTTTCGTGAGAGCTAACGACCAGCTCTCCTAAAAGCCTCCCTCTCCACCAATGAGGAGGCAGGTTTGCCCACTCCTGAGGATAAAGGTTATAGTTTTCAATTAAACTTGAAGCTAACTTCCGTCAGTCTTTCCGAGTGACCTGTAGCTGTGACTCATGTTTATGAGTGTGTTGCCTGATGATGGCCTCAGCCGAACGTCAGCCGTCAGCTCAACGTCAGTAAGAACACTGGCCACACCAGCGTCAGTAAGAACACTGGCCACACTAGCGTCAGTAAGAACACTGGCCACACCAACGTCAGTAAGAACACTGGCCACACCAGCATCAGTAAGAACAATGACCACACCAACGTCAGCAAGAACACTGGCCACACCAACGTCAGTAAGAACACTGGCCACACCAGCACCAGTAAGAACAATGGCCACACCAACGTCAGCTTGAACTCTGGCCACAACAGCATCAGCAAGAACAATGGCCACACCAGCGTCAGCAGGAATAAAGGCCACATCAACATTGATAATGGCCACAATAACGTCAGCAAGAACAATGGCCACACCAACGCTGGCATGGATGATGGCTACACCTCCGTCAGCAAGAAACACTGTTCACATCACCGTCAGTAGGAGCACTGCCTATATCAACACAAAACAGAACACTGGCTACACTAAAGTCAGCATTAATACTGGCCACACCAACGTCAACATGGACACAGGCCACACCAAAGTCAGCAAGAATAATAGCCACATAAACGTCAACAAGAACACTGGCTATGTCATCAGTACAGAAACTAGCAACACCAAAGTCAGTAAGAAGACTGGCCACACCAACTCCCCCAAGAACAGTGGCCATGCTGGCCACAGTAACGCCAGAAAGAACACCTGCCACACCAATATCAGCAAAAACGCTAGCCACAGTAATGTCAGCAAGATTACTGGCCAGACCAGTGCCAGCAAGAATACTGGCCAGACCAGTGTCGGCAAGGACACTGGCCAGACCAGTGTCAGCAAGGAAACTGGCCAGACCAGTGTCAGTGAGATCAAGACACTGACCACGTAAGCGTTAGCAAGATCTCTGACCAAGGTAACGTCAGCAAAAACAATGGCCACAACAATATCAGCAAGAACACCGGCCAGACCAATGTCACGAAGAACACCGGCCACGCAAAACGTCAGCAAAAACACCTACTTCGGCCCAGGCTTCGCAGTGGACACCTTTGAAAAGGAATGCAATTGTACCTTATTTTCACTGAGGGAACGTGACTTAAAGGCAAATCTAAGAAACAACTGATGTGAGTATAGACATGACAATACTGAACACTACCTATATGAAGGGTAGCTTCCCGATCTGGCTCACAACGCGAGCCACGAGTCTCTGCTTCTTTTAAACATAAACAAATTAGAAAGAAACTCGCGGAAGCTGTGCGTGCAAAGTTTCACAAAAGACAGGTAATATTCCACACCTCGCACACCTTTTACAAACAATAGCCCTTCACAAATCTATCGACCCGACACGACCCGACATATTCCCCAGGCGGTATATTGGAAACCCACCATAAACCCGGCCGGAGAGCCTTCGTGACAACGGCAGCTCGCATATCCTCTTCCGAGTCCACCAACACACTACTACATAGTCCCGCTGTAATTTCTAAGGAGATGAAGACAGAATCTGACCCTACTGGAGTGATGTTACCTGGACACCTGACACGTACTTAGTCTTTATTTAGTCAATATAGGCGAAGACAGTGTTCATATCTGGCTCTCTTTTTCACACACACACACACACACACACACACACACACACACACACACACAAATATATATATATATATATATATATATATATATACATATATATATATATATATATATATATATATGTATATATATTATCCTTGGGAATAGGGATGAAAGAATACTTCCCACGTATTACCTGCGTGTCATAAAGGCGACTAAAGGGGGAGTGAGCGGGGGCTAGAAATCCTCCCCTCTCGTTTTTAATTTTCCAAAAGAAGGAACAGAGAAGGGGGCCAAGTGAGGAAATTCCCTCTGAGGCTCGGACCTCTGTTCTTAACTCTACCTTGCTGATGCGGGAAATGGCGAGTATGTATGAATATATATATACATATATATATATATATATATATATATATATATATATATATATATATATATATATATATATATATATATATGTATATATATATGTATATATATATATATATATATATATATATATATATATATATATATATATATATATATATATATATATGTATATATATATATAATTCCCTGGGGATAGGGGAGAAAGAATACTTCCCACGTATTCCCTGCGTGTCGTAGAAGGCGACTAAAAGGGAAGGGAGCGGGGGGCTGGAAATCCTCCCCTCTCGTTTTTTTTTTTTTTTAATTTTCCAAAAGAAGGAACAGAGAAGAGGTCCAGGTGAGGATATTCCCTCAAAGGCCCAGTCCTCTGTTCTTAACGCTACCTCGCTATCGCGGGAAATAGCGAATAGTGTGAAAAAAAAAAAAAAATATATATATATATATATATATATATATATATATATATATATATATATATATATATGTATGTATGTATGTATGTATGATGTAGTATTTACGAAGCAGACACGTGATGATCACAGAAGAACTTGTAGACCACGAAGGAAGATCAAAGCAGGAAAATTTGCTTAAGAGCTTTCGTGTATTTTAACACATCAGAAGCAAAAATCAACACATCATAGATGGAGGAAAATATACAGAGACACAAGTAGATGTTACCAGGATCACATCTACTGGTGTCTCTGTATATTTTTCTTCATCTGTGATTTGCTACTATTTGCTTCTGAAGATCTGTCGTATTACACGAAAGCGTTTAAGCAAATTTCCCTGCTTTGATTTTCCTTCGAGGTCTACAGGTTCATATATATATATATATATATATATATATATATATATATATATATATATATATATATATATATATATATATATATATATATATTTATATATATAGTGAGTATAATGATCAATGAGGAAAAGAAATACAGGCACTTGTAAGTAACTTCCTCTGGGCAAGGAAGACTGAGCAAGACCACCCTAACATGGAGGTGTCTGGCAACTTCTCATAGAGCAGAAGTTGTTCTCATGGCGTTCGGGTGACGACCAGAATTCAGGATTCAAAATACTTCTAAGGTTAGTTTACGTTACTGAGGATTTAAACCTCAAGATGATCGTTAATATTCACGTTAAGAGAACAGTATGTCTCGTAGGGGCAGTAACGAACGAAACTAACCACAGTACATAAGACTGGACACAGCAGTAGACCACTGAGTCCACATGATGTCGTTTGTCGCAGTGGTAGAGAACTGAAGCACACAACTCAGTGTGGACAGAGAACAGCAGAAGATGACAGAGAGGAGAAACGTCTGTACAGTTTACATAAGCATACATAAAATCTAGATAAACAGCCACTTTTCATCAAGGAAATTACTCATATCACAGGCGGAGTCACGAAAATATATCAAACGTGAATGTTCGCGTTCAAAACCATGCTCTCAATAGTTACCTAAAGAGTAAACCTTTATATGTTTTGTAATTTTTTCCCTAAGTTCGCCACATAAAGACGTCATTGTATTTGAGGTATAATTTACAGGAAGGAGCATGTTACTTTTCTTCATACATCACCACTGGGGTAGCAAGCTTACACACCATGGAGCTTCACTACCTCATTTGGACAAAACTTAACAGGACTTGCCGATTCATCTACTTTCTTTGCATCTACCACTAAGGTATATACTCTACCAGCTCCAGGTGGAAAAGGCGTGAGGCCCAGGGGGTATATCTCCTCGAGTCCCAAGGTGGAGTGTGCCACTGAGTTACCTCCGATCCTTGCTCGTCTATTTTGCCTCTGCCCAAAAGCCAGAATTTTCCTTTCTCTTAGTGGCATGCCTTACCGCTGCATATCCCTAAGAAATGAGACCGCACCAGTCCCTCCAACTATCTTCCCATTATGCTCACTTCTGTTTCCAAAGTAAGTAAAATTTTCTTAATTCTCACAATTTCAAACAGTTAGGATTCCATTCCCTTTTTTCTTATCACTAGTACAGATTCCACAGGAGAAGGTCTATCGGTAAATCGCCTCTGGTCCTCCTCTCTCGGAGATTTAGAGTCTTTAGTCGTAGCCTTCGACATATCTAAGGCGTTTGTTAGGTTGACATAAGTCTGCTTTCTACACGTCCTTCCTTTAATCTTCTTGCTTCTCTCTGTTCTCCACTGCATTGTCTCCACTCTGGCCGTTTCATTGGTGTAGTTATTGATGGAGCGACATCCCCCTCTCATCTTTACAGCGGTGTTCCTCAGGGCACTGTGCTGTGGTCTACTCTCTTTTCTATAAATGATTTCTCCTATTCTTGTAACCCTATTCAATCTTATGTTGATTCAATCTTATGTTAATGATTTCACTTTAGATACTTCAAATCACTTTCCCTCCACTCTTCCTTTTCATGTTCGTTCTCTTTCTTGTACTGACCATATTTCCTCTCAATTCGATCTTATGCAACATCTAAGACCGGGGAAGCAGTAACCTTGTTTAATGGAAATGAGCTAAAACACAACCTCTTCCCATACGTCAACTTAAGGGTCACTCGTTTCCCTCTGTTCACTTTCAGAACACCACAATTCAACCCGAGAATAACACAATCATGATATTAACTAGATGGAATCAAAAGCTAGATGGAATCAAAAGCTTTACATCTAATTGATAATTCTCCTGGCATCACCTCCTATTAGTCAACCCTCTGTATAAGCCATGCAGCTGCTGCTGCTGCTGCTGCTGATGCTGTTTCTTTGTTCTCCAGGTATTATTGTGGTCATTGTTTTCATGAGGTGTTGTCATGTGTCGCCACCACCAAGGCTCGGACCCGAGGCACGCGATTTGCTGTTACTTTCCACCGTTTCTGTGTGTAGACCGGCCACTCGAAGACTGAACTTTATGATGCATTCTTCTTCTTCCCTCGATCAGCTAAGCTGTGCGAAATTCTTCTTTTAGTCTCTTCCTACAATCTTGCTGCCTTTACGACTCAGCATGCAAACATCTGTGCAGCCATGAATAATATCTTCATTCTTTTCCTCTCACTTTATTCCTTCTACCCGAGATGACCTTTCACTAGAACATGTTCTGCCACTAACATGTTGGTCACATAAGAAATAAGTTGATATCTTGCAAAATGTTATTACCAGTCAACAACAGGACAGCAGCTGGAACACAAGTTATTCCTTCAAAGATAAACATGAATGAAAAAAATGAACTTAAGATCTCAATGTAACTTCGTGGTCATAATGTAAGTTTCCATAAGTAACAGACCGATTTAGCAACGACCATTCTAATGTCATGAAATTCTTTAACTTGATAATTGCTAATGTTAGCAATATACGTATCATAATAACGCTTATTTTGATGTGATTCTTTCTTATGCAAATTAACGTAATTCATTCTATTATGATGATTACTAATTATTTTTGTTAAGCTGAATTCATATAATTAACATATGATTAATGTTTGTTGTTACTATCTGTGTGTTGTGCGGTGAATGTGTTGCCATGTCTCTTTACCCTTTATATATGTAGCGTCTTTATGTGTGTGTGTATGTATACACACACACACACACACACACACACACACACACACACACACACACACACACATATATATATATATATATATATATATATATATATATATATATATCCTTGAGGATGGGGAAGAAAGAATACTTCCCACGTATTCCCTGCGTGTCGTAGAAGGCGACTAAGAGGGTAGGGAGCGAGAGGGCTGGAAATCCTCCCTTTCCGTTTTCCTTTTTCCATAAGGTGGAACAGAGAAGGGGGCCAAGTGAGAAAATTCCCTCTAAGGCTCAGTCCTCTGTTCTTAACGCTACCTTGCTAAGGCGAGAAATGGCGAATACGTGTAAAAAAAAAGAAACAATATATATATATATATATATATATATATATATATATATATATATATATATATATATATATATATATATATATATATATCCGAGTTTAACTGACAAGAGCCTGACGATCATCATTCACAGTTGGGTTGTGGAACCTTATGTCTTCTCAAGACTGTTCTGCTGACCAACAGTAGGGGCAGTAGTGAAAGCTACATTAATGGCAGCTTCTCCGTCCGGCACCACTTACATACAAACCGTTCACCAGCTACAACGTTACTGATGAGATTCTCGTACGTAGCTGATGCAGTCACGTTGAGAGTGGGCGGTTTCATCAACATGAATAAGAACAGTATCAGTTCAGTCTTGTGTTGAGTCCACGGCCGGAGCTGCCGGCAGGGGATTTGTGCAGCTCTGACACTGGTAGGCTAGAAAACTGTCATGATATTCGAATGGCGTTTGCTACAGATTTCTGCTCCATGGCTATAAAGTCTTTCGTCTGCCTCTGGCGTCTGTGCATGAGGTTTATACATGAATCCTATTATCATCTGACATAACTTATCATCAGATTAGATAAAGACATCGATGTTAAAAAGAGCAACTACAATTTTGAACATGAGGTTCAGATAACTTGGCTGAAGAACAAGACACCACAGCCTCCTTTGCCTCCTGTGGGGAGTGACGAGGGAAAACCGAGTATGGAAGTATATATTCCATGTAGATGTCTAGCCAGGATTCAGACGACATAAATACATCAATTTCTTTATCTGCAGTAATGGGTTATGTATTACTGCGCACAATTAAAGAAAATGCTCCAAATATTGCGAAAAGTACTTATGGGGAGGAATGGGTCTCCTTCACACAGGATGCATTTTTTTTTCTTTTGATCAAAACCCGCGAGAAGATTCCTCAAGAAACCTGCCACATCGGGCATCACCTGGATTGCCCAGATACACGCCGTCCACTGCGAATACGTCGGGTCGTATGTATATAACTCTGGAGTGACATGTTTAAAATCATGGCTTCATCTTTAGAACGTAGGTTGTTTAATGGATCATCTAAACGCCTTACAGATGAAGGCGATCCTGGTGCCCATCCTGGGAGTACCCCCTAACACTGACATTAGTTTTACATTTAGATTGTGGAATCAAGTTGTGATCCTCTTCAAGGAACTCCTGATATCTACCGCTCGTGTGTGCCAATGGTCCCATCATGAATAAAAAAAGCGTGTAATTGCTGGTATCATGACAGACGTCTTCTGCAGCATCAGTTCCATTACTTCTGTCAGAGAGCAAAGGTCAATTAGGGCAATACCACGGCATTTACTGCAGTCAACACGGGAATTATTGACAAAATTCGTTACACCTGCAGACAGAAGAAATGGAAAGAAAAGAATATAAAAGACGAGAGTTTAAATTAAATTGACAATGTCGTGGGTTTCTTCAAGAGTAATTACCGTGTACGATGAAAGTTATATTGAGAGACAGACTTCAGGTCATGAAGGCTCGAGATAATGCTTATAATGTATGTTTACAAATTATAGAATAATTTGCAAGAATGTCTACACTGTATTTCTCAAGTTTGAAGGCTGTATATATATGTGTATATATATATATATATATATATATATATATATATATATATATATATATATATATATATATATATATATATATATATATACAGGGCTCTTTCCTTCCTCCCTCCTGCTGCTGCTGCTTCCACACTTGGTCGTTGGCCGGTGGACATCGGTTTATCTGCTAAGCTATGAAAAAAACGCATAAACCTCGCTATCGGCCCACTAGCCATGAAATTCGGTCCATTAAGCCACTTACAGCGACCTTTCAATATCTTAAAAATAGCTTATGAAAAAAAGGGCCTGGGAGTGGATGTATCTGGTGGTGTTCCCAGAGTGAGTGACGGGCTGCAGGCTGCCTGGGAGGGGAGGAAGTAAGGATAAAGCTCTTCGCCTTCATTGTATAAAAGGAGTCGAGAGTCGTGGATCAACAAGTTAAAGCGAGTGTTTGTGATCATTTAACTTGGGGGGAGGGATGGCTCGCTGCCACGGGATACTTCTGGTGCCTGTGTGGTGGCGCTCCAGTGATACAGGTATTGCGACAGGCAGGTATTGAGAGAGGCAGTTATTGACAGAGGCAGGCACTGAGAGAGGCAGGCACTGAGAGAGGCTGGTACAGAGAGAGGCAGGGACTGAGACAAGCCGGTATTGAGGTAGCCGGGTACTGTGACACGTAATTATTGCGAAGGGAGGTTGTTGTGGCAGAGAGATGCTGCTACTGGTAAATGGGTAATTTTTCTGAAGTGTGTACCCAGAGGAGTGGAGCTGGAGCCGAAAGTCAAATTTTCGTCCGACGTTTACAAGGAAGTACTTTCTTAGGCATGGTACCATGACCCATGAATACAACACTAAGACCCTGAAATACGACGCTATGATCCATGAGTACGGCACTATGAGCCTGGAATGCGACGCTATGAGCCTTGAGTATGGCACTATGAACCTGGAAAACGACGCTATGGTCCTTGAGTACGACTCTATAGTTCTTGAGTACGACGCTATGGTCCTCGAGTACGACGTTATGCCCCTTAAGTACGACGCTATAGCCTGTTAGGACGACGTTACGGCAACTTGGTATGATGCCCTGGTCTGTGATTTGACTCCTCAGGGGTCAGGTCATATGTCAGGCCATCATACCACAAGGGTCGTTCCGTCCAGCTCTGAGGGTTAAGAATTTTATACCATTAGATCTGGGAACTCGTCAGATTAAATCCTTTAGATCACTGGTGCTAAAGTATTTTTCCTTTCACAACTGTTAAGACCAAACCCTTAGATCAATATTTGGCCATTGTCCAGATGATGACCGTAGATCAACAGTTCTACTGTGAGGTTTAATTAATGGTTCTAATGCACATTTTGATTTTAGGCATTGTCCAGGTAATACCCTTAGATCAATGGTTCCTCTGTACGTTTTAATCATGGCATTGGTAAGATTACACCTTACATAATCAATGGTTTTAGAGTACGTTTTATTCTGGATAATGTTCAGATTAAACCCTTTGATCAATGGTTCTATCTCTAAGCACTGCTCAAATCACTGGTTCTAAGTACTTTTTTAATCTGATTATATAGTTCTAATGTATTCGTAACTGAGAACTGACCATATCAAACTGCGTATCAGTGGATTGTGGATAAGGCAGTGCTCCTTTCAGTCGGGCATTTCTTTTCCTGGTGTGTACAGATAGTGTGTGATATTGATATGACATCTGCATCAGCGCCATGGCTTGGCGCTCTCTTTGGCCCTGGCCATAGGAGGCATCCCGCTGTGCTCCTTCTGAGGCAGTCATAGCCGAGACACAGACTGTCATACGACGGAGAGGAAGTGGTCTTCCTTCCTCCTTGTTGATGTGTTCCTGGTGACCTGTGGTCTTGATGATTCATATGTGTGGTTCTTGGTAATCTGAGGATTTAAAACCCGTGACCCGTGGACTTGATGACCTGTGGTCTTGATGACCTGTGGTGGTCTTGATGACCTGTGGATGTGTTCTTGATGTCCTGTGGTCATGATGACCCAGCGGTGTGTCTCTGGTGACGTGTGGTCTTGATGACCCATCTGTGTCGTGTTGGTGATCTGTGGTTCTGATGACCCAGCGGAGTGTGTTCTTCGTGACCTGTGATCATGAAGCTGAAGATGTGTCCTCCTGCGGTCTTGAAGACCCGCGGATGTGTTCTTGGTGGTCTGTGGTACCGATGATCTATGTACTTGGCTTGATAACCTGAAAGTGTCATCTCAGTAACTTTCCGTTCTTCGCAATTCAAGCGTGTGTTCTCCTTAGCCCACGGGCGTGTCTGCTTCTTAGATGAAGAGGTTTGACATGAAGTTGTTTTCCAAATGATCCAAAAAGGTGAATTCATCACATCTCCCAGGTGTTCTACCTGCCTTCATGATGATGCTCTAATCTCAAGATACCGTCCACAAATAATTACTTTATTTCAAGTAAATCTTACCCACTTGGGGGCTAACTCGAACTGTTTCCACAATCATTATCTTACGTGGATTACTGTCGTCCATAAGAATCAAGATTAGTTATTTGAAATTAATCTGGTGTAACTTCACCGCAACACCAGTTAATGAAACCTAATCAGAGGCGTGACCTTAGCTTAATTAGTTCAGGTTAATTAAGGATACTGTCGACAAGGCAAATATTTCCCCGATTTTCTGTTTGTTACATGTTAGTTTTCTATTTGAGAGAGATTCTAATACACCAAATTTAGGTAAGCTAATTGTTGGAATGACAGTCAAGGACTGACCATGTGCAACTGAGGCCATTATACATTTGTTCCTGACGTTACTTTGTGAAAGAGGTAAAGGGGATTAGGTATAAACACACACACACACACACACACAGACACAGACACAGACACACACACACACACACACACACACACACACACACACACACACAAAATGATTTTTTTCGTTATACCTGATCGCCGTTTCCCGAGTAAGCAAGGTAGAGCCAGGAAACAGACGAAGGAAGACCCATCCACTCATATACACACATATATACGTACAAGCTCATACACGTACATATCTACATACATATACATATACATATCAACGTATACACATATACATACACATGCACATATATCTATGTACACATGTACATATTCATAATCGTTTGTCTTCATCTATTCTGGCGCCACCCCGCCTCACAGGAAACAGCATCGCCACTCTCTACGTCAGCGAGGTAGCGCCAGTAAAACAGACCGGAAAGGCCACAGTCGTTCACACTCAATCTCTAGCTGTCATGTGTAATGCACCGAAACCACAACTCCCTATCCATATCCTGGCACCACAGACCTCTCCATGGTTTACCCAAGACGTTTTACATGCCCTGGTTCAGTCCAATGACGGCACGTCGACCCTGGTATACCACATCGTTCCAATTCACTCTATTCCTTGCACGTCTCTCACTCTCCTGCATGTTCAGGCCCCGATCGCTCAAAGTTTTTTTTCCGCTCCATCCTTTCATCTCCAATTTGGTCTTCCGCTTCTCCTTGTTCCTTCCACCCCTGACACATATATCTTCTTTGTCAACCTTTCCTCACTCGTTCTCTCCGTATGTCCAAACCTTTTCAACACACCCTCTTCTGCTCTCCCAACCACACTTTTTTCATTACCAAACATCTCTCTTACCCTTTCATTAATGACATGATCAAACCACCTTACACCACATATTGTCCATTTCATTTCCAACACATCCACCCTCCTCCGTGCAACCCTATCCATAGCCCATGCCTCGCAATCATATAATATTGTTGGAACTACTGTTCCTTCAAACATACCCATTTTGTCTCTCCGAGACAACGTCCTCTCTTTCCACACATTTTTCATCGCTCCCAGAACCTTCGCTCCCTCCCTAACCCTATGACTCACTTCCAATTCAATGGTTCTATTCGCTGCCAAGCCCACTCTAACATATCTAAAACACTTCACCTCCTCCAATTTTTCTCTATTCAAACTCATTACCCAACTAACTTGTCTCTCAACCTGCTGAACCGAATATCCTTGCTCTTATTCACATTTACTCTCAACTTTCCTCCTTTCACACACTCTTCCAAACTTAGTCATCAACTTCTGCAGTTTCTCACTCGAATCAGCCACCAGTGCTGTATCATCGGCGAACAACAACTGACTCACTTTCCAGGTCCTCTCATCCCCAACAGACTGCATACTCACCCCTCTCTCCAAAATTGTTGTATTTACCGCGGTAACCACCTGAACCATAAACAAATTAACCAACCATGGGGACATCACACACCCTACCGCAGACTAACCTTCACTGGGAACCAATCACTCTCCTCTCTGCCTACTCGCAAACATGCCTTACAACCTCGATAAAAACTTCTCACTGCTTCTAGCAGCTTACCTCCTACACTGTATACTCTTAAGACCTTCTCCAGCTCCATAAATACCATATATATACATATGTATTCCTGTGAGTCCACGAGGAAAGTGAAACACGATAAGTTCCCAAGTGCAATTTTGTGTAATAATCACATCATATATATATATATATATATATATATATATATATATATATATATATATATATATATATGATAGAGTTGATAGAGATGCTCTGTGGAAGGTATTAAGAATATATGGTGTGGGAGGAAAGTTGTTAGAAGCAGTGAAAAGTTTTTATCGAGGATGTAAGGCATGTGTACGTGTAGGAAGAGAGGAAAGTGATTGGTTCTCAGTGAATGTAGGTTTGCGGCAGGGGTGTGTGATGTCTCCATGGTTGTTTAATTTGTTTATGGATGGGGTTGTTAGGGAGGTAAATGCAAGAGTTTTGGAAAGAGGGGCAAGTATGAAGTCTGTTGGGATGAGAGAGCTTGGGAAGTGAGTCAGTTGTTGTTCGCTGATGATACAGCGCTGGTGGCTGATTCATGTGAGAAACTGCAGAAGCTGGTGACTGAGTTTGGAAAAGTGTGTGGAAGAAGAAAGTTAAGAGTAAATGTGAATAAGAGCAAGGATATTAGGTACAGTAGGGTTGAGGGTCAAGTCAATTGGGAGGTGAGTGTGAATGGAGAAAAACTGGAGGAAGTAAAGTGTTTTAGATATCTGGGAGTGGATCTGGCAGCGGATGGAACCATGGAAGCGGAAGTGGATCATAGGGTGGGGGAGGGGGCGAAAATCCTGGGGGCCTTGAAAAATGTGTGGAAGTCGAGAACATTATCTCGGAAAGCAAAAATGGGTATGTTTGAAGGAATAGTGGTTCCAACAATGTTGTATGGTTGCGAGGCGTGGACTATGGATAGAGTTGTGCGCAGGAGGATGGATGTGCTGGAAATGAGATGTTTGAGGACAATGTGTGGTGTGAGGTGGTTTGATCGAGTGAGTAACGTAAGGGTAAGAGAGATGTGTGGAAATAAAAAGAGCGTGGTTGAGAGAGCAGAAGAGGGTGTTTTGAAGTGGTTTGGGCACATGGAGAGGATGAGTGAGGAAAGATTGACCAAGAGGATATATGTGTCGGAGGTGGAGGGAACAAGGAGAAGAGGGAGACCAAATTGGAGGTTGAAAGATGGAGTGAAAAAGATTTTGTGTGATCGGGGCCTGAACATGCAGGAGGGTGAAAGGAGGGCAAGGAATAGAGTGAATTGGAGCGATGTGGTATACCGGGGTTGACGTGCTGTCAGTGGATTGAAGCAAGGCATGTGAAGCGTCTGGGGTAAACCATGGAAAGCTGTGTAGGTATGTATATTTGCGTGTGTGGACGTATGTATATACATGTGTATGGGGGGGGGGGGGGGTTGGGCCATTTCTTTCGTCTGTTTCCTTGCGCTACCTCGCAAGCGCGGGAGACAGCGACAAAGTATAATAATAATAAATATATATATATATATATGGTATATATATATATGGTAAAGTGTGTGGAAGAAGAAAGTTAAGAGTAAATGTGAATAAGAGCAAGGTTATTAGGTACAGTAGGGTTGAGGGTCAAGTAAATTGGGAGGTGAGTTTGAATGGTGAAAAACTGGAGGAAGTGAAGTGTTTTAGATATCTTGGAGTGGATCTGTCAGCGGATGGAACCATGGAAGCGGAAGTGGATCATAGGGTGGGGGAGGGGGCGAAAATTTTGGGAGCCTTGAAAAATGTGTGGAAGTCGAGAACATTATCCCGGAAAGCAAAAATGGGTATGTTTGAAGGAATAGTGGTTCCAACAATGTTGTATGGTTGCGAGGCGTGGGCTATGGATAGAGTTGTGCGCAGGAGGATGGATGTGCTGGAAATGAGATGTTTGAGGACAATGTGTGGTGTGAGGTGGTTTGATCGAGTAAGTAACGTAAGGGTAAGAGAGATGTGTGGAAATAAAAAGAGCGTGGTTGAGAGAGCAGAAGAGGGTGTTTTAAAATGGTTTGGGCACATGGAGAGAATGAGTGAGGAAAGATTGACCAAGAGGATATATGTGTCGGAGGTGGAGGGAACGAGGAGAAGAGGGAGACCAAATTGGAGGTGGAAAGATGGAGTGAAAAAGATTTTGTGTGATCGGGGCCTGAACATGCAGGAGGGTGAAAGGAGGGCAAGGAATAGAGTGAATTGGAGCGATGTGGTATACAGGGGTTGACGTGCTGTCAGTGGATTGAATCAAGGCATGTGAAGCGTCCGGGGTAAACCATGGAAAGCTGTGTAGGTATGTATATTTGTGTGTGTGGACGTGTGTATGTACATGTGTATGGGGGGGGTTGGGCCATTTCTTTCGTCTGTTTCCTTGCGCTACCTCGCAAACGCGGGAGACAGCGACAAAGTATAAAAAAAAAAAAAAAAAAAAAAAAAAAAAAAAAAATATATATATATATATATATATATATATATATATATATATATATGTATATATGATAGAGTTGATGGAGATGCTCTGTCGAAGGTATCAAGAGTATATGGTGTGGGAGGCAAGTTGCTAGAAGCAGTGAAAAGTTTTTAACGCGGATGTAAGGCATGTGTACGAGTAGGAAGACAGGAAAGTGATTGGTTCTCAGTGAATGTCGGTTTACGGCAGGGGTACGTGATGTCTCCACGGTCGTTTAATTTGTTTATGGGTGGGGTTGTTAGGGAGGTGAATGCAAGAGTTTTGGAGAGAGGGGCAAGTATGCAGTCTGTTGTCGGAGAGGGCTTGGGAAGTGCGTCAGTTGTTGTTCGCTGATGATACAGCGCTGGTGTCTGATTCGGGTGAGAAACTGTCGTAGCTGGTGACTGAGTTTACTAAATTGTGTGAAAGAAGAATGCTGAGAGAAATGTGAATAAGAGCAAGGTTATTAGATACAGCAGGGCTGAGGGACAAGTCAATTGGGAGGTAAGTTTGAATGGAGCAAAACTGGAGGAAGTGAAGTGTTTTAGATACCTAAGAGTGGATTTGGCAGCGGATGGAACCATGGAAGTGGAAGTGAGTCACACGGTGGGGGAGGGGGGCGAAGGTTCTGGGAGCGTTGAAGAATGTGTGGAAGGCGAGAACATTATCCCGGAAGGCAAAAATGGGTATGTCTCAAGGAATAGTGGTACCAACAATGCTATATGGTAGCGAGGCGTGGGCTATAGACAGGGTTGTGCGGATGAGGGTGGATGTGTTAGAAATGAGATGTTTAAGGACAACATGTGGTGTGAGGTGGTTTGATCGAGTAAGTAATGAAAGGGTAAGAGAGATGTGTGGAAATAAAAAGTGTGGTTGAGAGAGCAGAAGAGGGCGTATTGAAATGGTTTGGTCACATGGAGAGAATGATTGTGGAAAGATTGACAAAGAGGATATATGTGTCAAAGGTGGAGGGAACGAGAAGTGGGAGACCAAATTGGAGGTGGAAGGATAGAGTGATATAGATTCTGAGCGATCGGGGCCTGAACATGCAGGAGGGTGAAAGGCGTGCAAGGAATAAAGTGAATTGGAACAAGGTGGTATACCGCGGTCGACGTGCTGTCAGTGGATTGAACCAGGGCATGTGAAGCGTCTGGGGTAAACCATGGAAAGTTTTGTTGGGCCTGGATGTGGAAAGGGAGCTGTGGTTTCGGTGCATTATATATGGCAGCTAGAGACTGAGTGTGAGCGAATGTGGCCTTTGTTGTCTTTTCTTAGCGCTACCTCGCGCGCGTGCGGGGGGGGGGGGGGGGGGGGGGGTGTCATTTCCTATGTGGCGGGGTGGCGACGGGAATGAATAAAGGTAGCAAGTATGAATCATGTACATGTGTATATATGTATATGTCTGTGTATATATATATATATATATATATATATATATATATATATATATATATATATATATATATATATATATATATATACGTTGAAATGTATAAGTATGCATATGTGCGTGTGAGGGCGTGTATGTAGGTACATGTGTATGTGGGTGGGTTGTGCCTATTGCAATTAGATATCATTCTGTCTGTCTGTCTCCATCTATCTCTGTCAGCCTGTCTGTCTCTCATAACTTTATCGACCCATCTACCTTCCTATCAATCTATCAATTTACGTATCTATGTATAAATGTATTTTCCTTCCTACATACAGACGTCGGGACATAGTTGTGAAGAGATAACATGTGCTGATTCACAACTGAAAGTGACTCAGAGATATGCAGCAGAGAGATGTATAGAGGTATTCGAGAGATGTAGAGATAAACAGGTATGTAGAGGAACATATGAGAAAACTGTAGAAAGAGTGCAGATGAGAGATGTTGAGAGCTATACACTGTTATGAAGAGAGCTATGCAAAGGAGATAGGTAGAGAGTTACCCAGGATAGGAAGGTAGGGAAATAATTAAGAGCTGTATAAACATATACGTAGTGAGGTTGAGAGATACAGAACAGAGAGGTGTAGAAAGATACACGGGAGTTAGAAGTAGGGAAATACATAACATAAAGTCTATCCTGATACTGCGATGCTGAGAGACACACGAGAGAGAGAGAGAGAGAGAGAGAGAGAGAGAGAGAGAGAGAGAGAGAGAGAGAGAGAGAGAGAGAGACGTAGAGATATACAAAGGGAGACAACGTAGAGAGAAACACAATGTTGCTGGAACACACACGTGAGAAGCCTTCGGTATATATTGATATGGTGTCAATAGTGTTGATTAATTCAAGCTAGAGGTTGGCTGCGCAGCGCGAGGCTCACGCCGATATACTAGCCCCAGCGTACACTGGTGACCTGGCTTGACCGCTCCTATAGCGTAGGGGGTGGCGAAGGTCACCAGGGGGGGGGGGTAGTGCCATTACCCAAAAGCCTCCAATTGGGCTTTAAACACATTCATTACACACACGACAATTCATCCCACGAAGCCACGAGCAACATTTCCCATATATATATATATATATATATATATATATATATATATATATATATATATATATATATATATATATATTTATATATATATATATGACCGTATATTATGTTGCGCATCTGAGAGCTTTAAGAGATGGAATTATCGATTGGAGCGCGTCGCTGAAGGACTGTATTTTGAATTGCAGATTTAAGTGCTAGGGAAACAGACATCGCATTGGCAGGGATTTGGATGACTGTGAAGGCCCGGTGTGCCGTGTGTGTGTGTGTGTGTGTGTGTGTGTGTGTGTGTGTGTGTGTGTGCATCTGTGGCTAGCGGTGCAGCACAAAATATATCAGATAAATCTGCTTACGTTCCGGCGTGTGAGGGATGCGTTTCCTTTACGAGTTAAACTTGGGCTTACGTAGCCTCCTCTCCTCACACAAAAATACACTCACGCATACATACACATTCGCATACACACAGATACTCACACTCATGCACACATGATACACACACACACACACACACACACACATGCACACACACACACACACACACACACATATATATATATATATATATATATATATATATATATATATTATCCCTGGGGATAGGGGATTAAGAATACTTCCCACGTATTCCCTGCGTGTCGTAGAAGGCGACTAAAAGGGGAGGGAGCGGGGGGCTGGAAATCCTCCCCTCTCGTTTTTTTTTTTTTAATTTTCCAAAAGAAGGAACAGAGGGGGCCAGGTGAGGATATTCCAAAAAAGGCCCAGTCCTCTGTTCTTAACGCTGCCTCGCCAACGCGGGAAATGGCAAATAGTTTAAAAGAAAAGAAAGAAAATATATATATATATATATATATATATATATATATATATATATATATATATATATATTCTTTCTTTCTTTTGAAACGATTCGCCATTTCCCGCGTTAGCGAGGTAGCGTTAATAACAGAGGACTGGGCCTTTTTTGGAATATCCTCACCTGGCCCCACTCTGTTCCTTCTTTTGGAAAATTAAAAAAAAAAAAAAAAAAAAAACGAGAGGGGAGGATTTCCAGGCCCCCGCTCCCTCCCCTTTTAGTCGCCTTCTACGACACGCAGGGAATACGTGGGAAGTATTCTTAATCCCCTATCCCCGGGGATAATATATATATATATATATATATATATATATATATATATATATATATATATATATATATATATCAGTGATGGATTACGCAAAAGATGCTTGTGGCATGAGAAGAGTGGGAGGTGGGTTGATTAGAAAGGGTAGTGAGTGGTGGGATGAAGAAGTAAGATTATTAGTGAAAGAGAAGAGAGAGGCATTTGGACGATTTTTGCAGGGAAAAAATGCAATTGAGTGGGAGATGTATAAAAGAAAGAGACAGGAAGTCTCTCTCTCTCTCTCTCTCTCTATGTATCTATATATATATATATATATATATATATATATATATATATATATATATATATATATATATATATATATATATATATGATTTTTCCTAATTAAACTTGAATGCCTCTTCACGAGTCAGCGAGGTAGCGCTAGGAAGGAGACGAAGAAAAACCATCCATTCATACACACACATATATACATACACGCTCATACACGTATATATACATAAATATACATATCAATATGTACACATATACATACAAAGACATATACATATATACGTACACATGTAAATATTCATGCTTGCTTGCCTTCATCCCTTCTCGGCGACACCCCCCCCCCCAACACACACACACACATACACACACAGGAGACAGCATCGCCACTCCCTGCGTCAGCGAGGTAGCGCTAGGATAACAGACTAAAAGGCCACATTCATTCACACTCAGTCTCTCGCTGTCATGTGTAATTCACCGAAACCACAGCTCCCTATCCACCTCCCCTTTACACCGAGAATCTTATATTTCTCCCTTTTAGTATTGATTTTACTTTACTTCCCATATTGTGTAAATCCTTCAATGCAAATGTTGCCTTCAGCAACAATACCATAGAAAATATATTAATCACGAACTCATTAGAAAATTCTGCAGGATGTGTTTATAGAGTACCATGCAAAACTTGTGATAGGTTTTATGTTGGTCATCCTGGTAAGGGTCTTTCTGTTAGACTTAAGCAACATTAATATAACATAAGAACAGGACAAGAATCAAATACATTGTTTAATCGTGTTAAAGATTGTGATCATTGTACTAACTGGAGTAATGCCATCTCAGTTATCAACTCTAACTGTTGTACCACGAGAAATATCATTCAATCTTCTGTCGTGAAATACACAAAGAAATGTAACATTAATATCAATGAAGGTCTACACAGACTGGATAGCTTTATTGTTGATAAAATTTGTAACAGTTTCCTTTCCTGTCCAGATAATAAATTTCATGATACGCATGTTGCCTGACTTGAACGCACCCGACCTCCATTCGGTTAGTTACTTGTTTACCAAATGGCGTCCTAGCTACGTCTCTACGTTGTATATCAACTAACTTTTATATTTTTTTCTTGGATCCTAGGATCCTTTTCATGTAACTGCATCTCCAGAATGTAACGTATACACGGGACTCCTTAAACGCTAAAAAATCATCAGAAATATACGAATAAATCTACTGTGATATTTCATGTTATTAAGTGAATGGTTCTCAGAACTGTTGAAGGTTATATGCGGACTGCAACCCCCCCCCCCCCCCCCCCACTCCTCCCCGGCTGCGTCGCCTCCAGGAGTCAAGCCAAAGTTAAATACCAATAAAAGAAACTTTGTTGACAAGAATCACATTGAAAATAAGTCACGAGAAAAATATGATGGCAGAAAAAGACCTTGTTTTTTATCTAGATTAAAAAAAAACTGTAAACTAAACGGGTAACATAACTATTCAGATAATATAACAGATGGTCAGATTATGTAACACAGCCACCAGTGTAGACAGAGACCATGCCAACAATGGTGTATATCGTCCATCACTCTTGCTCTTATCATCAACAAGTTATTAACATTCCAGCTTCTAGACTATCGTACTGGCGGCCGTTGATAAGTCCCAGGGGAGCAGTTACTACTCCAGCTGGGTTCTGGTATAAGTCAATGTTTGCCGGCATAAAGATCGTAAATCACAGAAGAGCCCTCCTCCTGCCTAGCGTTTGAGTACGTACTCATCACCTGTATGATGACTTGGGCTACAGCAGACGGTGTGGCTGGCGTGGGAGCTGCTACCATACCTTCTGTAAATAGTTACGCACATACTCGTCTTTATTTAATGGATGTTGTGAATTCACGTGGCACGCCTTTTAATCAGTCATGATTGTGAGGCCTAACTAAAGGATTTATCTAATAATGCGAATGTCAACTTGATTTGATCAGAGATTGCATCAGATACCGTTTTCTTTTACGACTAAATTAAATTCTAATCATAAGGTCAACATACAGGATGGTTCATTATTTACGCTGTGGCTTGAGAGCTCTCTTGCATTACGGATTATGTCATTTATGTTACAGGAATCCATGGGGTCATGTGATGAAATATTCATATGACTGTAACCAGAGCAGCAGCGATATGACAAACCCTGGCTGTTTCTCTCATTCAAGCTTCGAAGTACTTAATGTTCTGTGAAGCGAAGTCAGGATTTTATTCAATAAACGTTTAATCTTATACTAGGATGGAAAATGTTAGATTTCGGAAAAAACATTCATTTTGGGCTTTTCGTCTGTTATACCGACAGACTTTCGGCAAGTCAAACGCACTGTACGATATCCACCGCTTTAACGATCCGACGGATCTTAGCCTGGCACTTGCCGTTTGTTATTAGGCGGTCCGTTCCCCTGTGCCTCTGGTTGTTGACGGTAGGAAAATTATCACTGGAGTAGCACTGAGGGACAGGAGAGGTGGAGGTCCTCTACCCAGAGCGCAGTCGTGTCTCTTACGACTCATTTCTACCACGCTCCACCTGGCACCACCAGCGGTGGCATGTCACACTGTCTCTGGCTGGACACACTATTGATAACATGGCTACTGCTCAGTCTCTCTCTCTCTCTCTCTCTCTCTCTCTCTCTCTCTCTCTCTCTCTCTCTCTCTCTCTCTCTCTCTCTCTCTATTTCGTTCCTCACGTTTCCTTCTTTCTTTCTATTTTATCGCTTGCTCTATGTCTTGTGTTCTAATAGGAATGTAGTAAGAGCCTTCTATTACCCCACATGATCTAAAAAGATTACTGTCAACAAACAGAGCTCGTGCGCTGGTAGCTGTGCTCGCTGTGCCACCAGCGATGCTTACTCCACTACTGACCCACCCTTCGCGTGCCGCCACTGTGGTGAGGAGGGGACGAGTGGTGTTGGGAGGCGTCACACACACTGCTGTGTGGTAGGGAGGGTGTGTTAACCGAGTTCAGCCCTGTAAATTCGGCACCACAAGGTGCAGGACAGCCACAACTCGAGAAAAAACTTATAATAATACCCTGATGGGACTGGCGAAAGTTGGTGATGGAAAGTTTGATATGAGAGGTGAAGTTATTCAGTATTGTTGATGTTTACGAGAAGAATGACACACGGCAGTGAAGATGCAGTGAAGGTGACCTAATGGGAGCTCGGACGGTGGATGTTGTCGTAAGCATTACGTTCACCAGATGGGACATCAAGCTTCTTATAACAAATCAAAAGCAACAAACTTCACAGAAACATAGAGAAATACTTCTCGCACATTCTTTAAACGTCAAAAATATTAGAAAGAAAGGGTGGTAAAATTGCATAGCTCAACTATGTTCTGATGGTGGTAGCTATATGTTTAGGAAGACCAATCTGGCCTAACCAACACACACAGATATTTGCTTGAATGTCCGTCAGGAGAGAGTATCCCAGATGGGCTGCTGGCTGGATGTTCGTCTTACAAGTGTATTATAGTCTTGCTGGTGGGTCTTCCACCTTGCCTCCAGCCTCCCTCTTCCCCCTCATCCTTCCTCTGTTCTTGAACATCAGCTTTTTCCTCAGTTCGTCCCTCCATAACCTCACCCCTCGAACGTCTTCAGTCTCTCCACCCTCCGTCAGCTTTCCACCCTCCCTAACCACCTCTCCCCTCTTGCAGCTCTCACTTCCTCACCCCTCCCTCAGTCCCTCACCTGCCTTCCTGCGTTCGCCACTTTCCTTCATTCCCAGGAGGTAAGATCCATAAGCGGGGGTTCACCTGGCGTGCCTGCTGCGCCATGCGTGCCTGACTGTCTGTCTCTGTCCGTCTACGGCCGCTGCCTGCCACCCTGGTATGTCATGCGCCACGGAACTCTGGCTGAGAGAGACCTCATCCACGCACCCTCCTCTCCCTTCTAGGGACAGGATAGCGAAAGCCCGATTCTTTTAGGCGATTTTGATACTAAATACATATTACCTGTATCTCTAGAGACTGATTCAGGACATAACTTAACAAAGAGGAGGAAACGGAGGAGGGAAACACAGCTGGTGAAGAAAGAGGATGTGGCCTCGGAATCTTAGCGAACGAAACGACACCACAAAAGATGGAGCCTGGCGGTGCATAATGGTTCACTGGGGTGTATTATCGTCCCGTCTTTTGTAGGAGGGCGAGTCTCCGGTATAGCACGACGGCCGTAAATGTCAGATCAAGGTAATAGAGATGAGGCACTTGACTCCAGGGTCTAAAGGGCGACAAGAATTAATGGAGCGAGTAATGGTGGTGTAAGTGTAGAATGAGGCGGCTAAGAGGCCATTGGTTGAGGAGTAAGACAGTGGGATACGTTGGGGAGGCGTGTGGCCAGCTTAGGAGGCGTGTGGCCAGCCTGGGAGGCGTATGGCTAGCCTAGGAGGAGTGTGGCCATCCTGGAATGAATGTTGCCAACCTGGGAGGCGTGTGGCCAGTCTGGAAAGCGTGTGGCCATCCTGGGAAGCGTGTGGCCATCCTGGGAGGCGTGTAGCCAGCCTGGGAGGCGTGTGGCCATCCTGGGAGAAATGTTGCCAGCCTGGGAGGCGTATGGCCACCCTGGGAGGGGTGTGGCCAGCGTAGGAGGTGGTGGCCAGGTTTCTCTACTTCCTCTACTTTTGTGTAACTTCTAAACTTTTGTTACACTGTTACTTTTCACAGCATCATCACTTGGTTTACTCCGTTCACATACTAATCTGACATGACAAAAGTGCTTCTAAAAAAATAAATTTCTAACAAGTTTTTTGCTTCGTTTCTTCTTACGGATTCTGAATGCTCTATTTTTGCGTCTTTTGAACTACGGGTCGTTGTTGAAATCATTATGCTGGTATAAACTTTAGAGCTGTGATGAAGTCACCTCTTACTTTTCTCTCTTCCATGTGGGGCAAATTCGTGGCCTGCAAACCCTTCACTGTTACTCAACTCTCTTTTTTCAGGTACCATCGTTGTAACCCTCCTCTGAACCTTCTTTATTAGTTCTTTCAGTGCTATCCGTGCTACGGGGCGAGAGTTTCACACTCGTGTTGCCGCGTCTCTTCACTATGTATATACGTACCATATATATATATATATATATATATATATATATATATATATATATATATATATATATATATATATATATTTATATTTATATATCCCAGCCTACTTCAGGTTCCCATTGATCGACCAGCTCCCAGGAGACGATTAACAGCTGGGTTGGGTGTAGGTCGAATGCAGCGTCCAACCACACCACCACACCCGTGTGTGTGTGTGTGTGTGTGTGTGTGTGTGTGTGTGTGTGTGTGTTTAGCTTCAGCTCTACAGCTTCAGTAATGAAAATATGATATGAATCTCTCATGACGTTTACTTAAAGAAGTGGGGGAGGACTAGCTTGCCAGGATGTAAGTGTGGTGTATGAGTTCAAGACTTATCACACACTGGTGGTGGAGAGAAGGTCACTTTACTGATCTAAGTATTTCAAAATCTATTTCAAAGCAGGAAAGGAAAAACAAAGTGAAATAATCTGCAATTATGAAGATGAATACGGAATAGATTTGGTTTTAAAAAAGTGAAAGGAAAGACTTACTCGGTTTTTTATGACAAATAATTCATTCTACCGTTGTTGTCAAACTAATTTCTATATTACTTCTTCCTTTTACCAGGATGAAGTAGATTAATATCTAGGAATAAACATTGTCGACATTTTGTAGTAGTAAGCCTTTACTCAACACTCCCTAGAAAATTTACCAAAACTTGCATTTCCTTAATGCAATACAACAGACAGGTTTATATAAATCATAATATATCTAGATAACATTCCATCACGGAAATTATTGGTGAACAAGACAAGTTAACACACACACACACACACACCGAGACCTACTTGTGCCACACTTTGTCACTCCTCAAGATGTTGCATCGCGCAAGTTTGCTGTGACTGACAACTTAATTACGTCCTCCTGTACAACCCACTCTTAATGTGTCCCTCAACACCTCACCGTGAGTGCCAAGGGCGGCTTCTCACACCTCATTGTCAGGCCATTTGGCGATAGTGAGACAGTTTCTCTCACTACGCTCCGGCGTCCAGTGTAGGCCACTTGAGGATGTCGGTATATTGGTGGACGTGCAGTCATGCATGCCTTCAGGCGTCCAATACATCTCGTTTCTCTTTTTCTTTTGAATCACCATATCAATTAAACTTTCAAAGAATACGTTACCTACGGTGATTATCATTAGAGTGAACGCTGCCGAATGACCAATTTGAGTTTAACCCCTGGAGAACGGTCATGCTAAAGGGCTATACCGTCGTACTTCAGGATCGTACCTCATGCTCAAAGATTGTATCGTCGTGCTCAAGCATCGAACCTCAAGGGTCGTGCTCAAGCGTCGCACTAATATCCTTCGTGTTCAGTAGTTGAAGATCTTGTGTCCCAGGAGCCAACTGATCAACCTCCCTGACCTCACACCTGCCAACAACTGCAGGGACACCATATCCTCGCTCAGGTGTTCTACCCCTGCGTTAATCAGGGTCAACATAACGAACAGCAACTCGGCATGCTAGTTCTAATCTCTCTCTCTCTCTCTCTCTCTCTCTCTCTCTCTCTCTCTCTCTCTCTCTCCAAGCCTACCACTATGGGATCTTATTCCTACATGACTTTCCACCTTGTGTTCTTTGGTTCAAAGCTGGTATGGTGGTATGTTCTCCCTCTCTCTTCCTGTATGGTTTCTACGAGTGCTGTTCCCTCGTAAGTGGCAGTCTTCATCCGACGGGAGAGGAGGAGGGACGAGTATGGGACACGTGAGTCTCCTTACGAGAGTAAAGTCTGAAGCGTACTTAGTAATAAATATCCTGGGCCTGGATGTGCTTCCTCTCTCCCTCTCACTCTGTTTCTCACTGACACACACACACACACACACACACACACACACACACACACACACACACACGTCCTAGCAGTGACTAATGGCCAAATATCGTTCTGTGAATTTTCTTTTTTTGTGTGTGTTAGCTGAGTCGGTACGGGCAGCTGAGGTCCTAATCAAGGCCATCTCATTAACGATATATATATATATATATATATTTATATATATATATATATATATATATATATATATATATATATATATATATATATATATCATCCCTGGGGATAGGGGAGAAAGAATACTCCATACGTATTCCCTGCGTGTTGTAGAAGGCGACTAAAAGGGAAAGGGAGTGGGGGGCTGGAAATCCTCCCCTCTTGTTTTTTTTTTTTTTTAATTTTCCAAAGGAAGGAACAGACAAGGGGGCCAGGTGAGGATATTCCCTCAAAGGCTCAGTCCCCTGTTCTTAACGCTACCTCGCGAACGCGGGAAATGGCGAATAGTATGAAAGATATATATATATATATATATATATATATATATATATATATATATATATATATATATATATATATATATATAGATAGATAGATAGATAGATAGATAGATAGATAGATAGATAGATATGGTAAACAGAGAAGAGGTATTGAATGCTCTGCAGAAGATGAAAGCCGGCAAGGCGGCGGGTTTGCATGGTACTGCAGTGGAATTTATTTAAAAAGGGGGTGACTGTGTTGTTGACTGGTTGATGAGGATATTCATTGTATGTATGATTCATGGTAAACTGCCTGAGGATTGGCGGAATGCATGCATAGCGCCATTGTACAAAGGCAAAGGGGATAAAGGTGAGTGTTCAAATTACATAAGTATAAGTTTGTTGAGCATCCCTAGGAAATTATATAGGAGAGTATTAATTTTGAAAGGGCGAAGGTATGTACAGAGCAAAAGACTGGGGAAGAGCAGTGTGGTCTCAGAAGTGATAGAGGATGTGTGGATCAGGTGTTTCCTTTGAAGAATGTATGTGAGAAATCTTGAAAAATAGATGGATCTGGAGAAGGCATATGATAGAGTTGATAGCGATGCTCTGTGGAAGGTATTAAGAGTATATCGTGAGGGGGTAAGTTGCAAGAAGCAGTGAAAAGTATTTATCGAGGATGTAAGGCATGTGTACGAGTAGGAGGAGAGGAAAGTGATTAGTTCCCAGTGAATGTCGGTTTGTGGCAGGGGTGTGTGATGTCTCCATGGTTGTTTAATTTCGTTATGGATTGGGTTGTTAGGGAGGTGAAGGCAAGAGTTTTGGATAGAGGGGCAAGTATGCAGTTTGTTGTCGATGAGAGAGCTTGGGGAATGAGTCAGTTGTTGTTCGCTGATGATACAGGGCTGGTGGCTGATTCGGGTGAGAAACTGCAGAAGCTGGTGACTGAGTTTGGTAAAGTGTGTGAAAGAAGAAAGCTGAAAGTAAATGTGAATAAGAGCAAGGTTATTAGGTACAGTAGGGTTGAGGGGCAAGTCAATTGGGAGGTACGTTTGAACGGAGAAAAAAAGGAGGAAGTAAAGTGTTTTAGATATCTGGGAGTGGATCTGGTAGCAAATGGAACCAAGGAAGCGGAAGTGAGTCACAGGGTGGGGGAGGGGGGCGAAAGTTCTGGGAGCGTTGAAGAATGTGTGGAAGGCGAGAACATTATCGCGGAAAGCAAAAATGGGTATGTTTGAAGGAATAGTGGTACCAACAATGTTATATGGTTGCGAGGCGTGGGCTATAGATAGAGTTGTGCGGAGGAGGGTGGATGTGTTGGAAATGAGATGTTTGAGGACAATATGTGGCGTGAGGTGGTATGATCGAGCAAGTAATGAAAGGGTAAAAGAGATGTGTGGTAATAAAAAGAGTGTGGTTGAGAGAGCAGAAGAGGGTGTTTTGAAATGGTTTGGTCACACGGAGAGAATGAGTGAGGAAAGATTGACAAAGAGGATATATGTGTCAGCGGGGGGGGGAACGAGAAGTGGGAAACCAAATTGGAGGTGGAAGGATGGAGTGAAAAAGATTTTGTGCAATCGGGGCTTGAACATGCAGGAGGGTGAAAGGCGTCCAAGGAACAGAGGGAATCGGAACGATGTCGTGTACCGGGGTCGACGCGCTGTCAATGGATTGCATCAGGGCATGTGAAGCGTCTGGGGTAAACCATGGAAAGTTCTGTGGGGCCTGGATGTGGAAAGGGAGCTGTGGTTTTGGTGCATTATACATGACAGCTGGAGACTGAGCGTGAACGAATGTGGCCTTTGCTGCCTTTTCCTAGCGCTGCCTCGCGCGCATGCGCGGGGAGGGGGTTGTCATTTCATGTGTGTCGGGGTGACGACGGGAATGAATAAAGGCAGCAAGTATGAATTATGTACATGTGTATATATGTATATGTCTGTGTGTGTATATATATGTATACATTGAGATGTATAGGTATGTATATGTGCGTGTGTGGACGTGTATGTATAAACATGTGTATGTGGGTGGGTTGGGCCATTCTTTCGTCTGTTTCCTTGCGCTACCTCGCTAACGCGGGAGACAGCGACAAAGCAAAATAGTAATAGTAATATATATATATATATATATATATATATATATATATATATATATATATATATATATATATATATATATATATATATATATATTTTTTTTTTTTAAACTATTCGCCATTTCCCGCATTAGCGAGGTAGCGTTAAGAACAGAGGAATGGGCCTTTGAGGGAATATCCTTACCTGGCCCCGTTCTCTGTTCCTTTTGGAAAATTAAAAAAAAATAATGAGAAGGGAGGATTTCCAGCCCCCCGCTCCCTCCCCTTTTAGTCGCCTTCTACGACACGCAGGGAATACGTGGGAAGTATTCTTTCTCCCCTATCCCCAGGGATAATATATATATATATATATATATATATATATATATATATATATATATATATATATATATATATATATATATATATATATATCTTTTCTTTCTTTTAAACTATTCGACATTTCCCGCGTTAGCGAGGTAGCGCTAAGAACAGAGGACTGGGCCTTTTTTGGAATATCCTCAACTGGCCCCCTCTGTTCCTTCTTTTGGAAAATTTAAAAAAAAAAAAAAAAAAAAAAAAAAAAAAATTACTTCCCACGTATTCCCTGCGTGTCGTAGAAGGCGACTAAAAGGGGAGGGAGCGGGGGGCTGGAAATCCTCCCCTCTCGTTTTTATATATATATATATATATATATATATATATATATATATATATATATTTTCTTTTTTTTTTTTTTTTGCTTTGTCTGGAGGAGGCATATGATAGAGTTGATAGAGATGCTCTGTGGAAGGTATTAAGAATATATGGTGTGGGAGGCAAGTTGTTAGAAGCAGTGAAAAGTTTTTATCGAGGATGTAAGGCATGTGTACGTGTAGGAAGAGAGGAAAGTGAATGGTTCTCAGTGAATGTAGGTTTGCGGCAGGGGTGTGTGATGTCTCCATGGTTGTTTAATTTGTTTATGGATGGGGTTGTTAGGGAGGTGAATGCAAGAGTTTTGGAAAGAGGGGCAAGTATGAAGTCTGTTGTGGATGAGAGAGCTTGGGAAGTGAGTCAGTTGTTGTTCGCTGATGATACAGCGCTGGCGGCTGATTCATGTGAGAAACTGCAGAAGCTGGTGACTGAGTTTGGTAAAGTGTGTGAAAGAAGAAAGTTAAGAGTAAATGTGAATAAGAGCAAGGTAAATAGGTACAGTAGGGTTGAGGGTCAAGTCAATTGGGAGGTAAGTTTGAATGGAGAAAAACTGGAGGAAGTAAAGTGTTTTAGATATCTGGGAGTGGATCTGGCAGCGGATGGATATATATATATATATATATATATATGCACATAGAAATAAATACTACAGCATATCTAAAGCTGTTAATTTTCTTTCATATGACAAGTATAAATTTCCAGTTTTCTCTTTCGCCATTATTCATATGTTTGACTCGTCGCGGTGTTTACCCACACCTCCATAAGCTTACATCACCAGTGCCCCTCCCCGCATATCCGCAGTATTCATCATCTTATCTTTTTATTGGGCCGTTAGGAGGGGAAAAGAAGAGGCTGGACAGGGAAGGTAAAGTGGTGAGACAAAAGACAATCTGTGGAGGGTGAAGACATATATAATGGTGTGGCTTTGCTGACGTGTGTGTGTGTGTGTGTGTGTGTGTGTGTGTGTGTGTGTGTGTGCGTGTGTGTGTGTGGTTGGTTGAGGACGTGTTTCTGGTCCCTTATGTATATACCACCCGGGGATATGGGGTATATAGGAATGTAGCCACCCTTGGGAACGGGGGGGGGGGGGGGTGCGCTTTGAGTCTTTCTAGGAACCATGTGTGTTCCATACATGTGTTGATATCGAGACCTTGAATATGTCTGCAGTTTGGGAGCGTCGCTGTCTTCTATATTCTACCATAACCTTATTTTGTGTTGCTTCCCTCACACATGTGCTAACTGGCTCCATGATAATGTGAAGCGATCGATCTTCACCAAGTTCAGCGTATGTGTACTTCTGGTATGAGACGAATGTTTGTGCCATATTGTGAATCCTGTGCAGTATATTGAGCATTTGTGATGGGGAGTAGCTGTGTACGGGGAGGCCAGGTGGGTGAATGGGGACTGGGGAGTTCATCTATATGTGGGGTGAGGGGGTCCGTGTGAGTGACTTGGGGCTGGGGTGAACCTCAGAGCATTTCCTTTCAGTCCCTCTAACCCCCGGAGCTCCCCTCCCTCCTATGTCTCCCCACTCCGCTTACTCCCCACCTACTCCCAACCCAACAATTTGTCATCATTTTTCTTCCTTCTCCCCCACTCTCCCCTCTCCCATGCCCTCTCCACCCCTCGTCTCTCCCTTGCCTCCCCCTCCACCACGCTGGACAACCTCTCTTCCTCCACAACTCTGTAACCTCCCACCTCTCTCCCCGGGATCTATATAACTTGATTAGCCAAGACAAATTCACCTCGCGGACTACCCGGTAATTATCCAGATTACCGTATCCATTTATAATTGTCAGCCTTGCTCTATAATCTCCGAGGAAGTATTGGTAATTATCCCCTTGATTGTGTAAGCGCCGTAGCATTGGCCAGACAGCTAGTTTTATAGTCACTTGCAACTCGTAATTAAGAGAAAACATGTCCCTCTCTACTGCTGCCTGGCTCGGCCTAGTTGTCTCTTGGTAGAGATCGCCATACATATACCACACTGACCCTCCTTCATAATTTTCCTCCAACTGTGCTCATAATTTTTTCCTATCTACATAATTAAAGATGACCGAGTTTCTTTCAAAAAAGAATGACTATATTTTTCGATATATTCAATTTCTAAATCTATTTTTATTTCTATTTTTATTTTTACTTTTTTACCCTCAAAAGTTGATAGAGTCTGAGTGTGTGGCTACAGTAAGCACTCACTGTGGAGAAGGAGGAAAGAATGTGACACGCGTAACGCCTGCGTGTGGCAGATCGACCAAGAGGACAGGGATCGAGAAGTTAGAGATCCTCTCCTCCTGTATTCCTACTTTCGAAAAGAAAGAAGAAAGGAATGAGCCAAGCGAGGATAATCTTTCACTCATTCGAAGGTTCAGTCGCCTGTTCTGTGATCACGCTCATCATGGAAAACGGGAACAGGTAGTTAAGAAAAGATTATAAGAAAGTATAACATTATCTTCCCATATCAAGCTCTGACTGTAATCACGGGCCGCTGGAGGGGAACCCACTACTGGAAGTAGACTTGGTAGCCCCACAGTGAGGCAGAGGGCGTGATCGGAGGGATGGGAGGGAAGGAACTGAACTTTAATAAGTTTTCACAGATGTGAACCACTGGCCCACCTTGTACAACACCACCATCATTACTGAAACAAAAGAACAAAGAAAAAACATCGATTCTTGAATATTAACTAACGAGTTTCTGAACTTCATTTATTCAGTTATTTATCTATTTATCTATTTTAAGACGAGAGAGACGATGGTGAGCAGTTCCAGGTTACGTTAGGTAGGTTTCATATCTCACGGTTACTCTCCGGGTCTTGTTCACCGTCAATGAACATTCATCACAGGTGGCCATATGAAAGGTGACTGTCACCACCATCCAAACACAGGAATGACGCGCGTGGTGCGTAGCCAGCTGGTGGAGAGAGAGAGAGAGAGAGAGAGAGAGAGAGAGAGAGAGAGAGAGGAGAGAGAGAGAGAGAGAGTTACAATCATAACACACCTGATAAGAGAGGATAAGAGCTAATTACAAAGAGAGATTAAAGAAAGAAATTACAACTTAATGAAGAAAAATAATTGTGATAAAAATGTAGGAATAACAATATAAGTATAAAGAGTAAATGAAAAGAATACGTAATGTACTTTCGTTAGGGTTTTCAAAAGCGTTTCTGAGAGTAATGTGTTCTGCAAATGTAATTATGATTATAAAATCTATTATGTAAATCTTATGAGGCAAGGCTCGACTTGCTGGCAACACTGTGATTAAAGTAACAAATTTATGCAGTCACGAGAACACACACACACACACACACACACACACACACACACACACACACACACACATACGTACATACATACATGCATACATACATACACACACATGCGTACATACAAACATACATACACACATACGTACATACGTACATACATACATACACACATACATACATACACATACGTACACACACACACACACACACACACACCACACACTGTATATATATATATATATATATATATATATATATATATATATATATATATATATATATATATATATATATATATATTATATATTATATATATTATAATATATAATAATAATATATATATATATATATGTATATATATATATATATATATATATATATATATATATATATATATATATATATATATATATATCACATATATATATATATACACCACACATGTGCACATAAACAAACACAAAGACTTTCATGTATACAAACACAAGTAAACAGGCACAGGTCAAGTGCGTCCTGAACATGAAGGAGTCCGTGGGTGCGAGAACACGTTGGGTCATGACCAGAACAAGAAGGTGACCCGTATCAGGAATTTCCCCCAGCAGCAGCTGCCGCCGCCACATAAACACTCGCCAAGAGCTGGTGTTCCCGGGGCGTATTAGTCCAGTTCTTCATTATGACAACAGCGCGAGTTCGATTCCCAGAGAACCAAGCCCATGGGCGGCAGCGGCCCCTCTCCCCCCGCAGCAACAGGGGCTGGCTGGCTGGCGGCGACAGAGGGGCGGGAGGTAGGTCTTGACACGCTCGTCTAAGAACACACGAAGACCCACCCTGATGACCTGATACAAAGATGGTGGAGGAGGAGGATATAGTGAGGATAGGAGAAGGGAAGACTGAAGGTGTGAAAATAGGTGGAGAGAGAGAGAGAGAGAGAGAGAGAGAGAGAGAGAGAGAGAGAGAGAGAGAGAGAGAGAGAGAGAGAGAGAGAGAGAGAGAGAGAGAGAGAGCACAGGTGCCAAGGTTAAGGGAAAAGAGCAAGAATATTAAAGGGAAGGGAGGAGGGGCCAAGGAACTGGGGACGTATCGGGTAGATGACAAGCGCAGAGGGCAGAGAGGGTGAGGGGGCGGTGGAGGATAGAATGAAGGACAGGGAGGATAGAAATGGCATTGGAGGATACATCGGAGGGAGGAGGGAGGGTAATGTACGGAGTATATAGGAAGGAGAGTTACTGGAGACCTGATGGTCCATGTTGAGGTTATCTGCTGGTGTCCTAAGGTCATAATCCTATTTGTGGTAGAGACAGGATGGTAAAGCAGAAGATACCTCCCCAGCCACCACTCCTTTACGTGGATATTTCATAGGAAAGGGTGATGAGGAAAATCCCAGCCCTGACTGCAGCGAGGTGTCTCTGGAATGAAGAAATATTCCCTACCCTGCAGCGAGTTTTCCCCTGAGGAGAGGATATATTCCTTACCCTGAAAGCAGCGAGGTGTTCCAGGCCAGGTCATAGTTATTGAGAAATTCATGAGAGGGTAGAGACTTCCAAAGTTTCGGCGTGTAGGGAAAGAAACAGTTATCAAAACGGCCCACCCTTGAGTTGCTAACAACCATAGAGAAATCATATCACGTAGCAGCTTGTCGAGTATTGTGGTCTAGTTAGCGGTGGGGGCACACAAGCAGCCAGCTATTGGGATTAAAAACGAAAGCAATACCTATGGAATAGAGAAAGTGAACCAACATTGCCGTGCATAAGAAGCAGGTGAATTTCTGAAGTTAGCCTGGGAGAGTACATTAGTCGGACTGTTTTCGACTTAACTCTGCCAAGTAAGGGGGTGCAAAGCTAGAGCCACGTCAGATGTAAGAGCAGTACTCCACACAAGGACGAATCAATCCTTTGTAAAAACGGAGCAACTGTTCACAAAAAAAAAAATTTCGACATCTCAACAGAACTCCCGGTTTCTTAGAGGCAGACTTAGTTGAGCATGTTCACTTATTCAAGAAGGTGGAATTACAGAACCGTCGAAGGACAGAGGAAAGTTATGAGGAATTTTCAATGGCGAGATGGGCAGAAACTAGGTCTTTGATGCATTAAACTTGACAAGATTTCGTCTACCCCAATGAGATATCCTGCTCCAGTCTGAGTTAATTGAGAACGCTGTGTCGAGACGGAGACCCAGATCAAGATAGAGAAAAAGGAACAGAAATGAAGGATGTGAAGAAATGCAATACTTAGTCGTCAAGAAATGAGTGCAATTGGTTACATGTGGAAGAAAGAAAATTGTTGAAAAAAAAGAAAGTTGTAGGAGACAAGGACAGAACCATGAGGGATGCCGCTGTTTACGGAGAAAGGGGAAGAGGCTGACCAATCAACAACCACGGAGATTGATCGGTCGGAGAGGAAGCTAGATATGAGGGAGGAAAGGGAAGGAGGGGACAAAAAAAAGAGGGGAACTTAGGGATGATACCCCGATGCCATACCCTGCCAAAAGATTTGGATATATCAAAGGCAAATACATAAGATTCCCCAAAATCTTTCAGGGATGATGACCATATATCAGTACGATAGCAAAGAATATCAACATTAACATTGGATCTCGCTTCATGGAAGACATACTGGTGATCAGAGAGGATTGTGGGATTCAAAATGTCTAAGGATATAGAAGTTGAGAAGGGATTCAAAAACTTAGGAAATGGTTGATTCAAAGTAGCAGTGTGATAGTTCGAAGGAAAGTTCTGGTCTTTAAATAGAAATGGAATAGACGAGCAAACACAGTTGCAAGTTCAAAGAGACAAATCTTTCAGTACACGAAGGTGGATGCTATCAGGACCATACGCCTTACTTGTGTCCAAAATAGAAGCTCTTTTCGGACTTTTCGAAAAGAAATTACGGGGAGGGGCATAGGATTAGTAAGACGAGCATTAGGGAGTAAAGGAATGTCACAGCCATCCAAGGTGGAGTTAGAGGAGAAACGAGAATCAAAAAGAGTTGCATTGTCAACAGGAGAGACAACGGAAAAGTGAAGGAAAGGTAGAGCGACAGAAGTTGTTAGTGAGGCCCTTAGCTAAAGAGAAAACCTATCAGTGGATGACGAGGAGAGGTTATCACACTCTGAATAAAGGAACGCTTTGCCTCACGGATAACGTGCTTGCTGTGGCAAATGCTGAATGGGAATCGGAGGAAGGAGAGTTTTTCAAAGCTCGATATGTCTGATTTATTGCCTGAATGGCCTCAGAACAGGACCGGTTGAACCAGGGATTGGATGAAGAGGTCGTCTTGGCGGAAGAGGGGATAAATGCTTCCATTTCCGCAAGAATATTCGCTATACATAAGACTCAGGAATTCCGTTATATTCGTTAGATATACTTTCTTACATCGACACCCATGTTGATATGATCGGTCACCGTTTATCATGTCCAAAAAAGATAATGACTTTATCACTAATTATCACTTACAAAAATTTTCTTAGAATCGACGTAAGGACGACAGTACTGTTCTTTTGAAGTCCAATCTTCACTTACTTTTCTAGATTATTTCTTTTTAAAGTTTCTTGTCACTGGACACCACGTCTTCTTGTTGTGAGTGATCTGTTGAGGACTTTGCCGACAAGAAACACTTTCCAGCTTACGTCTTGCGGTACCAGTTGTCTTATTTGGAATTCTTTAAATTTTTCAAATATTTAAGTATATCACGGTTCTTAATATTTGTGTGCCTAATTTTTCATTTTTTCTCCCAAGAATTGCATTGCGTGTTTGCGGTATTTTTGAAGAACTGTCGCTGTTAAACACGGAATGAAAACTTGTTTAGTAAGGAAGACATTTCTTTACTCTGTATGATAAGTATCTTCGATGTGTGTTCTTGCTTCATACATATCTGAAGAATTTATTGTGGTACTAGTTACTGTGTGAGAAATTCTCTTTTGAAATTGAAAGCTGATTCTTTCTACTTATGATTTTCCTCCTACTATTCTTCCAACGTCAAAATGAAGCTGCCAAGAAAACAAATACAATGTCAGGAATTATCCACTGAAAGTTTACGTACAAAGGAAAGGAAGTGATATTGCCAGCACACCTAAGTCTAGTTAGAACACACCTCGAATGGACAGTTCAGTTTTGGGGCCCCAGTTAAGCAAAGATATTCTTAAATTGGAAGCAGTGCAGCGAAGAGAAACTAGAATTGATTTCTTCCTTGCGCAACAAACCATGTGAGGAGAGACTGCGAGAATTAATCATGTTCTCCCGAAGCATGAGACGCCTCCGGGGCTACTTAAAAGAATATTCTTAAATACTTAAAGGACTCAACAACGTCGATGCTGAAAATTTCTTTACAGTAGCGCCAGTATTACCGACGAGAGAAATTGGACTAAAATTTAAATGTCACCGAGTTGATCTGGACTGTACGAAATAGTTTCTTTACCAACGACATTATTGATACATGGAATGAGCTCCCAGAAAATATGTTTATAGCAACGTCCTTAATACCTTCAACATTAGGGTTGATCATCACTTGTCACTCTCCGATACTGAATCAGTCATCATAACGTAGTGGAATATCATGCTACCTTCTCAATCACTGATCTTTCCCTCGCCGTGCTGCGGTAACATACCAACATTGATTATTCCATGTCACCTGCTTCGAGAGAGTAAGAATTAATGTATCATTCTTTAACATCAGGAATAACATAGGTATGGTAAGTCAAGAGGTTGGAGCTCAAGTCTACCCTTACTATTGTCTGTACAACAAGTAGTGAAGGGATGAATGCCGTTGATGATGGGATGCATGACATACTGTTGTTCATTCTACCTTATGGCTTTGCAATAAGAATTTTCTTCAGGCATATCAATCCTGCAAGGCATTTTTTCCTACGTTTTCCATTCGGCGTGTGCCGGAGGGACTAGAGGGTGGGCAGAGAGCATTTGCTTTGCTATCCTTTCCCTCTACTGCTTTTAAGGAAACTGTATTTGTGTGTGTGTGTGTGTGTGTGTGTGTGTGTGTGTGTGTGTGTGTGTTAAGGCCAGACTACCTCTCTTGAACTTTGGGTCTGTTTAGTCTGTATATCTATATAGTACCTCAAGTTCTGTGGAGTTCCACTTACTCAGTGTGTGGGGATTAGTTCTATGCGCAACTGTATCGTTACTGCTTTTTAGTCATCCATCCTGGTACATACATCCCTCTCACTGCTCCTCTCCAACTCACTAGGGACGCTGTTCCCAGGCGGGCTGTTCAGGTGATGAAAGACACTCCACATCTCGCCAGCTGTGTCCATGTCCAAAAGCCTAGTCCATGTTTACAATACCAGTGTCTCGAGACATATTAATAAAGTCTATTGTACCAAAATCTGGTATCGTCATAATGTTAAGTAGCAGAGGACACTAAGCGTGGAGAGGAAGGTGGATGGTGGAGTTGAGGGTAGGGAGAGTGGAGAGGGCGGGGAGGAGAGAGATGAGGGTGAAGAGAATGGTGGACGAAAGAGTGGGGAGAAGGAAAAGTGGAGAGAGAGGTGGAGGATAGAGTGGTGGTTAGAGAGGTTATAATACTACTATGGTCTTTTGGGTTAGGTGTAGTGAAAGGTAGGAAAGCAGCAGGAAGACGTAATGTGTTGTCAGCTTCACTGAAGGAGTGTGGAGGGGAGAATAGAAGGTTAGGATAGTGGGGTGACGTAAAGTGGTGACAGACTATGGGGAGGACACGCTGGGTGGGGGTGGGGAGGGGGGAGAGGATAGAGGGATGATCGTGTGGTGAAGAGGTGATGATGGTCTTCGGGAATATGGGAGTCGACGACGTGAGATAAGAGAAGTACATGGAAGTACAGATGAGGCGGTGCGGTGAATGAACTGTATACGTAAGACTCATGGGTTCTTCAGCCACCCAGTATTCGCCAGGGTCGCAAAGGGGTGGGTCACACTTCCTTCCTCACACGGGTTCTCACAAACACTTCTCCCCTCTCGTGAAGACAACGGTAATATACTGGCTGGGAACTGCTTTACAAATGTCTCTCGAGCAACATGATCTCCCTGTAGGATATCCACTTCAAAGACCTTACATATTGGCTTCAAAAGCTAAAAGGATATCGCTTCAGACACCAAGTGAAATCACCTTCAGAAGCCAAAGGATGTCAGCCTCAGAAATTACAGGATATCAACTTCAAAGACCACAGGATATTAGCTTCAGAAGCCAAAGGATGTCAGCTTCAGAAACCACAGGACATATTAGTTTCAGAGACCACGGGATATCAGCTTCAGAGACCACAGGATATTAGCTTCAGAAGCCAAAGGATGTCAGCTTCAGAAACCACAGGATATATTAGTTTCAGAGACCACGGGATATCAGCTTCAGAGACCACAGGATGTCGACTTCTGAAATCACTGGGTATCTTCTTTAGAAACCTAATAGATTTCAAGTGATTTACAAGTTATCTCGTTCAACACTTAGCTGAAGGTGGCATGGGAATAATCAAAGCCACTGACCTGACTCAGCCAATGACCTGGATTATAGGGCCACTGCACTGACTCACAGGGCCGCTGACCTGACTCACAGGTCCACTGAATAGACCAACTGGGTCACTCACCCGACTGGCTGGGCCACTATTCTACCTGAGTTTATTCACTGCATTTATTTATGAATTGTTGACTGCCAGTCAGCCTTAACCACACAGTTACCAGGCACCGTCCACATACAGCGGCCACCAAATTAAAGAGTACCGTCATCACCCGGTCAGGTAGCAGGCTGAGATGTACCGTCGACACACAGCCACCAGCAAGTTACGGTGTACCGTCGACACACAGCCACTAGCAAGTTACGGTGTACCGTCCAGACACAGCCACCAGCAAGTTACGGTGTACCGTCGACACACAGCCACCAGCAAGTTACGGTGTACCGTCGACACACAGCCACCAGCAAGTTACGGTGTACCGTCGACACACAGCCACCAGCACTCGACGGTAAAGCTCTTATTTCCAAACAATCCTGAAATATTGGGCCAGCGATATATTTTTTTCCAGGGGGCAGGCAGCGCAGCCCAATATCGACGTGGGTTTGCTTGCAGTAGTAAAGAATACTAGATATAAAGTATGACAATGTCAAGCGTAGTGGAACAGCCATATGGGGAGGGTTATCACCCCTGAACTGGTAACACTGAGCCCTTTACACCGGCAGAGGTAACAAGGTGACGCCTGGATTTGTACCACTGGTTGGAAGGAGAGTGAAGGGGATTTGTTCGTCGTGTGTTGACTTACTCTCGTCCAGGTATGTGGGTTAGGTTGATGTGAAATACCCGGCTCAGAGAGAGAGAGAGAGAGAGAGAGAGAGAGAGAGAGAGAGAGAGAGAGAGAGAGAGAGAGAGAGAGAGAGAGAATGTAAAAGTTCGTATGGTATGATTCCACATTTCAGTCACAAAAATCTACCAAAGAATGGTACTGAGTTTTGAATCAAAATACGCAGAGTATATACTGCAAAAGATTAAATTTTCTACTTATTTCTAGTTATTTCATATCATATATATATATATATATATATATATATATATATATATATATATATATATATATATATATATATATATATATATATATGTATTTCTTTTTTTTCATAGTATTCGCCATTTCCCGCGTCAGCGAGGTAACGCCAAGAACAGAGGACTGAGACTTTGAGGGAATGTCCTCACCTGGCCTCCTTCTCTGTTCCATCTTTTGGAAAATTAAAAACGAGAGGAGAGGATTTCCAGCCCCCGCTCCCTCCCCTTTTAGTCGCCTTCTACAACACGCAGGGAATACGTGGGAAGTACGTATTCTTTCTCCTCTATCCCCGGGGATAATATATATATATATATATATATATATATATATATATATATATATATATATATATATATATATATATAGGGATATATATATATATATATATATATATATATATCCCTGTCATTCTCACCCCTGACTACTGAGCCTGACTCCACAACTAGATATATTGTTCTGTTATCATCATGTACTCACATTTCACACACACACCCGGGTCATCTCAACTTCAGAAGGGCTTCCCCGCACTTGCGAACTCATATTCTTACCCCATCTTCCTCTCCTCGCGGCTCCCACCACTTGCCTATCGTCTTGCACTCCTAGCTATTCCATCGCCTTCAGTACACATCCTACACAAATATTTGAGACCATCAGCTCACCCCAGTCTATGGCCGGTGATCCATATCTAATACTCCGAATATTCCCGCTCGAATACATTTCCTTGAGAGTGAATATTCTCTCATAACTTTTTCAGACATGTTTCTTATGGGACACCGTATCCCACTAACATATACAATAAAGTAACAAGCACGTACACCACCCCTAACTTCTCTCCCTTCTCTCCTTTTCAAATTCTACCCCTCTGTCTATATTACCTACTATGGCGTCTCTTGCATCTACATCCGCTGATATATTGGACACCTATTGACATATTACACGCCCCTGTCGCACCCTGGCTTTACCCCACACTTCCCACTCCTTCCTCTGTCTGTCCTCACTCACTGCCTCCTCCGCCCTGGGTATGAACCTTACATCTCATTCGCTCTCCTTGTTTACCGTCTCCTCTACTTCATGCATTATAAATGCTGCATCTCCCACCAACACTGCCCATACAGGTCTGCCAGTGGCATTAGACGCTGGTGACTTGCTTCTCTGGCATATTCCTCTGCTGCCATGACGTGGTAAGAAAAAGTCATCCTTACATCTGTGGCGACTCCGTAAGGCCTATGTCTCGCTCCAACGAGTATATCATCTTGTTCAGTCTTACACGTTGTGTCTTGTCCTTACTGAAATGATATCTAGCTGCTTTTTACTCTTATGTTTCGTACCTTTACACACACACACACACACACACACACACACACACACACACACACACACACACCTCATTACTATATATATATATATATATATATATATATATATATATATATATATATATATATATATATATATATATATATATATATATATATATATCTTATTTTTTACTTGACAGCTGTTTCCCGTCTAGCAAGGTAGCGCCAGGAACAAATGAAGACAGGCCACATCCATTCACATCCATTCTCTAGCTGTCATGTGTAATACACCGAAACCACACCTCCCTATCCACCACTAGGCCACACAGACCTTTCTTTGGTTTACTCCGGAAGCTTTACAAGCCTTGTCAGTCCATTGACAGTGCGTCGACCCATGTATACCTCATCGTTTCAATGCGCCTTTCAACATACTGCATGTTCAGGCCTCGGTCGCTTAAACTCTTTTTAATCTATTCTTCCAGCTCTAATTCTGTCTCTCCGTTCTCCTTGTTTCCTTCACTTCTGACAGCATATCCTCTTTGTCAACCTATACTCAGTCATTCCGTCCATTTGTCCAACTATTTCAGCACATCCTCCTCAGCTTTCTCATCCACACTCCTCTGATCATCTCACCTCTCTCTTACCCTTTCAAGCCACCTCACACCACATGTTGTCCTAAAACATTTCATTTCCAACACATCCACCGCCCAGCCTTATATATAGCCCATGACTTGCAACCATACAATCTTGTTGGGACTATTATACCTTCAAGCATATCCTTTTCTGGTCTCCTAGAAAACGTTCTCTCATCCACACATTCTTCAGCGCTCCCGAAACCTTCGTTCCCTCACCTACCCTATGACTCACTTACCCTTCTATGGTTCCATTCAGTGCCACGTCCACTCCCAGCACTTCACTTCCTCCAGGTTTTCTCCATTCAAACTCACATCTCAACTAACCTGTCCTTCAATCCTGCTAAAACTAATAATCTTACTTTTATTCACATTTAGCTTCAACTCCATCCATTTCTCACACTCCTCCAAACTCTGTCACCAACTTCTGCAGTTTCTTACTCGAACCTGCCATCAGCGCTGCATCATCAACAAACAGCTAACTCACTCTCTAAACCCCTCTCATCCCCAACAGACTGTATAATCGCATCTCTTTACAAGACACGCATTTACCTCACTCACCACCCCATCCGTAAACAAATTAGACAACCATGGTGACATCACGCACCCTTGCCGTAGACCAACCTTCACTTGGAACCATTCACTCTCCTCTCTTCTACTCGTACACAAACCTTACACCCTTGATAAAAACTTGCCACTGTTTCCAGTAGCTTTCCTCCCATATCGTATATTCCTAAGGCCTTCCACGAGGCATCTCTATCAACCCAATGATTTATATTCTCATATGCCACATACAAGTCCATATGTTTTTCTTATTATTTCTCACACACATTTTTCAAAACAAGGAACTGATCCACACATCCTCTACCACTTCTGAAACCACAATGCTCCTCCTTATTCTGATGCTCTATACATGACTTCACCCTCTCAATCAATACCCTCCCATACAACTTAAAAGGTATACTCGACAATCATAGACGTCTGTAGTTTGAGCACTCAGCTTTATCCCGCTTGCCATTATACAGTGGAGCTACGCATGCATTTCGCCAATACTCAGGCACCTCACTATGATCCATACATAGGCTGAAATCCTTACCAACCAATGAATAAAACAGCCACCCCACTTTCTTGATAAATTCAAGAGTAAAACCATCTATTCCAGCCGCCTTGCCACATTTCATCTTACGTAAGGCTTTGATTCCCTCTCTTCACCAAACCACTCTCCAAGACTCTCCCACTTCGCACAACACCCCAACCAAACACCCAACATCTGCCACCCCATCATCCAACGCATTCAATAGTCCTTCAAAATACTCACTCCATCTCCTCAATTCATCACTGCCTGCTGACACTTTCCCCTTTTGCCCCTTTCACAGATGTTCCTATTGTTCTCTTGTAATATATATATATATATATATATATATATATATATATATATATATATATATATATATATATATATATATTGTATATATATATATATATATATATATATATATATATATATATATATATATATATATATATATATATATATGTATAATATATATGTATATGTATATATATATATTTCCCTGGGGATAGGGGAGAAAGAATACTTCCCACGTATTCCCTGCGTGTCGTAGAAGGCGACTAAAAGGGAAGGGAGCGGGGGCTGGAAATCCTCCCCTCTCTCTTTTTTTTTTCTTTTTTTTTCCAAAGGAAGGAACAGAAAAGGGGGCTGGATGAGGATGTTTCCTCAGAGGCCCAGTCCTCTGTTCTTAACGCTACCTCGCTGACGCGGGAAATGGCGAATAGTATGAAAGAAAGAAAAATATATATACATACATATATATATATATATATATATATATATATATATATATATATATATATATATATATATATATATATTTTCCCTGGGGATAGGGGAGAAAGAATACTTCCCACGTATTCCCTGCGTGTCGTAGAAGGCGACTAAAAGGGAAGGGAGCGGGGGGCTGGAAATCCTCCCCTCTCGTTTTTTTTTTTTTTTTTTTTTTCCAAAAGAAGGAACAGAGAAGAGGTCCAGGTGAGGATATTCCCTCAAAGGCCCAGTCCTCTGTTCTTAACGCTACCTCGCTATCGCGGGAAATGGCGAATAGTATGAAAAAAAAAAAAAATATATATATATATATATATATATATATATATATATATATTTAAATATACATATATATATATATATATATATATATATATATATATATATATATATATATATATATATATATATATATATATTTTTTTTTTTTTTTTTTTTATACTTTGTCGCTGTCTCCCGCGTTTGCGAGGTAGCGCAAGGAAACAGACGAAAGAAATGGCCCAACCCCCCCCCCCCCATACACATGTACATACACACGTCCACACACGCAAATATACATACCTACACAGCTTTCCATGGTTTACCCCAGACGCTTCACATGCCTTGATTCAATCCACTGACAGCACGTCAACCCCTGTATACCACATCGCTCCAATTCACTCTATTCCTTGCCCTCCTTTCACCCTCCTGCATGTTCAGGCCCCGATCACACAAAATCTTTTTCACTCCATCTTTCCACCTCCAATTTGGTCTCCCTCTTCTCCTCGTTCCCTCCACCTCCGACACATATATCCTCTTGGTCAATCTTTCCTCACTCATTCTCTCCATGTGCCCAAACCATTTCAAACACCCTCTTCTGCTCTCTCAACCACGCTCTTTTTATTTCCACACATCTCTCTTACCCTTACGTTACTTACTCGATCAAACCACCTCACACCACACATTTTCCTCAAACATCTCATTTCCAGCACATCCATCCTCCTGCGCACATCTCTATCCATAGCCCACGCCTCGCAACCATACAACATTGTTGGAACCACTATTCCTTCAAACATACCCATTTTTGCTTTCCGAGATAATGTTCTCGACTTCCACACATTTTTCAAGGCTCCCAAAATTTTCGCCCCCTCCCCCACCCTATGATCCACTTCCGCTTCCATGGTTCCATCCGCTGACAGATCCACTCCCAGATATCTAAAACACTTCACTTCCTCCAGTTTTTCTCCATTCAAACTCACCTCCCAATTGACTTGACCCTCACCCCTACTGTACCTAATAACCTTGCTCTTATTCACATTTACTCTTAACTTTCTTCTTCCACACACTTTACCAAACTCAGTCACCAGCTTCTGCAGTTTCTCACATGAATCAGCCACCAGCGCTGTATCATCAGCGAACAACAACTGACTCACTTCCCAAGCTCTCTCATCCCCAACAGACTTCATACTTGCCCCTCTTTCCAGGACTCTTGCATTTACCTCCCTAACAACCCCATCCATAAACAAATTAAACAACCATGGAGACATCACACACCCCTGCCGCAAACCTACATTCACTGAGAACCAATCACTTTCCTCTCTTCCTACACGTACACATGCCTTACATCCTCGATAAAAACTTTTCACTGCTTCTAACAACTTGCCTCCCACACCATATATTCTTAATACCTTCCACAGAGCATCTCTATCAACTCTATCATATGCCTTCTCCAGATCCATAAATGCTACATACAAATCCATTTGCTTTTCTAAGTATTTCTCACATACATTCTTCAAAGCAAACACCTGATCCACACATCCTCTACCACTTCTGAAACCGCACTGCTCTTCCCCAATCTGATGCTCTGTACATGCCTTCACCCTCTCAATCAATACCCTCCCATATAATTTACCAGGAATACTCAACAAACTTATACCTCTGTAATTTGAGCACTCACTCTTATCCCCTTTGCCTTTGTACAATGGCACTATGCACGCATTCCGCCAATCCTCAGGCACCTCACCATGAGTCATACATACATTAAATAACCTTACCAACCAGTCAACAATACAGTCACCCCCTTTTTTAATAAATTCCACTGCAATACCATCCAAACCTGCTGCCGTGCCGGCTTTCATCTTCCGCAAAGCTTTTACTACCTCTTCTCTGTTTACCAAATCATTTTCCCTAACCCTCTCACTTTGCACACCACCTCGACCAAAACACCCTATATCTGCCACTCTGTCATCAGACACATTCAACAAACCTTCAAAATACTCATTCCATCTCCTTCTCACATCACCGCTACTTGTTATCACCTCCCCATTTACGCCCTTCACTGAAGTTCCCATTTGCTCCCTTGTCTTACGCACCCTATTTACCTCCTTCCAGAATATCTTTTTATTCTCCCTAAAATTTACTGATAGTCTCTCACCCCAACTCTCATTTGCCCTTTTTTTCACCTCTTGCACCTTTCTCTTGACCTCCTGTCTCTTTCTTTTATACTTCTCCTACTCAATTGCATTTTTTCCCTGCAAAAATCGTCCAAATGCCTCTCTCTTCTCTTTCACTAATACTCTTACTTCTTCATCCCACCACTCACTACCCTTTCTAAACAGCCCACCACCCACTCTTCTCATGCCACAAGCATCTTTTGCGCAATCCATCACTGATTCCCTAAATACATCCCATTCCTCCCCCACTCCCCTTACTTCCATTGTTCTCACCTTTTTCCATTCTGTACACAGTCTCTCCTGGTACTTCCCCACACAGGTCTCCTTCCCAAGCTCACTTACTCTCACCACCTTCTTCACCTCAACATTCACTCCTCTTTTCTGAAAACCCATACTAATCTTCACCTTAGCCTCCACAAGATATATACATATATATATATAGACACCACCTGCTCGAGGTTACAATGCGAATAAAAAAGTCGCCTTTGCCGTGGCTGTAACATTGGAAGTACAATTTCGTCAAAGAACTTTTCATTCGCAAAGATTCTGTCCAGGGTCGAGGGTAACACCAGGACTGTTGTGCAGACATTGGTCCTTGGGTTATCATATCATAGATGAATAATATGAATGTATATACAATGCCTCAGAAGCATACATAGGTGAAGGTATAGCTATACCTATGTATGCACTTGCTAAACTATATTCATAAACAATTTTGAATTCAAGAATATACAAAAACAATGCCAAAATAATGGAACGCTAAATTTCTTAAACATATGTAAGTACACGGCTCAACAATGATAGTAGATGGCTAATTTCTGAAGCTATATTTGTAGGCGACCAATGCTTGCTCTTATAAACGATCGTGTCAAGGAAATATATACATAACACACACTGGACCGCCTGGAGCCAACATGGGGTCTAAAGCAGGTGTCTGAGGCGTCTATTCCCCCATCTCCACTCTGACGAGGGATCAAATATCTACCATGTTCAACTCATGTATTATATTCTCCCCCCCTCCTCTCTCTGTCTGTCTGTCTGTCTGTCTCTCTCTCTCTCTCTCTCTCTCTCTCTCTCTCTCTCTCTCTCTCTCTCTCTCTCTCTCTCTCTCTCTCTCATCCTCTCTCCTTCCCAAAGGCTGGCTGTGAAGACATACTCAGATACACTACTTGCTACGTGTCGCCACAATACGTGCATCATACAATAAGGTTATGATGACAGAAACATTAACATGTTTACAGTGGACTGTCTCACTGTGGAGAGAGGAAGGTACCAATACTACGTCCATTTAGGAGGATGAAGGGCATCAGTTGGCTATGCTCATCCAGAAGGACGGCTGACATCAATGGCTGGATCCAGCCAGGAGGATGAGGACATTAGGTCATCCAGGATCACCATCAATGACAAGACAAAAATAGCCTGCAAGCAACGTAGAGACAAACTGGCTGTGAAATATTTGCAGGAGTGGTGCAGGCCATCCTGAAGCCCTGCAAGGTTTTTCCTACCAACAAACTTTTTTACAGGCGTATTCTTAACTGTAGAGCACGACGATATGACTCTTGAGCACGTAGATACGATCCTTAAGCACGACAATACGACTCTTGAGCACGTAGGTACGATCCTTAAGCACGACAATACGACTCGAGCACGTAAGTAGGATCCCTGAGCAGAAAATACAACTCTTGAGCAAGTGGGTACGATCCTTGAGCGCGAAGGTACGACGCTCGAGCGAGACGGTGCGACCTTTGGGTATGGTTGCCCTGCAAGTGACCTGATGTTTAAGGGTGTGCTCAAAAGTCAGGCTAACATACCCAGGGGCTGCACCGACGTGCTCAACAATCGCACTGACGTGCCCATGAGAGATACCGTTGTGCTCAGTGGTACAAGAGTACATAAGTCTTTCATGGAAGTCAAAGAAATGTAACAGAATATACCTGCAGGAAAATGTGGGAGGTACCAGTCTGGAAGGGAAGGGAATCAAGCAAACGAAAAGAAGTTAAATCTAGTCTTGTTCATCGTAGGGTATACGTATGGCAAAGTGAGGTACCAGACCCACCTGTCGGGGAAGAAGACCTACGAAGCCATCCTGAGGTCAACGTACGGTAATGTAAGGTGCCAAACCAAGCTATGGGGGTAGAAGACCACCAGAACCATCGTAAGATATACATAAAGTATACTAACGGAAGTCTGCATGTATTTTGCAGTGCCTGTGCAATGCGCAGCAAAAAGGATGCTGAAGATACGCTTTGAAGATTAGAGGTGCTTGTGACCTCAACTCCTTTAACAGACAGATTTTGTTTCTGTGCTTGCACACACTTTGTATGGGGTATATCGCCAGTACATCTGTTTTGGAGATAAATCTCTGCTCTCAGAGGGGGAGTTGTTGTCTGTCATCGTGGTGGAGGAGGTCACCAGTGTACGTGCCTGTGTTTGTTGTGGGATATGTTCGTATATGTACCTTTCCTTGTACAGGTGAAGTTCCCATGTTCCTTCAGGTGTCATAAAGTGGCGGGTGTTTCCTCGTGCTTTTAAGGACTGCTTGATGATGATGCGGTACACCAGTGCCTGTAGCTTGGCAGGAGGAGAAGGAGGAAGAATAATGCAAACATGAAGAGGAGGAGGAGGAGGAGGAGGAGGAGGAGGAGGAGGAAGCAGGCAGGAAGGACTGATGGGAACATAAATTCAGACAAGGCCACTAATGGCGTCACCGTACTGGGGCTTTCTCTTTCTTCACCGTGATTGGTTAATCAACTCCAGGTCTCTGCTGGTACGCCAGCAGTCCTAACTCCACTGCCGCCGCCGCCTCCCTCCTCACCTAACTCCTGCACCACCGCCGCCGCCTCCCTCCTCACCTAACTCCTGCACCACCGCCACCACCTCCTTCCCCACCTAACTCCTGCACCATCGCCGCCGCCTCCCTCCCCACCTAACTCTTGCAACACCACCACCGCCACCTTCCTCCCCACCTAACTCCTGCACCACCGCCACCGCCTCCCTCCCTACCTAACTCCTTGTCCAGGATATGTTTAGCGGTGTGTGTGTGTGTGAGTTGGTGTGTAAGTGTGTGTGTGTGTGTGTGTGTGTGTGGGGGGGGGGGGGGGGTCGGATCATTCACATGTGAGGGAACTAACCCACAAAATACACTGATGTTTATACTTTACGATATGTATGATCACAATCTACGTATGATGATCCACGTAAGATAACGATGGCGTGACAAACTCCATCACAGATAAACGAAATAAATCGCACGTATTTTAGCTTAAAGGGTCGGAAGATAACTGATATCTCAAATAAGATTAAAGTTTGCTACCGGTAAGTGATATCCTGGCTCAGTACCCATAAATGGGATAATCAGATGCACCAATCACTCTCACAGTTAGGGAGGAGAGAGGATAAATTGGTTCAGTATGCGTGGTGCACTGACTTCTTATATGATGAAGATCTAAATACATCAAATCACTGTAATCACGGAAGATGTTAGACTAATTTCTTGAAGAATACTCGAGGGAGAGCGTGAATGAAGGGGTGGCACTGGGGCTTACTTGAGGTGTAATGTGGGAAGATTGTACATAGACGAGTGAGTCATCAGAGGAACTGGTGGAGAGTATACGGGGAGGGGTCGGTTGTTAAAGAGCTGTTGGAGAGTGTACAGGGAGGGGTGAGATGTTAGAAAGCTGTTGGAGAGTGTACAGGGAGGGGTGGGGTGTTAGAAAGCTGTTGGAGAGTGTACAGGGAGGGGTGGGATGTTAGAAAGCTGTTGGAGAGTGTACAGGGAGGGGTGGGATGTTAGAAAGCTGTTGGAGAGTGTACAGGGAGGGGTGAGATGTTAGAAAGCTGTTGGAGAGTGTACAGGGAGGGGTGAGATGTTAGAAAGCTGTTGGAGAGTGTACAGGGAGGGGTGAGATGTTAGAAAGCTGTTGGAGAGTGTCCAGGGAGGGGTGAGATGTTAGAAAGCTGTTGGAGAGTGTACAGGGAGGGGTGAGATGTTAGAAAGCTGTTGGAGAGTGTACAGGGAGGGGGGGGGGGGGGTTACAAGAGAACTGGTGGCGTGTGTACGTGATGTGGGGAGAGCAAGGCTGTACTTCAGAACTAATGGGATAAGACTGAGGCTCTGAGTGGAGGTCTTATGGTCTGGACCACAGTGGTTCTCGTGTGCGCTACATAGATTCTATGAACCCCCCACACTCTCTCTCTCTCTCTCCTTATATGTTGTCTTTTCCTAGCGCTAGCTCGTGCACATGAGGGGGAAGGGGTTGTTATTTCATGTGTGGCGGGGTGGTGATAGGAATGAATAAAGGCAGACAGTATGAATTATGTACATGTGTATATATGTATATGTCTGTGTGTGTGTATATATGTATACGTTGAGATGTATAGGTATGTATATTTGCGTGTGTGGACGTGTATGTATATACATGTATATGTGGGTGGGTTGGGCCATTCTTTCGTCTGTGTCCTTGCGCTACCTCGCCAACGCGGGAGACACCGACAAAGCAAAATAAATAAAATGAATAAATGAATATATATATATATATATATATATATATATATATATATATATATATATATATATATATATATATATATATATATATCAAATTCTGACGTCATTTGGAAAGGCCTTGCTTCTACTAGCTGCCTACTATGAAAGTGAATCTCAGTTCATTAAACCTGATGGAAATTGCAAGCGGCAGGACGATGCATCATCGTGTGCTCAAGAGGAGGAGCCAGCATCCGGTGTGGCAGTACGTACGTCATTCCATATTGGATGATCCATAGCTGCAGAGGACCTTAGAAAACCAAGACGATGAAGGGGTGACGAGGACCTGGGAATGAGTACCCCTTTATGTCTTAGTGACTCGGGCTTCCGGCTCACACCATAGACGGGAGGGCAGTCAGCTTTCCAATACTGAGCCAGTACATAGTTATCTAACGAGCTGTATTGTAATCTCATGTTTACTGAAAGGAACTGGAAAAACTTGACAACTTTAATCATTTTTGTTTCTACATTTTGTATAATTTCTTGAGAAAAAAAATAAAAATGAATAGATGCGGCAAGAGAAAAAGATCATCAGTTTGGTTCTCGAATAGAGAGAAATCTTTTTTTCTCCGATCACACTTACCCTGATTGTTTTTCCCTTATGGTGTGAAGCCTTTAGAATAAGGCCATCGGTGCTGCCTTTCACATACTGAGGTTACACAGCGCGAGCGAAGAGTCAGTTTCGTCAGTTGACGAAACAGTTCAGTCTCGTCACAGAACTTCTCACTTCAGGGGAGTCCATCGCGTCCCTGCAGCTAAATGTAGCGCAACGCTGGGATGCAGAACCCCCTAGATTGTGGTGGTGGTGGGAGAGGGGGGAATGGTCCTTAGGTTACTAAACCCAGACCCCTTCAGTAATGGGTCTTGGGATGTGAAGCGTCTGGGGTAAACCATGGAAAGTTTTGTGGGGCGTGGATGTGGAAAGGGAGCTGTGGTTTCGGTGCATTACACATGACAGCTAGAGACTGAGTGTGAACGAATGTGGCCTTTGTTGTCTTTTCCTAGCGCTATCTCGCAAGCACGCGGGGGGGGGGGGGGGGGGGGGGGGGAATGCCATTTCATGTGTGGCGGGGTGGCGACGGGAAAGGATGAAATAAATATGCATACATTGATATATATAGGTATGTATATGTGTGTGTGTGGGCGTTTATGTATATACATGTGTATGATAGTGGGTTGGGCCATTCTTTCGTTTGTTTCCTTGCGCTACCTCGCTAACGCGGGAGACAACGACAAAGTATCATATGAAAATTATAGTATATATATATATATATATATATATATATATATATATATATATATATATATATATATATATATTTATATATATATATATATATATATATATATATATATATATATATATATATATATATATATATATATATATATGTATATATATATATATATATATATATATATATATATATATATATATATATATATATATATATATATATATATATATATATTTATATATATATATATATATATATATATATATATATATATATATATATATATATATATATATATATATATATATATAGTATATATATCTGTTTCCAGTCTTGGTCCTCTATTCTTGCCCGTCATCCCAGCTGCCGTAGCTGTACACACACTTCAGCTGGCCACACTACCCCTTCCTCCTCCTCCTCCTCCACTTCCCTTTTGCTTATCTGCCGAGGATGAAGCCCAGGAACACATTACCCAACGCCATTACCCACTTCATGAGACGAAGCGCCCGGGTAATATCCCATCCGCCACTCCCTTCCCCTCCCCTTCCCTCACGACCCCACGCCCTCCCTCAACCCCTCCCCCTGCACCACAACTTTTTAAAAACCGCTAAATCCTAATGAATTGGGCTGAGGCATTGAGGGGATGGGAGGGGGTGTGTGGGGGCGGGCTAAGGGGATAAGTGGCCCGAGGGAAGACAGTGCTAAGGTCATGCTGGGTGCCCCCTACGGCCCAGTGTTGCTCGCTGCGGCAATGGGCAATTAGGTTTTAGGGGGGGATCAGGCCAGTTATGGCGCTTACAGATCCCCCCCTCCCCCCCACTCCCCGGCCAGACCTCAATATCTGATCGACCCGGGTGAAGCAACCACGCACGTCCGACCAAGGAAAAGGGTTGCGACTTACTGCTTGCTGCGTCAGCTGGTCACTGCTTGCTGCGTCAGCTGGTCACTGCTTGCTGCGTCAGCTGGTCACTGCTTGCTGCGTCAGCTGGTCACTGCCTCCTGCGTCAGCTGGTCACTGCTTCCTGCGTCAGCTGGTCACTGCTTGCTGCGTCAGCTGGTTCCTGCCTGCTGCGTCAACTGATCACTGCCTGCTGAAGCTGGTTAGTGCTTGGTGCATCAGCTGGTCACTGTCTGCTGAAGGTGGTTAGTGTTTGCTGCGTCAGCTGGTCACTGCCTGCTTCGTCAACTGGTCACTGCTTGCTGAAGCTGGTCACTGCCTGCTTCGTCAACTGGTCAGTGCTTGCTGAAGCTGGTCACTGCCTGCTGCGTCAGCTGGTCACTGCTTACTGAAGCTGGTTACTGCTTGTCGCAGCTGGTTGAGCCTTACTTCAGCTGTATAACGCTTGCTACAGATGGGTTACTGCTTCTCGCAGTTGGATACTGCTTGTTGCAACTGACTTGCTACTGCTTAATGCAACACGTTCCTGCTTTCAACAGCAGCTTACTCCTTACTTAAGCTTGTTACTTCTTGCTACTGTTTGTTGGAGCTAGTTACTGCTTGTTAAAGCTGGATGCTTCTTGCTCTTGCTTGATGCAGCTGGTAGCCGCTTACCATTGCTCACTGCAGCTGGTTACTTTTTGCTACAGCTTACTGCATATCGTTGCTTTAAGACTGATGTTTACATGCTGGGTTAAGCTGTTGCTTTTTGGGTCAAGCTGTAGGTCGTTGGGTCAAGGTGTTACCTATTGGGCCAAGCTGTTGCTTATTGGGTCGAGCTGTGTCTTGTTCGGTCAAGTTGTTACTTAATGGGTTTAAACTGTTACTTTATAGGTCAAGCCGTTGCTTGTTGGGTCAAGCCGCTACCTACTTCCTGGCTCAAGCTGTTGCTTGTTGGCTCAAACTGTTGTATGTTGGCTCAGGCTGTTGTATGTTGGACCAATTTGTTGTATGTTGGCTCAGGCTGTTGTATGTTGGACCAATTTGTTGTATGTTGGCTCAGGCTGTTGTATGTTGGACCAATTTGTTGTATGTTGGCTCAGGCTGTTGTATGTTGGACCAATTTGTTGTATGTTGGCTCAGGCTGTTGTATATTGGACCAATTTGTTGTATGTTGGCTCAGGCTGTTGTATGTTGAACCAATTTGTTGTATGTTGGCTCAGGCTGTTGTATATTGGGGTTGTGTTGTCTGATGTTCCTGACGATCAATGTTTTTGAAGCCATTTGTAGTTTAGTTCTTGATGATAGACTTCAGTACTTGTTACTGCTCGTACTACAACTTCTAACATCTCAATGGAGATTGTTACTTCTTATCCGCGAAGGATTTTCTTAACAGTCTGTCGCTGGTGATTTCCTTATCAAGTCGTTGTTTCCTTAATCATTATCTTAATCTAAGATTTCAAGCATCCCATCTGTAATTATAAAGAAGTCATGTAAGTGTACAGCAGTGTGTAATTACAGTTGCATTACATTAAATTGCTTTAAACTGTATTAAACAACAGGGCCGTAATTAAACCTCATTCGTTACGTCAAGTAATGAGGTCAAACAGCTCCATAACCTAGGCCACAGTGAGGTCAACCTTCCCAACACGACCACTGATTTCGTCGGTACGGCCCTTAAGCACGACCGTCGGGCTCCTGAGCACGACGGGCACGACCCTTGTGTATACAACGGTTCAATCCTCGAGTAAGGCGGTGTCACGTATAGGTAATATGTTCTAGGAAGGGTCATGTAGTCATACTTAAGGGACGTACTTTTCTACTCGAGTCGTACTTGACGTGCTGTAGCGCCGTACTGTAGAGTACTCAAGGGTCGTACCGCCAGGCATCGAGGAATATCTTTACATCAACATATTTTTTCTATCATTTTCAGCCAACCTATAACATTACTGACCACATCATCCACCTTTAAGTAGAATTTCCTTTAATCTCATGGTTATGTCGCTTTACTGAATGGATAACGTTATGATATCAATTATTAATTCTTATTATTTTGATTTACTGGAATGATATAATTACAAAGAGTCGACGGTTTTTACTGGATACTAAACCTCTTCAACGATGAAGGAAAATATAACTTTGAGTTCCAAGTGGAGCTGAGGCCTCCATCCAGCCATGAAAGCATTATAATAACGCGAACTAATTTCTAGAGTTCGCTAAAAGAGTTTCCTCCATTCACAGCCTAAGTTACCGTGATCCTTATGACCCAGGCTACAGAGGCTGAAGTGCTGACTACCAAAACATGTGCTTTAAGGCGAGTGTCTTGGCCGAGTATATCCACTGGTAATGAAGTCAATTCCAGCTCGCAAGTCTTCGAGTGTCAGATAAGGTGTGCTATTTTTCCTCTGGGTCCTCCATCAAAAACATTTATTGACGCAAATGCTTCACTAAGTGCTCAGAAATATACATATATTTTCATGGTAATTCATCACCTCATACCGAAGGACTTAGACATTGCAACCTACACTATCATAAGGATGAAGCTTATGATGTTGCCAGCACTGTATGTCCTTCACACATCAACTGTTGTCATCAGCAAGTCTTGCCTCATTGTCAGCAACAGGTTAGGGATACTTGCGTTTGTCCAGCCTATATGACAGACAGGGCTGACATGTTCTCATCTCCTTGTCTAACCTCCTGAAGACGACGGTATGACCCATAGGATAATATGGACTGACCTATGATCTAACCTGTAAAAGTCAAGTCAAAGGTCAGGCCATCATATCCCAAGGTCACAAGGTCGCACTCATGGGGGGTCGACTCTGTTGTGTCGAGAAAATAATTTGGTGGTAAAAGAATAACTTTATCTCATGGCTAATATACTCCACCTGTATGAGTGTAGTTCTCGTGCTGCTACAGAGCCAACTAGTGAAGCTGGTGAGTTGTGCTTACCTCATAACACCTCCGGGAAGGGCCAGGATATGAGGACATGAGAACTGTACCGTCTCCATCCATAACCATGAAGCTACGTTATGACTCAGATCTGTCACTTAAGTGACTCATTAAGTGACTCAGTCAATCATTGACTCAGGACGGTGACCTTAACTGTGTCTTGAACGCAATGGCCACACATTTACCACAATGGCGAAAGGATGCACTCAGCCAGTACTGGACGAAAAGGGAATCTGACACAGAGGTATTCACACAGTCTATATCCTGATAAATAACGTGGGGTAAAATCCAAAGATTCTTTGAAACGGAAATATTCAGAGATTTCCGGGACGCCAGCCTCCAGCACCAACCAGACTACCAGAAAAAGAATATTAAAGGAATTATTGTTTTTCAATATTTCAGATAGTCTCCCCCAGCAGCGCCGAGTACCGGGGTGAGAATACCTTATACACAAGGCATCAGGGACACAGGTCTCGCCTACACTCGAACAGTAGCAGTGCGAGAGGATCTCACAATCAGGAGTGCATTTTTCTTATAAATATTCGCAATTTCCAGCGTTGGCGTGGTAGCGTAAATGCTTACTTGGCCTCCTTTTCTGTTCCTTCTTTTGGAAAATCAAAAACTGGAGGGGATGATTTCCAACCTGCCCGGCCCCACCCCTTTAACGCTTTTAGTCGCCTTTTACGAAACGCAGGGTATACGTGGAAAGTATTCCTTCTCCCCTATCCCCAGGGATGATATATATATATATATATATATATAGACTTTTCGATGTTAAGGTACTGAGAGGTGCAACTGGAGAGATGTCTGATCATTATCATGTGGAGGCGAAGGTGAAGATTTGTAGAGGTTTTCAGAAAAGAAGAGAGAATGTTAGGGTGAAAAGAGTGGTGAGAGTAAGTGAGCTTGGGAAGGAGATTTGTGTGAGGAAGTATCAGGAGAGACTGAGTACAGAATGGAAAAAGGTGAGAACAAAGGACGTAAGGGGAGTGGGGGAGGAATGGGATGTATTTAGGGAAGCAGTGATGGCTTGCGCAAAAGATGTTTGTGGCATGAGAAGCGTGGGAGGTGGGTAGATTAGAAAGGGTAGTGAGTGGTGGGATGAAGAAGTAAGATTATTAGTGAAAGAGAAGAGAGAGGCATTTGGACGATTTTTGCAGGGAAATAATGCAAACGACTGTGAGATGTATAAAAGAAAGAGGCAGGAGGTCAGGAGAAAGGTGCAAGATGAAAAAGATGGCAAATGAGAGGTGGGGTGAGAGAGTATCATTAGATTTTAGGGAGAATAAAAAGATGTTTTGGAAGGAGGTAAATAAAGTGCGTAAGACGAGGGAACAAATGGGAACTTCAGTGAAGGGGGCTATTGGGGAGGTGATAACAAGTAGTGGTGATGTGAGAAGGAGATGGAGTGAGCTTTTGAAGGTTTGTTCAATGTGTTTGATGATAGAGTGGCAGATATAGGGTGTTTTGGTCGAGGTGGTGTGCAAAGTGAGAGGGTTAGGGAGAATCATTTGGTAAACAGAGAAGAAGTAGTAAAAGCTTTGCGGAAGATGAAAGCCGGCAAGGCAATGGGTTTGGATGGTACTGTAGTGGAATTTATTAAAAAAGGAGGTAACTGTATTGTTGACTGGTTGGTAAGGTTATTTAATGTATGTATGACTCATGGTGAGTTGCTTGAGGATTGGCGGAATGCTTGCATAGTGCCACTGTACAAATGCAAAGGGGATAAAAGTGAATACTCAAATTACAGAGGTATAAGTTAGTTGAGTATTCCTGGGGAATTATATGCGAGGGTATTGATTAAGAGGGTGAAGGCATGTACAGAGCATTAGATTGGGGAAGAGCGATGTGGTTTCAGAAGTGGTGGAGGATGTGTGGATCAGGTGTTTGCTTTGAAGAATGTATGTGAGAAATACTTAGAAAAGCAAATGGATTTGTATGTAGCATTTATGGATCTGGAGAAGGCATATGATAGAGTTGATAGAGATGCTCTGTGGAAGGTATTAAGAATATACGGTGTGGGAGGCAAGTTGTTTGAAGCAGTGAAAATTTTTTATCGAGGATGTAAGGTATGTGTACGTGTAGGAAGAGAGGAAAGTGATTGGTTCTCAGTGAATGTAGGTTTGCGGCAGGGGTGTGTGATGTCTCCAAGGTTGTTTAATTTGCTTATGGATGGGGTTGTTAGGGAGGTGAATGCAAGAGTTTTGGAAAGAGGGGTAAGTATGTAGTCTGTTGTGGATGAAAGAGCTTGAGAAGTGAGTCAGTTATTGTACGCTGATGATACAGCGCTGGTGGCTGATTCACGTGAGAAACTGCAGAAGCTGGTGACTAAGTTTGGTAAAGTGTGTGAAAGAAGAAAGCTGAGAGTAAATGTGCATACGAGCAAGGTTATTAGGTACAGTAGGGTTGAGGGTCAAGTCAATTGGGAAGTAAGTTTGAATGGAGAAAAACTGGAGGAAGTGAAGTGTTTTAGATATCTGGGAGTGGATTTGGCAGTGGATGGAACCATGGAAGCGGAAGTGAATCATAGGTTGGGGGAGGGGGTGAAAGTTCTGGGAGCCTTGAAGAATGTGTGGAAGTCGAGAACATTATCTCGGAAAGCAAAAATGGATGTTTGAAGGAATAGTGGTTCCAACAATGTTATATGGTTGCGAGGCGTGGGCTATGGATAGAGTTGTGCGCAGGAGGGTGGATGTCCTGGAAATAAGATGTTTGAAGACAATACGTGGTGTGAGATGGTTTGATCGAGTAAGTGATAACAGGGAAGAGAGATGTGTGGTAATAAAAAGAGTGTGGTTGAGAGAGCAGAAGAGGGTGTTTTGAAATGGTTTGGTCACATGGAGAGAATGAGGGAGGAAAGATTGACAAAGAGGATATATGTGGTGAAGTGAGGAGATGGTTTGAGTATCATGAAGGTTTGTTGAATGTGTTTGATGATAGAGTGGCAGATATAGGGTGTTTTGGTCGAGGCGGTGTCCGAAGTGAGAGGGCTAGGGAGAATGGTTTGGTAAAAAGAGAAGAGGTAGTGAAAGCTTTGCGGAAGATAAAATTCGTCAAGGCGGCGGGTTTGGATGGTACTGCAATGGAATTAGTTAAAAAAGGGGATGACTGTGTTGTTGACTGGTTGGTAAGGATATTAAGTGTATGTATGGTTCATGGTGAAGTGCCGGAGGATTGGCGGAATGCATGCATAGTACCATTGTACAAAGGGAAAGGGGATAAAGGTGAGTGTTCAAATTACAGAGGTATAAGTTTGTTGAGTATTCCTGGGAAATTGTATGGGTGGGTATTGATTGAGAGGGTAAAGGCATGTACAGTGTATCAGATTGGGGAAGAGCAGTGTTGTTTCAGAAGTGGTAGAGGATGTGTGGATCAGGTGTTTGCTTTGAAGAATGTATGTGAGAAATACTTAGAAAACAGATGGATTTGTATATAGCATTTATGGATCTGGAGAAGCATATGATAGAGTTAATAGAGATGCTTTGTGGAAGGTATTAAGAGTATGTGGTGTGGGAAGTAAGTTGTTAGAAGCAGCGAAGTTTTTGTGAAGGATGTAAGGCATGTGTGTGAGTAGGAAGAGAGAAAAGTGATTGATTCCCAGTGAATGTTGGTTTGCGGCAGGGATGTGTGATGTCTCCATGGTTGTTTAATTTGTTTCTGGATGGGGTTGTTAGGGAGGTGCATGCAAGAGTTTTGGAGAGAGGGACAAGTATGCAGTGTGTTCTGGATGAGAGGGCGTGGGAAGTGAGTCAGTTGTTCGCTGATGCTACACCGCTGGTGGCTGAGTCTGGTAAATTTTGTGAAAGAAGAAAGCTGAGAGTAAATGTGAATAAGAGCAAGGTCATTAGGCTCAGTAGGGTTGAGGGACATGTTAATTGGGAGGTAAGTTTGAATGGAGAAAAACTGGAAGTGAAGTGTTTTAGATATCTGGGAGCGGATTTAGCAGCTGATGGAACCATGGAAGCGGAAGTGAGTCACAGGGTAAGGGAGGGGGCGAAGGTTCCAGGATCATTGAAGAATGTGCAGAAGGCGAGAACGTTATCTCGGAGAGCAAAAATAGGTATGTTTGAAGAAATAGTGGTTCCAACAATGTTATATGCTTGCGAGGCATGGGCTACAGATAAGGTTGAGCGGAGGAGAGTGGATGTGTTGGAAATTAAATGTTTGAGGACAATGTGTGGTGTGAGTTGGTTTGATCGAGTTAGTAATGAAAGGGTAAGAGAGATGTGTGGTAATAAAAAACAGTGTGGTTGAGAGAGCAGAAGAGAGTTTATTGAAATGGTTGAGTGAGGTAAGATTGACGAAAAGGATTTATGTGTCAGAGGTGGAGGGAACGAGGAGAAGTGGGAGACCAAAGTGGAGGTGGAAGGATGGAGTGAAAAAGATTTTGAGTTATCGGGGCCTGAACGTGCAGGAGGGTGAAAGACGTGCAAGGAATAGAGTGAATTGGAACGATGTGGTATACTAGGGTCGACGTGTTGTCAATAGATTGAAGGAGGGCATGTGAAGCGTCTGGGGTAAACAATGGAAAGCTTTGTGGGGTTTGGATGTGAAAAAGAAGCTGTGGTTTTGGTGCATTACACACGACAGCTAGAGACTGAGTGTGAACGAATGTGGCCTTTGTTGTCTTTTCCTAGCGCTACCTCGCGGGGGAGGGGAGATGGTGGGGTGCTGTTTCATGTGTGGTGGGGTGGCGACGCGAGAGGATGAAGGCAGCAAGTATGAATATGCACATGTGTATATATGTATATGTATGTATACGGTATCGAGGATATATATATATATATATATATATATATATATATATATATATATATATATATATATATATATATATATATATACACACACACACACACATATATATATATATATATATATATATATATATATATATATATATATATATATATATATATATACACACACACACATATATATATATATATATATATATATATATAGGAGGATGGATGTGCTGGAAATGAGATGTTTGAGGACAATGTGTGGTGTGAGGTGGTTTGATCGAGTAAGTAACGTAAGGGTAAGAGAGATGTGTGGAAATAAAAAGAGCGTGGTTGAGAGAGCAGAAGAGGGTGTTTTGAAATGGTTTGGGCACATGGAGAGAATGAGTGAGGAAAGATTGACCAAGAGGATATATGTGTCGGAGGTGGAGGGAACGAGGAGAAGAGGGAGACCAAATTGGAGGTGGAAAGATGGAGTGAAAAAGATTTTGTGTGATCGGGGCCTGAACATGCAGGAGGGTGAAAGGAGGGCAAGGAATAGAGTGAATTGGAGCGATGTGGTATACAGGGGTTGACGTGCTGTCAGTGGATTGAATCAAGGCATGTGAAGCGTCTGGGGTAAACCATGGAAAGCTGTGTAGGTATGTATATTTGCGTGTGTGGATGTGTGTATGTACATGTGTATGGGGGGGGGGGGCCATTTCTTTCGTCTGTTTCCTTGCGCTACCTCGCAAACGCGGGAGACAGCGACAAAGTAAAAAAAAAAAAAAAAAAAAAAAAAAAAAAAAATATATATATATATATATATATATATATATATATATATATATATATATATATATATATACACTGAATTCCCATTTATATTCCACTTATTTGTTTAACTGGTCTCTCTCATCCACAAAAGAATGTTTGCTAACAACTGCAGTAGAAAGGAAAGAAATTGTACTTCTTTGGACAGACGAGGAAAGCAAATTGGAGGGATGATAGTCAGCTATGCTGAGGCTGATGGTGGCGGTGTTGGCTGAGGTCGCCAGTGTGGTGTTGGCTGAGGCCGCCAGGTTGTATGTGGCAGAACAAGGCAAAAGGAGTTACGTACCATATGTTGTGGTCCAGTATCGATATATACAAGCCTTAAGGCTCGGTCTCTTCCCCCCTCCTCCCCCTCCCCACAGAGCCGTCCTCCCCGCCAACCCACTCCCTGCAACACTGCCTTACGTTGAAACATTCTCCATCAGATATAAAGGAATGAACAATAGAGACATTGACAAGTGAATGGGCAAATATTAGTTCTTCTCGTGTCCTACTTTTATCCTCCCATCACATCAGAAATAGCATGAGGAACGGTAACGCGTCACTAACGAATACCGAAAATTGGATATAGAATCAGTGCAGAAAATGCAACTTCTGTCCTTTGCTACTCATTGCTGACCACAGCAAGATGTCAGGAAGAACAAGCTGTGGTGACTACCGAAGAAAGCTTTTGTTTAGTGTGAAATGGCAAGAAATCTAATGCTAAAAGAGACAACTCGCCTGTCACAGGAGAAGGTGAGGAAAGTGCGCTGAATTCGAACGGGCAGTTTGAGGGTGTCTGCGGCCGGTAGCAGGGGCGTGGGAGGGTTGGTTTACAGATAGCAGAGGTGAGGGAAGGTTGGTATACAAAGAGGATGGTTTACAAAGTGCAGAGTTGAGGGACTGTTGATTTACTGTGAGCTGAGGTGAGGGAAAGTTAGTCCTCAGTGAACAGAGGTTATTGAGGGTTGGTTTACAGACAACATTGCTGGGGAGGGTCAACCTACAGAGAGCAGAGGTGAGTGAAGGTTGGTTTACAGTGAACAGAGTTAAGGAAAGGCTGGTTTACAGATAACAGAGGTGAAGGAATATTGGTTTACAGTTAGCAGAGGTGAGGGAAGGCTGGTTTACAAATAACAGAGGTGAGGAAGATTGGTTTACAGATAAAAGAAGTGAGGAAAGGTTGGTTTACAAATAGCAGAGGTGCGGAAAGGCTGAGAAAAGGGAATCTTGTGAGGTCGGTCTTCCCAGGAGCCCTAATCCGGCCGGCAGCAGCAACAGGTCAAGGCGAGACATCGGCTCGCGGAAGCCAATGAGCCTGCTACGATCTCCAGGAAAAAAAGAAGGAATTTCTTCTTTTTTCCGAAAAGTTGCGGCTGGTCGAGCATCTCAATACCGCCAGAGAGGGAGGAGCCTTCCGGGTGACGACCAGGTGGTGAGACCCGGTGTGTGGCAACAAGTCCTTGTTACCTCCATTTCCTGGCGTGACACCACGTCATGCACCATAATCCCTTGTATACGAGTGTACGTTTGGTCGCACGTATGAATAAAGAAATCTCTTTCGATCTTTCCTCTTCTTTCCGCACACATCCAAGAGGCAATACAAAGGCACCATCTCCTTATAAAGAATGTTATTGACGACCAACATAGCAACATAGCCAGTATTTTCTTTTGTAGCTGAAAATCATTCAATTATGAATGTTCCGCCTGTCGGTAACCCACTTTTCTTTTCATCGAACACAAATGCAGAAGATGAACGAGGTTGCCAAATTCCCTCCATTCACAGTATTGAGGACACTGGCAAGAGACAAACTGCCGTGAATTCTAATAAGACAAAGGCCTCAACCCATCTGCCAGGGTTCACCGCACTTAACTCACTCCATGCCATCTGACTAAGAACAAAAGACCGAGTGTTGTGTGGTTAAATTCATTCCTTTTCTAACTGTAGGAATTTGTTTTTGTCTGAAGAAAGAAGAGTATGAAGGACATCATTAACCTCCTTGATTACGATCCTTAAGGATGATTATGTAAACTTTAATGTATATCTTAAAGGTCAAATCGAAGCCAACTCAGCACAATAAAGAGTCGTACCGTCGTGCTTAAAAGTCGTACTATCGTGCGTAAGATATCAAATTGTCCCGATTATATATTTTTTTTAAGGAGATGGATTAACCTCTGCCTCCCCAAACCATCCACAATCTATCTACACACAGCAGACATACGTGCCGGTGCTTCCAGTACACAGAGGGAATATAATTTATACAAATCACTACACATAAATTGTGTACATGTGAGTTACGGAGCTAATATTGATTTCGGTGGCATTGTAGCGGCAGGCCCCAGTTCACAAGCACACACTGCAGGGAGGAGGACACTCTGCCCACTACGCTAAGTAAACCTTCCAACCATCTTCAGTTCCTCAGACCTGAGGGACAGGTGGACCATCCTGCCTCATTCGTGTCCCTTGTCGGCACATGGATTACCGCAAGATCTTCACATCAACTCATACTATGTAGCTGTAAGCTCCTTAGCTTAATAGTAAGGTACTTCCCCCAAGGATGAAGATGGATAACCCAAAACTTTTTGTGTCGCCTTTATAGTTTGGCAGATGCTTTGGGTTCGTCTAAAGTGTCGCTTTCTTTCTTCCGTCAGTCGTCGTTTTGACTGTCGCTCTCTTCCGTCAGTCGTCGTCTTGCGTTAGTCGTCGTCCTCCGTCTGTCGTGTGGGACAAATTTTAACATACAAAACAACTCCGGTCATAACTCGAGAAGTTTAAATCAAACAATCGTGAAACTTTACTCAGGTGTTTCCCAACATCTAAAGAACTGAGAAACAAGATCTGCAACTCTAGCTGGGGTGTTGCCTGAGGTAAACCCTTTATAAAAAGGTTCAACTGGCCACAATTTTCACCAAAGTCCATCTTTAACCATGGATCTGAACACAAATGTTTTCGATATTTTCCAAACGATATTTCCGGCTTTTCCTCCGTTACTTCCAATAGTTACGTTGCACTGCAGGCGACACTCGTGTTCCATGGAGCACCTTCTTGTAAGGAGAAAGAAACTTCCCTACTGTCTATTGGGATTTTAGCTCAAGACAGAATAAAATAGTCCTTGATCGCAAAGTGGTTGGAAGAAAAAAAAATAGAAATGACTATTCCACTCCTGGTTATTCATTATTTGATTATGTATTATATATTCATATAAATGAATATACAGACCCATTCGTAAACTGCTTAATCTAAAAATCATTCAGTTTCACTCATGTAAGAACTGGTGCGTCTCTGACCTGAGGATTTTGAGAAACAAGTTCAGATCCATTTCTCGGCATTCCACTGTTTGTTACTGATTTTCTCGTGAACTAAAAATAACGAGAAAGAAACAACAACTCTCAGAGGCAGGGAATTGACTTCACCTTCCTTGCAAAAATCAATTTTCATTAGCTTCTTACAGGATTTTTTTTCTTCATAAAGTAATACTCCTTGAAGAAAGCTGGACTATATCAAATCACGGATCATGCGCCATGTTTCCCACCGATCGTTAGAATGACTTCAGGTATCTTTGAACTCTCCTAAAAACGCCAAGGGCTTTGACGACCAAAGCGTCAGTAGAGAATCTGGGCCAATCTTCCTAAGTTTCGTTTTAATCGTACAGCGGCTCAGAAAAACCACTACTACTACTATGACTACTACTACTACTACTACTATGACTACTACTACTACTACTACTATGACTACTACTACTACTACTAATAATAATAATAATGATGATAATAATCAGCCAGGTTCAGAAGAGTCGAACAGTTAGGATGAGGTTCTCATCACGGAAGAGACAAAGGTGCGAATCCCAGGGTGAACTTGAGACATTGCTGATTATGTGGAAGACAGAGGGAGGGAGGAGCGGAAGAATGTTAATAACCGACCACAGTGGCCACACAGATCTCGACAGCATTGGCCACAGGTCTCGACGACATTGGCCACACGCCTCAACAACAGTTGTCACAGGTCTCGACAGCACTGGTCTCGACAAAAATGAACACAGGCCTCGACAAAAATGAACACAGGCCTCGACAAAGATGAACACAGGCCTCGACAAAAATGAGCACAGGCCTCGAAAACACCGGCCACAAACCTTCACGACACTGGCCACAGGTCTCGACAACAATACCCGCACGTCTTGACAAACAGGCCACAGGTCTCGCTAACAAAGACGGCTGGTCTTAACAATACAGGACACACACTTCGACAAAGTATGAATGAAAAATAAAGGTACAAGGGCGTGACCCACCCCCAGTCTTGCATGCCTGTCACAGCAACACTGAGTAGGGCATGTGTTGTAGTCTTCCTTCGAGGGTTGGCTGACGGTCACACACAGAGACAAGAGGTGTCTTGACACTCGAACAACAGACAATCGAATACACATACAGGAATATACACAAACATACACACATGTATTCATAAACAGACTCACGAATCCGAATACACACACACACACACACACACACACACACACACACACACACACACACACACACACACACACACACTCACAGCGAACGATGGCCTCCATATGAGTATCTTCTAGCAGGAAGTAAACTGCACGTACCTATATGTGAGGGGGAGGAACTTAATGTTACACACCGTCCACAACTCAGGAGGGCTTAGCAAAGTAGTTAGGGACACTGTCTGCTGGCAAATGTTAAGACGGCATTCAAGTAAATAGATAAAAAGAAATATCCAGCAAACTGATTACATCCTACACTGAGCTGAAACTTGAGTATACTTCTAAGATTTGCTCGCACCACCTGAAGAAAGACAAAGAAATAGTAGAGAAAGTCCAGAGGAGGGCGATATATATGGTATCAAAAGTTTGAGAGCTAACATCCTGGAGAGGACAGAGACCTCAAATTTGTGCTCTTCACTTAACCTTGTAAGTGTCCTTTGTCTTCACTATATATTGGAAAGAATCACAGTTTTGCGCGTGATCAAGTATATTCCTATGAGTCCACGGGGAAAATGAAACACGGCAAGTTCCCAAGTGCACTTTCATGTGATAATTACATCATCAGGGGAGATACAAGAAAGAAGTACAAGTCAGTTGATATACAAATAAGAGACGTAGCTAGGACGCCATTTAGTAAACATGCGATTGTCCGAGACAGATAACGAGCGTATCATAAACTTATCATGTGGACGAGAAGGGGAATTGTTTACAAATTTTATCAACAATAAAGCTATCCAACTTGTATAGGCCTTTACTAATATTAAGGTTATAATTCTTTGTGTATCTAATAGTAGATGATTCAATGATAATTCTCGTGGTACTGGAGTTAGATTTAATAACTGAGATGACATTGCTCCAGTCAATAAAATGATCGTAGTTTCTAACGTGATTAAACAAGGCATTTCTTTCTTGTCCTGTTCTTATACTATATTCATGGTTTTTAAGTTTTTCTACATGGCACTTTATAGATACATCCAGGAGAATTTTCTGGTGAGTTCCTGATAAAGATATTTATCATTGTTTTATTGTTGCTGAAGGCAACATTTACATTAAAGGATTTAAGCAACATGGGAAGTAAAGTAGAATCATTATTAAAGGGGAAAACTAAAAGATTCTTGGTGTCAATGGGAGGTTTGGGCCCACTCTATAAAATAGGGTCCTAGCTACGTCTCTTCGTTGTATATCAGCTGACTTATATTTCTTTTTCTATCTCCCCTGATGATGTGACGTGTTTCATTTACCCCGTGGACTCATACGACTATATATATATATATATATATATACATATATATATATATATATATATATATATATATATATATATATATATATATATATATATATATATATATATAATATTAGAAAGGATCACAATTTTGCGCATGATCAAGATATTCCTATGAGTCCACGGGGAAAATGAAACACGAAAAGTTCCCAAGTGCACTTTCGTGTAATGATCACATCGTCAGGGGAGATACAAGAATGAGATAGACGACGTAGAACAGTCAGTTGATATACAAGGAAGAGACGTAGCTAAGACGCCATTGGTAAATATGCGTTACCGGATGGTGGTGTTCTGGTCTGGCATCATGCCTGTCATGAAATATATATTATGTGGACACGGAAGGGAGCTCTTTACAAATTCTGCTATCCAGTTTGTATAGACCATGACTAAAATCAATATTATAATTCTTTGTGTATCTAATAATAGAAGATTCAATGATATTTCTCCAATAAAATATATCTTCTCAAACTCATCATCAACACATTCCGGACTACATGTACGTAATACCCTAAGGAACATCGACTGGGATGATGATGATACTTTAACTCTGTCATGTTGAGCTGAGTAATAATGAATATATGAACAAACATTGGTGGGTTTCCTGTCTATGCTAAACCCAAATGTGTTTCTATCCCTATCCATAGTTATGGAGGCAAGGGGGCCAACAGGTCTGTGTGTTTGTTTTGGGTGTTGCAACTTTGTGACTTGTATCCACCTGATGAAGTGGATTTCCTCCATGAAACGTATATTCTGTAAAAGAGTTCCAATAAACCTGAAGAACTCCTGCCGAAGCCGCGATTATCCTTACATGGAAAAAAGTATGTCAATATCACGGATAAAATGTGATCGTCTTTATGTGTGTGTGTGTGTGTGTGTGTGTGTGTGTGTGTGTGTGTGTGTGTGTGTATGTGTATGTGTATGTGTGTGTGTGTGTGTGTGTGTATAGACGTAGTACACATACAAGGTTAAGGGACGAAGCAACACTAGCATGAAACTCTGCAGTGAATAACTTTGTAAAACTATACAGCAAGATTAAGGCCATTACGGTTTATCATGAATAATACAGTTAATTACGGGGTAGGTTTTACCCCGACGATGTAATCGAACGTTGCTGAACCAACATGTGTAATGTCTTCAAAATCACCTTCGCCTCGGTCACTGGGGAAAGGTATTCAAGTCACAGACAAGAACTTGTATAAATGATTTTAACAAGTCGAGTGATATGAGAACACTGGGGAGAAGTGAATCCTCAGGTCTGAACCAATTCACAATGAAAGACATGACCAGCTGTCAAAATCAAATCAAGTGCTTGTCGTGAGGGAATAAGCCATCAATAATCATGGGCCCAGCCCAATAAATTCTAAACTACCTCTCTTTTTCTCCCTGCCGTCAATATCTAGCGAAACGTTAACAGGACTGCTTCGATCACTGATTATAAAGTTTATAAGCCTTCATCAGCTGCCAAGCTATCGACAGCTTCACATTGGAAGGCGTAAATAAACAAATGCATAAGAAGATAATGAGGAACGTTTCAAGTTTATGGCTTTGGGGAGCGGTCTAAAATGACCGAAGGAGATTTGGAAATGTCGTCAGCAGTTCTCAAGTCGTCGGGTCTCGCTGTCAGGTGGCGTCGCAACCAATATTTTTACTGTGCCAACTCCAGTCGACTTATAACTGAATGATTTTTATATAATGATCAATATGCTTATGAAATACGTCATACGAATTCTCCTGGTGGTTCTTTACCCCCTGAACACAACGGCACGACCCGATTAAGCATGATGATACAACCCCTGAGCACGGCTATACGACCCTTGGGTGAGATGGTCTGGTCCTTTGACATGACCCGTGAGGGTTAGTTAGAAGGCAACACCTTCATACCCAAGGGTCGTATAGTCGTGCTTAAGGGTCCCAACGTGCGTGCTCGTGGACCGTACCATCGTGCTCGTGGACCGTACCATCGTGCTCGTGGACCGTACCATCGTGCTCGTGAACCGTACCATCGTGCTCGTGGACCATACCATCGTGCTCGTGGACCGCACCATTGTGCTCGTGGACCGTACCATCGTGCTCGTGGACCGTACCATCGTGCTCGTGGACCGTACCATTGTGCTCGTGGATCGTACCATCGTGCTCGTGGACCGTACCATCGTGCTCGTGGACCGTACCATTGTGCTCGTGGACCGTACCATCGTGCTCGTGGACCGTACCATTGTGCTCGTGGACCGTACCATCGTGCTCGTGGACCGTACCATCGTGCTCGTGGACCGTACCATTGTGCTCGTGGATCGTACCATCGTGCTCGTGGATCGTACCATCGTGCTCGTGGACCGTACCATCGTGCTCGTGGACCGTACCATTGTGCTAGTGGACCGTACCATCGTGCTCGTGGACCGCACCATTGTGCTCGTGGACCGTACCATCGTGCTCGTGGACCGTACCATCGTGCTCGTGGACCGCACCATTGTGCTCGTGGACCGTACCATCGTGCTCGTGGACCGTACCATCGTGCTCGTGGACCGTACCATTGTGCTCGTGGATCGTACCATCGTGCTCGTGGACCGTACCATCGTGCTCGTGGACCGTACCATTGTGCTCGTGGACCGTACCATCGTGCTCGTGGACCGTACCATTGTGCTCGTGGACCGTACCATCGTGCTCGTGGACCGTACCATCGTGCTCGTGGACCGTACCATTGTGCTCGTGGATCGTACCATCGTGCTCGTGGATCGTACCATCGTGCTCGTGGACCGTACCATCGTGCTCGTGGACCGTACCATTGTGCTAGTGGACCGTACCATCGTGCTCGTGGACCGCACCATTGTGCTCGTGGACCGTACCATCGTGCTCGTGGACCGTACCATCGTGCTCGTGGACCGTACCATCGTGCTCGTGGACCGTACCATCGTGCTCGTGGACCGTACCATCGTGCTCGTGGACCGCACCATTGTGCTCGTAGACCGTACCATCGTGCTCGTGGACCGTACCATCGTGCTCGTGGACCGTACCATCGTGCTCGTGGACCGTACCATCGTGCTCGTGGACCGTACCATTGTGCTCGTGGATCGTACCATCGTGCTCGTGGACCGTACCATTGTGCTCGTGGACCGTACCATTGTGCTCGTGGACCGTACCATCGTGCTCGTGGACCGTACCATCGTGCTCGTGGACCGTACCATCGTGCTCGTGGATCGTACCATCGTGCTCGTGGACCGTACCATCGTGCTCGTGGACCGTACCATCGTGCTCGTGGACCGTACCATCGTGCTCGTGGACCGTACCATTGTGCTCGTGGATCGTACCATCGTACCCAAGAGGAAAAGGTATAACTAATGTATCCTATAACATTTCTTAACCCACCGCACCCACTGCTCCTATTCAATTAGATACTGAGTGACCAGCTCCTCTCCGCAGGGTCACTGGGAGTCTCCTCACACACCACCTTTCTTTCTACCCCTGAGATTGTACCACACATGAAATATAAACCCACGTAAATCAATACACATGGTTCTCATAGGCAGTAGTAGCAGCAGCAGGAGCCTCCTCTTTACTACCGCAGCAACACCTGTCTCTCAATATATTCCAATCAACATGTGATTAGCTTTGGCAAGGGTTCAGCCAGGGAAGGCGTCCAATACTCAAAACCCTCCTGACTTTACCAAGGGTTAGCGCGCCGCTCGTACACTAACTGAATGCTGAACGAAGGGAGCAGCTGTCCTTTTGTCATAATGAATGAGATCACGGAAAACTTTAAACTTGGGTAAAGTGCACGTTTATCACGGGCGAAACCTTCTTTAGTGGGGCGTATACGAACCTTCATGCTGTCTGTTGAAACTTGGCTTGAAATCTCATCACTTGTCTGTTACGTTCAAAAATATACCTAGAGGAATTCGAAAGGAGCCTGTCTTACTGGTATATAACCGAAGCCTTTCTCTACAGCGATGTCATCGAGAAGAACGATTTTAAATTAACAATTCTAAATGTGGTGAATTTATTTTGTCTGCTTTGACTCTCCTGCAAAAGGAGCTTTAAGTTTGGTAAGTCTTTTGGGATACCGTACTGAACAGAGGAAACAGCTAAGAGTAGACATTAGATAAACAGGTCAAGTATATCTAGAGAGTGACATCACGACACACTAAAGTGAGGCAATCCTCACACTGACCGAGTCCCACCCACACACTTGTGGTATGCAGTGCCTCATGCATCAACACAGACGTTCCTCACGCTAAATTCTCGTAACTAAAACATAACACACTCAATAACTCAGTCCTCGTCCTTGCATACAGTGTATCATCTTTCATACTCAACGAGTCAGCTGTGATAATGACATAATTTATCAACAAGCTTACTGAATTAACTTTTCATATTAACTAAATGAAGCTTAATCATTTTTCATCTGTATCCTGGATCGTTTGAGTCCTCGCTTAAAACAGAGAAATCTGATGTCACATTAAGAGGTTCGGCTCCCATATCAAGTGTATAGAATTTCAAAATCAATCGTTCTTATATTCATACCAAGGGAGTCAACTCTACTCTCATTCATGTCTGCCCTCACATTTACTGAGTCAGAAGTGATACTCAAATTTTCTGCTCTTCTGCTACTGAAGTAACCCGTCATACAGCCTGAACAATACCATCCGAATGTGCCATTTAACCAGCTCACCTGCACTTCATACTTCCTGAACTACTTCGCATACTACATGAATTAACTACTTCGCATACTGCATGAATTAACTCTAATTTTTTTCTCTGCCCGCGACATTTTTATAGGAACCAACTTTTATTGCTAAGCAGACACTCATACTAAATGAAGCACCACTCACACTACGTGGGTTGACAATTGAAGCACTACTCATTCTACGTGGGTTAATAACTGAACCATCTCTCATACTAAGTGGGTCAATAATTGAAGCACCCGTTATACTACGTGGGTTAATAATTGAAGCACCTGTCATACTACGTGGGTTAATAATAGAAGCACCTGTCATACGACGTGGGTTATCAATTGAAGCACCTGTCATACTACGTGGGTTAATAATTGAAGCACCTGTCATACTACTTGGGTTAATACTTGAAGCACCTGTCATACTACGTGGGTTAATAATAGAAGCACCTGTCATACTACGTGGGTTAATAATTGAAGCACCTGTCATACTACTTGGGTTAATACTTGAAGCACCTGTCATACTACGTGGGTTAATAATAGAAGCACCTGTCATACGACGTGGGTTATCAATTGAAGCACCTGTCATACTACGTGGGTTAATAATTGAAGCACCTGTCATACTACTTGGGTTAATACTTGAAGCACCTGTCATACTACGTAGGTTAATAATTGAAGCACCTGTCATACTACGTGGGTTAATAATTGAAGCACCTGTCATACTACTTGGGTTAATACTTGAAGCACCTGTCATACTACGTAGGTTAATAATTGAAGCACCTGTCATACTACGTGGGTTAATAATTGAAGCACCTCGCACACTAAGTGGGCTAACCCACACGTGAAGGGATTCAGTAGCTCGCTGTGAGTGCATCGCTTCTGTTCTAAACTCTCAAACTGACTGACATGACTAACACCACAGCTACCACATCATGCACATCACACAAGGAATCACCACCACAACTACCGTCTAACTAACCCATAACAACCTCCACCACAATAGCCCCCATCTCACTGATGACCACTACCACCAACAACTTGCATCACAACTACAAAAAGCACCAAAGGAACCATCACAACGACCACCACTACAACTACCAACCTAAAATAAAAGCCGCCACAAGAACCATCACAATAACAACCACTACAACAACAACCACACCATAGCAATAAACACCGCAGTTACTATCAAAACTACAATCACGATTCTAAAAACCAACAACACACCACAACTCACCACTACAACTACCATCACAACTAACCACAACTGACCAATACAACTACCGTAACAACAACCGGTCAACCATCACACTAACAACCGGTACAATAACAACCATCATATTAACAGACGCCACAACAACCATCACATTAACAACCCCCCGCCACAACACCTACCTTACTAAAAGCTAACATGTTAACTAAAACACAAACAACAAGAGCAATCACACTAGAACAACAATAACCATCACATTAAAAAACAATAACAACCACCACAACAACTAATACCTTCAAAAAAAAACCATTAATAGAAACCTCATTACAAGCCACCGTAATATCCGTCACATTTAGAACAGCACGGCATCCAATACCATAACAATATACATCAACAACCATAATAACAACCCACACAATAACCATCACACTAGCAAACATAACAACAACTATCACTTGAACAACCACCACAACATCAGTCATACAACATTCACACATACAACTACCACACGAAGAACCATCACAACAACCAGCACAATCATCCACAACCATCACAACAACCAGCACAATCATCCACAACCATCACAACAACCAGCACAATCATCCACAACCATCACAACAACCAGCACACACAGATCATCCACAACCATCACAACAACCAGCACACACAGATCATCCACAACCATCACAACAACCAGCACAATCATCCACAACCATCACAACAACCAGCACACACAGATCATCCACAACCATCACAACAACCAGCACACACAGATCATCCACAACCATCACAACAACCAGCACAATCATCCACAACCATCACAACAACCAGCACAATCATCCACAACCATCACAACAACCAGCACAATCATCCAAAACCATCACAACAACCAGCACAATCATCCACAACCATCACAACAACCAGCACACACAGATCATCCACAACCATCACAACAACCAGCACAATCATCCACAACCATCACAACAACCAGCACAATCATCCACAACCATCACAACAACCAGCACAATCATCCACAACCATCACAACAACCAGCACAATCATCCACAACCATCACAACAACCAGCACAATCATCCACAACCATCACAACAACCAGCACAATCATCCACAACCATCACAACAACCAGCACAATCATCCACAACCATCACAACAACCAGCACACACAGCCCGTCCACAACAACCATCACAACAATAACTATTATAAGCACAACCACCATCACACCACTAACTAGTGCAACCACGAGAACAACCACTGAACAAAGATCGTCCACAACAACCATCACAAACAACCACTATCACACGAAATAAACACCACATCAACCATCCCGATGACACACCAGACCACGACCATAGCAACCTTCACACAAACAACCACCACACCCAGCCACAACCATATTAGATTTCACCTCGATCACCAACAACACAAACAACCAGTACGCTACGTACAACCACACAAAGTACCACTACACTACTGACCATACAAACAACCACTACATCACCACCACCACCACCACCACACAAACTCCAACGATGATCGCCAACTTTGAAGGGATAGAGGGAAAACTTTCCAAGAAAACTTGGACGAACTAAACCAACTGTGAATTTTCGCTACATGGGCTGAAGTAAGTTACTAAGCTGTTAGGGACTAAGAAAAGGCTTTAGGTCGTTTTTTTTTCCTTCCCCCCTTCAAAAGTCTGACTTCCTTAAGCTGGAGCCTGGAACTGACTTTCTTAAGCTGGAATCCTGGACCTGTATGCCCAGTGGCTCCCACAAGATTCACAGTAAAATCTTCGTCACACTTCAGAAGTTAGTTATGTCCAGGTCAGGGAGTTCGAATCTCATCTGAAAGGGATGGTTCGGTGTCTCATTCGGAAAAAATGAAAAATACAGGTTCCCTCATTAGCTGTATGTGATGGTCTGATCTTGAACCATTTGATCACGAAGGTGTGTGTGGTCCTTGAGCCCGACGATACGACCCTTGAGCACGACGGTACGACCCATGAGCAAGACGATACGACCCTTGAGCACGACGGTACGACCCATGAGCAAGACGATACGACCCTTGTGCACGACGGTACGACCCTTAAGCAAGATGGCACAACCCTTAAGTAAGACGGTACGACCCTTGAGCACGACGGTACGACCTTTGAGTAAGACGGTATGATTCTTGAGCACGACGGTACGACCCATGAGCAAGACAGTACGACCCTGGAGCACGACGGTGCGACCTTGAGTAAGACGGTACGACCCTTGAGCACGACGGTATGACCCTTGAGCACGACGGTACAACCCTTGAGCAAGACGATATGACCCTTGAGTAAGACGGTACGATCCTTGAGCAAGACGGTACGACCCTTGAGCAAGACAATACGACCCTTGAGCATGACGGTACGACCCTTGAGCACGACGGCACAGTCCTCGAGTAAGATGGTCTGGCTTTTAACCTGATCCTTATGTGTCAAGTCAGAGGTCCAGACTGTCAAACACAAGAGGTTAAGTCACAGAGGCTGATAAAGGCCGAGCTGACTTCACTGACATTTCTGATATGGAAAGTTAATAACATCAGGGTAGAGTAGCCAGCAAGGCCAAGTTCATGACTGAGTTATGTAACAAGGAACAGTCCTGATACTACGGGTAAAGAGTATCTACCTCCCTGGTCCGTATGTAGGTGCAACAGCTCAATTAACTGCTTCAGAAACTGACATATTCTATGCAAACACAGACACACACACACACACACACACACACACACACACACACACACACACAGACACACACACACACACACACACACACACACACACACACACACACACACACACACACACTTAAGATACCCTCAGAATACATATACATACGCACTCTGGCTACTATACACCCACACACACCTGCAAATATTTACCCATGTACATGAACAAACACGAGCTTGCACTGGCTTCCCTTCCCTGACGCTTGTTGCACTCACACAAAAAACGTTCCTCCACCCTCATCACGAACGAGCTCGTCCCTCTCTCTCCTCCTCTGACACGAGTGTAAACCTCCCTCCCTGTACAGCACAAGTAGGTATTTACACACAGTAGCAGCAAGGATATACTGAGAATACCATATATGAGACACAGATTTGAAAAGAAGTGATCACGTAAGGCTGGAAGCTTATTAGATGGGATGTGAGGACGTATAACAGCAGCGATGAAACCAGACTCAAAGACGAGTTATCATCTTGGAGATGATACGGTAACATAAACTGGGAAATGAACTTCAATGGCCAGGCCTCTCTGATAGAAAATTATGTGAAATTACATGCAGGAGTAAGAACACAGGTGCCTCTAACTTACGAAAAACGAATGGTTACTACCGAGGAAAGAATGGTAAAGAATTAGTGTCTAAAAGCAGAGAAATTAAGTATGCGCTGTGCAGAGATATAGCCGACATGCCAACCAGACAGCATTTGTAGGGTATAAGAAAGCATGAATCCAGCACAGCAAGATAAGGATGGATGAACTGAGAGAAACTCCGAGAGGAATATTGTGGACGGAGCAGAATACAATCCACAACTTTTCCATAAATACATCAAGAGTAAACTGTTAGTTTAAGATCAACTAAAAAGGCTAAGGGATTCAGGGGGAAGAGTTGAAGAGGATGAGGTAAGGATATGCAAGGAAGAGAATAACTGGTTCAAATGTTGGTGTGTTACGTACGTGACGGACTCCATCACGAGCAAATGTCGATAGGCGAGGAGAGAGCGAAAGACCTCGATGTGAACATCATCTAACAGCATACAAGTTGAAGGTATCTTGTCGCCAGAATCTTACCTTAGGAGAATAGTGGAGACAAACTGTTTCCTGGTAAATTTCAGAATTGCTTTCAACTATGTGGATAAACTGTTCATATCCTCAGTAAGGCCAAAACTAATAGACTCTTCACACGTCTGGTCACTGCAACTAAAGACGAAAAAAGAGCTGATACAAGAGGTCCAGAAGAAAGTAACAGAGATGGTACCAAGGCAACGAGAGCTAAGCTGCACTGAAAGGCTAAAGGTTTTAGCCTTGACGAACTTGGAAGACAGAAGAATGGGGAGTGACCTGATCACAACCTTGACCAACTTGGAAGACAGAAGAATGGGGAGTGACCTGATCACAACCTTGAAGTTTTTAACACAGATCGATGACGAGCAGTGAACACTTGAGATAGAGAGATATAGGGATAGAGAAACCAGAGGATATGATGAAATTAATCAAGAAATTTGTAGAAAAAGATGTAAGAAACAACTTCCTGGTATGAGAGTGGTGAATGAATGGAATAGAATAACTGAGATTATGGTTAATGCAAACAGCATATATAAGCTTTAGAAGCTGTATGATAGTAAAGAATATTCAAGACTTGGGACCCCACGAGTGTAAAACTTCCTCCCATACAGTACGAATAAGTTATGACATCTATGTATACAATCTCTCAATCCTTAAGAGCCCTCAACGCATACTAACACACGCTCTATAACAGATATTCACCAAGCCGCTTCCATCAGCCGATACCTAGATACAGTTGACTTTCTCATGAGCAAGGATCAGACTAGGATCACCTGTGATCAACGCCGACGGTAACCCGATTATCTGATCTGACACTTGACATAAGTAAGTCGTGTAGCTCACAGGTCCCAAGATGGATCTAAGCAGGCGTGAATACCTCCTCCAAACGCTCTGAAGAAAGAAAAGATTAAATCAAACTCCCTCATGCTCAAGTTGTAAGCTTTCGCCATATCTTTTTCCTCCTAAGCTTACGATTTCGCTTTAAGTTCGAATGTCATGCCAAAGTTTAATCTGCTCTCAGTTACGGTGAAGCAAAATGCTCAATAAACATTTTTCGAATTTGCGTCTCACTGTTGCTATCGTACGGCGGGAACGTAGCGTGACGGGTTGGCCAGGGGTCTGGCTGAGACTGCCAGTTGGTGTCTGGTTGAATCTCTCAGCTGTGACGTGTCCAGGCGCTTGGTTGAGCCTATTATCTGTGATGGGTCCTGGTGTCTGGCTGAGTCTACCAGCTAGTGTCTAGTCGAATCTGTCAGCTGTGTGTGACGTGTCCAGGCGCCTGGCTGAACATGTTAGCTGGTGCTTGGTTGATCCATCAGCTATAATGGGTCCTAACGTCCAGCTAAGCCCGTTACTTGTTCAGTCTATCAGAACCTCTCGTCCTCAGAACATGATTGGGATTAAAGGAAGGTTAGCGTACCTAAGTTTATGGTTGAGCTCGTTGTGGAAGTGCTGGGTTACGACCCTTATAATCATCCGTGAAACAAGGATAGAAAAATGAAAGAAGATTCCATGACTCAGAAAGGAGTGACAGCTCGAGTACAAAATCGGAAATACGAATGTCAAGTTTCCTGACCAGATGTGACTGAAGCCACTTTTGCTGCTGTCGATGCTGCTCCCAGCACGTCACCACCTCGGGTGAAAGGGTTGGCTGAGGAGGAGTAGGAGGAGGAGGTAGGAGTCCCTTTCCACCTGATCCACATCCGATGGGTACAAGTGCTTCAGCTGGGGACGTAGAGTTGGCGGGACTTCATTTGTTACCCTGGGCTGACAGCTTGTTCCTAGTCTGACGTTCTCCCTGACGGCAGACAAGGCTGCCCCAGAGGATCCCATGGTTCATTTTCCTAAAATTTCGTGAAGCTTTTACTCCAGCGTTCCAGCAAAGGCTTCATCTTTAGTTCTGTGTGTGTCCTTCAGCATGTGGTGGTTCAGTGAAGTAAATGGTTCGCGAATACACAGACGGATATTTGTGAATTTGAAAAATGTTTCTCGATATCTTTCAAGGAAAAATGGCTTCAATTCTGATGGATATCTCGTCGTTCAAAGGTCAAGGACTCATGGGCAAATATTCATGGACTTGTTAATTTAGAAGCCAGCGTACTATTGTAGTACATTCATTATTCCATTTCTAAGAAGTTCCTGCGTCCGTCACTTTCCTCTCTCCCTCCCTCTTCTCTCTCTCTCTCTCTCTCTCTCTCTCTCTCTCTCTCTCTCTCTCTCTCTCTCTCTCTCTCTCCTTCTCCCTCGGGTCCTTTGTCATTCACTCACACAAACACTCTAAAAAAAGAAAAAAAGAAAAATCCTGCCTCCCACCACCACCACCACCACCAGCGGAGTATTTTCTTCTCCTGCGGCTTTACTGCTCTGGGTCTTCCTCACGATATATCTCCCCTCTTCCCTCCTTCCCGTCAAGTCTAGACACTGGCCGCTCCTCAGTCATCACTTTATTTCCTCCTCATTATGCCTCAAGGAGGCCGGAACAAGAAACCTTACTCTTCTACTCCTTCATTCTTGTTTGCCCGAAGATGTGACTTTACTGCACCAGATTCCCCAGGCTGGGGAAAGCAGCCTCACTAATTTTCTTCTCGTACATCTTCACTTGATTATCCACACATCCTAAGGCATCCTCAAGTTAGCGGATGTTTCCGGATATCTAATTTCTCCAGATCCCGAAACCTTCTGATATCCCTTCACGTTCCAGACTCCCTAGATGTCGGTAGGTCAATACATTTGTCTAGGTTCCAACCATTCTCCAGATCTTTAAAGTCTTCATGGTTACAAACTTTCCCTGTCTCTCAATTTCTCCAGGTTCCAAAGTTCTTTAGGTCTCAGGTCGTCTCCTTATCTTGAGGGCCTGATCTCTTCTTAGAGATGCTGGGGTCTAAAATTACGCAAGTCATGAGACATCCATGAGTCCATGAAGGTCTCAAAACTCGTCAGGCCTCCAGACATTCCATCTTCCACCAATCCTTGATGTCTACAGATCATTAGACTCTCCGTGTTACTGATCTTTCTAAGCGTCGTTGGATATCACTGTCTGCAAGTCCATACACGCCCTCAGGTCCCTAGAGATCACTATCTCTAAATCCCCGGATGCCTTTAGGTCACTGACATTTATTATATTCAGGTCCACAGTCATTGCATGTCCCTAGGTGTCATCATCCGGACCACAGCCACCTTCAGGTCGCTATACGTCACATTCTCCACGTTCATAATCGCTGCCAGATCCTTAGACGACGCCACCTCACCTGTCGTCGCCAGGTTCCTTTAAGTCTATCTTGAGTCATCATTGACTAGGTGACCTACACAAGCCATTCGTTGGCTCGCGGGTCCTCTCACCCAGGAACGTCATTGTCGGTTACACAAGGCAGTGACCGTCACCCTGTGTTCCGAGTGTGGTGACCCCTAACTCTTTTCTCTGCTAACTTACCCTCTACTCTCTCGTGGCCCATCGGCAAATCATTTATAGCTCGCACCTACACTCTCCCAGGCCAATACGAAGCCCCGTCTTCCCGGTCTCCCACTGCTTTACCTTCCTTCCATGAAAACATCGACTGCGCCTGATGCTACTTTCAAGGTTGTCTCAACTTGTCCTTGTTCCATTTCGAATGTTTCCTCTGACCAGCTTAGACCCACACCTTCTTCGGCTGAGTCAGTGAACAACACCACCACTGCCTGGGCTTTCGTAGCCAGGAAAACACACTTACTTTTCATCGTCTTCCCCATCGTGTATACGAATAAAGTGACCCTCCTGTTATCGGAGCATGACAAAGGCAATAATCTAACGGAATAGATTTCATTGGAAAAGTCACGTATGTCTGTCGGTTAGTTTGATCATCACGACGCCCGAAACAAGGACGATCTCTTGCATGACAAATACACTTAAATAATTCTTTATATTCTTGGCTGCTAACTGCACGAGACGGCTTATATGATCCAGCTCTGCCTCTTGAGACGATCAGTTGATGGTATGATCATCTGAATTTTGAGAAGACTGTTGGCGAGAGGTCGAGGTACTGACTTCGTAATTTGGCAAATTGATTGAATTCGACTCTGGGTGGCGGCCGGAGTTATTGGTTGTTGTCGATATAGAATGCACAGAGGTGGCTGCTCTCTCTCACCCATAGGTTGTGGACCAGCTAGCCCAACCTGAAGAGGAAAGTGCATACCACAACAGTCAACAGTTTAAAATTGTTAACTTGGGGTTCTTGGTAAACTACATCGTACTAACAAACAAAACATGAGTCACTGTACATGACTGAGTGGATGTGACACAAAGGATACCGTTTTCTGAAGGAGAAAATTCGCTTATTTGCTCATCAAGTCACTAGGAACCTACAGGTAGGAATATAAAGAATCCATCAGGTATACATCAACCCGCTACATTAAAGAATCAATTATCCAGTTGTTAACAATCACAAATCATTTTGTAATCTGGAACTGAGTCTGCTACCCGACTGCAAATGGCTGTTAAGGAGTAGCGAAGTCTACCTACTGTTTGTGGTTTGTTGAAATCTATGTTTGACTTTCACCTTACCGGTCAGTCTACTGGAAACGTTCTGAGCAATACAGGTTATGGCAACTAGTTTCTGACGTTAATTTCGGGTTAGTGACACTACCACACATACATACACAAGAGGTAGGACCCCGCGATTATAAGACCCTTCCCGTACAGAGAAAATAGGTTAGTGAAAGAAAAAAGAGAGGTTTTTGGACGATATTTGCAGGGAAATAGTGCAAATGACTGGGAGATGTATGAAAGAAAGAAGCAAGAGGTAAAGAGAAAGGTGCAAGAGGTGAAAAACAGGGCAAATGAGAGGTACTTACACACACACACACACACACACACACACACACACATATATATATATATATATATATATATATATATATATATATATATATATATATATATATATATATATATATTTTCTTTTTCTTTCAAACTATTCGCCATTTCCCGCATTAGCGAGGTAGCGTTAAGAACAGAGGACTGGGCCTTTGAGGGAATACCCTCACCTGGCCCAATTCTCTGTTCCTTCTTTTGGAAAATTAAAAAAAAAAAACCGAGAGGGGAGGATTTCCAGCCCCCCGCTCCCTCCCCTTTTAGTCGCCTTCTACGACACGCAGGGAATACGTGGGAAGTACTCTTAATCCCCTATCCCCAGGGATATATATATATATATATATATATATATATATATATATATATATATCTTTCTTTCTTTCATACTATTCGCCATTTCCTGCGTCAGCGAGGTAGCGTTAAGAACAGAGGACTGGGCCTCTGAGGAAACATCCTCATCCAGCCCCCTTCTCTGTTCCTTCCTTTGAAAAAAAAAAAAGAGAGGGGAGGATTTCCAGCCCCCCCGCTCCCTTCCCTTTTAGTCGCCTTCTACGACACGCAGGGTATACGTGGGAAGTATTCTTTCTCCCCTATCCCCAGGGATATATATATATACATATATATATATATATATATATATATATATATATATATATATATATATATATATATACATATATATATATATATAAATAGTGCATATGAGCGCACACTACCATATAACATACAAACCTCCAACAGCCAGGATCGAACCCGGGACCCCTGCCTAGGAGGCGGGAGCACTACCGCTAGGCTATGATCAACCCTAAAAGGGGAAACGACTATTCGGGTACCATGTAATCGAATATCCTTCGCCACACGTTGGTGAGCAACGGGGTCTACACTGGTCATCTTCCATAGGCTACCACCTGCTACTCAGGGGTCCGGGTTCGATCGTGGCTGTTGGAGGTTTGTATTATATATATATATATATATATATATATATATATATATATATATATATATATATATATATATGTATATATATATATATATATATATATATATCTTTTTTTTTATTTGCTTTGTCGCTGTCTCCCGCGTTTGCGAGGGAACGCAAGGAAACAAACGAAAGAAATGGCCCAACCCACCCCCATACACATGTATGTATATACATACGTCCACACACGCAAATATACATACCTACACAGCTTTCCATGGTTTACCCCAGACGCTTCACATGCCCTGATTCAATCCACTGACAGCACGTCAACCCCGGTATACCACATCGATCCAATTCACTCTATTCCTTGCCCTCCTTTCACCCTCCTGCATGTTCAGGCCCCGATCACACAAAATCTTTTTCACTCCATCTTTCCACCTCCAATTTGGTCTCCCACTTCTCCTCGTTCCCTCGTTCTGTGGGGCCGCGATGTGGAAAGGGAGCTGTGGTTTCGGTGCATTATTACATGACAGCTAGAGACTGAGTGTGAACGAATGTGGCCTTTGTTGTCTTTTCCTAGCGCTACCTCGCGCACATTTAGGGGAAGGGGGTTGTTATTTTATGTGTGGCGGGGTGGCGATGGGACAGTATGAATCATGTACATGTGTATATAAGTATATGTCTGTGTGTGTATATATATGTATACGTTGAGATGTACAGGTATGTATATTTGCGTGTGTGGACGTGTATGTATATACATGTGTATGTAGGTGGGTTGGGCCATTTCTTTCGTCTGTTTCCTTGCGCTACCTCGCTAACGCGGGAGACAGCAACAAAGCAAAATAAATAAATAAATAAATATATATATATATATATATTTTTTTTTTTTCTTTTTTTTTTTTTATACCTCGTCGCTGTCTCCCGCGTTTGCGAGGTAGCGCAAGGAAACAGACGAAAGAAATGGCCCAACCCCCCCCATACACATGTACATACACACGTCCACACACGCAAATATACATACCTACACAGCTTTCCATGGTTTACCCCGGACGCTTCACATGCCTTGATTCAATCCACTGACAGCACGTCAACCCCTGTATACCACATCGCTCCAATTCACTCTATTCCTTGCCCTCCTTTCACCCTCCTGCATGTTCAGGCCCCGATCACACAAAATCCTTTTCCCTCCATCTTTCCACCTCCAATTTGGTCTCCCTCTTCTCCTCGTTCCCTCCACCTCCGACACATATATCCTCTTGGTCAATCTTTCCTCACTCATTCTCTCCATGTGCCCAAACCATTTCAAAACACCCTCTTCTGCTCTCTCAACCACGCTCTTTTTATTTCCACACATCTCTCTTACCCTTACGTTACTTACTCGATCAAACCACCTCACACCACACATTGTTCTCAAACATCTCATTTCCAGCACATCCATCCTCCTGCGCACAACTCTATCCATAGCCCACGCCTCGCAACCATACAACATTGTTGGAACCACTATTCCTTCAAACATACCCATTTTTGCTTTCCGGGATAATGTTCTCGACTTCCACACATTTTTCAAGGCTCCCAAAATTTTCGCCCCCTCCCCCACCCTATGATCCACTTCCGCTTCCATGGTTCCATCCGCTGACAGATCCACTCCCAGATATCTAAAACACTTCACTTCCTCCAGTTTTTCTCCATTCAAACTCACCTCCCAATTGACTTGACCCTCAACCCTACTGTACCTAATAACCTTGCTCTTATTCACATTTACTCTTAACTTTCTTCTTCCACACACTTTACCAAACTCCGTCACCAGCTTCTACAGTTTCTCACATGAATCCGCCCCCAGCGCTGTATCATCAGCGAACAACAACTGACTCACTTCCCAAGCTCTCTCATCCCCAACAGACTTCATACTTGCCCCTCTTTCCAAGACTCTTGCATTTACCTCCCTAACAACCCCATCCATAAACATTATATATATATATATATATATATATATATATATATATATATATATATATATATATATATATATATATATGAACCATCAAAATAGTACAGTTACCAATCGTTGTTGAGGATAATAACTAGGAAGGAACGCCTTATCAAACTAGACATTGCTCAAGGGAGTGACTCTACCTAGAACTTGTTTTCTAAGCACCTCTGCAATTTTCTTGGCTCCTCATTGATGTACGTATCCAAATGAAACAGATCCTGGTCATACGATGTCAGTGGCTTCTCTCAATTCTAGACTTGTGCCTCTCGAAGCTATAAAAACCACACTAAAGACTTCTAATAAACATTTGTAATGCTCAAGGGCAACACTACCCAGCAAGTGGAGGGCTGTGCTGGTCCAACTACAGGAGTGTGTGTGTGTGTGTGTGTGTGTGTGTGTGTGTGTGTGTGTGTGTGTGCGGTGTTCGCCGGACGGTCTGCGCGTTCGGTCAGTTTTTATCAGAGTCCCTCGTGCCCCCAAGGATTTAGAAAACGCAACCCTGTAACCGTGTCTCCCCCCCTGACGTGGAATTATACCCGGCTTGCGTTCCCCTCACGGTCAGCAGAAGTATCCTTAAATTTATAAGAGCCTTTGTTCTCTCACTCTCTTTCTTTACTTCTGATCCTGACTCTGTTTCTATTTCTGTCAGTCTTCCTGTGAGTAATTCAGTCTGACTGTCTCTCTGTATGTTGGCTGGTTGTTCTCTGTCTAAATGTAGGTCATTCTTCTTTTCTTACCTCTCTCTCTCTCTCTCTCTCTCTCTCTCTCTCTCTCTTAAAACATCCCACATACATACACACACACACAATACTGATACATAAGCATACGAACGTACTCTATGGACACCTACCAGAATATGTTTGCGGATGATGCCAAGATCATGAGGGGAAGTAAGAGTGATGATGACTGCATCACCTTACAAGGGGACCAAGACAAACTCCAAAGTTGATATGGTATAAGGTTGATATTGCTCAACCAGAGAAAATTCAAAGTGATGGGCATATGCTTCGATAAAATTCAAAGTGATGGGGATATGCTTCGATAAAAGAACGCCTCGACATGAAAATGATGTAGCAATTAATAAACTGCAGGAATCTATGTGTGACAGACTTAAGAGTCGACATCGTCCTTAACCTGTCGTCAGAGTCTCACCTTAAGAGAATTGTAAAGGATTTCGCGTAAAAATTTCGCCTAAATATACATAGATACGGATATATTCAGCAAATTTTTCAGGTATATTAGGCTAAAACTAGAATAGCTTCTTAATTGTGGTCAACTCATGTAAGAAAGTACAAAGAAGTGACAGAGAAAGTCAAGAAGAGGGCAGCAAAGGTGCCACCATAATTAAGAGAGCTGAAGCACACCGAGGGGCTAGAAAGCCATTACATTATCAGCAATGGAGGAAAGAAGAGTAAGGGGCGACGTAATCACAACCTTCAAGGTTTTAAACCAGTTAAATGACGTCTAGAGGAAAAAGATTTTGGAGAGAGGCATAGACAGAACAACTAGGAAACAAAGGAAAATAAACGTCAGAAAGATAAGACAAATACCTCTCAAGTGATAGTGAAAAATCAGTAAATGCAGAATACATGTGTATACTGGAAAGACATAGAACAGAAGTCCTCACTGTCTATATCGAGATTATCTCCTCGAGGACAGAAATAGTATCCTACGTTCCTAATCTATAAAACTGGAGATTAGCAAAGCAAAGAACATAAAGAATGTAAAGAATTCCAGGAATTACAACACAGAACAGAGATGTGGTGGGACCATACGAGCGTAAATCTAATTTCCGTACACACAGAAGGTACACAAATATGTAATCACGCACTAATACAAGGGTAATGGCAGATGAAAAATTACTTAAGTGAGAGGCAGCCTGCGTTCTGGCAACCATGCTTTACGAACGTATAGACTTTTACGGCAGGGTGAGAGAGGGAAGGAGGGAGATGGGTAAGGGTAGACGACCTATTTCCAGAGTGCCAGAGTGCAGGAGGTACTCTCTTCCATTGAAAGTCGATGAAAATAAAAAAAAAAATGTAGATTTTCAGTCAGACATAAGAGGATTACTCCTCCGTAATTCGATAATTATTTACGTAGAAGGGAACAAAGAGCACATAGCAGAGGTGCCACTTCCAGCTGGATTAAGGTAAGCAGCGATGTCCAGCAGGACTTACTTCTGGTACCCTCATTATCCTGGTGTATGTAGACGACTTTACAGATAGTCGTAAATCATTCCAGAATATGTTTACAAATGACGCTACATTTATGAGAGAAGTAGAGTGTGCTCAGAAATGCGGCAAACTAGAAAGGAACCTAGACAGTCAAATGATCAATATGGAACAGTGAACTGAGGCCTAATTAGGATTTCCTTCTTGCAGGAGACAAACAACTGGAACCTACGTGTCAGAACGTCTCAAGGAACTTAAGGGAATGGAAAGTAAATCATCTGTTTGTTAAAGGAAAATCAATTTCTCAGAACATGTGAAAGGAAGTGACCAGGAAATATTTCCAGCAAACACTGCACCCGAGTTAGAGTTCAGTTTACCAGTTTGGTGACACCACTTGACGAAACTTGTAGATCTGTTAGATAAGGCCCAGAGGAAAGCGGCGATCATTGTATCTCATGAAGGGACTTCAAGTACATGAAGAAGACTGCAGTCATGGATTTACCTGTGCTGGAAGACAGAAGGAGGAGAATGGAGATATGTAATGACAACTTGTAAGTTTCTGAATAGGTCTGCCAAGGTCGATATTGATTATGCTCTTGAATAGGCAGAACTTAATTGTCTAAAAAGAGAATTAAAAACTGAGAAAGACGGATGCTGGAAAAGATGCGAAGTAATACTACTGTAACAGATGAGTGGAAAGTTACTGAGATAAGAAGAGTAAAAGGGGTAATCATACAGATAAACAGACAACAGAGAAATAATTCCACAAACAAGCACAAGTACACATAAACAAAAGTGTGCGTATGCGTGTATATAATATGTATAACTGTGACAGTTCTTTTATGGACGTATGTGTGTTTCTCAAGGTCATTTACAGCGGGAACCCTCATCACAATGTCACCCACACCGGCCACAACCCCCAGCGTCCCGCCAGCCACAACAAAGTATTACCTCAGAAGGCCTGACATGCTCTGTGTCAGCACACGCATGCAACATGTACGACCAATCACTGAGAGGTCTCCGCAGGCTCTCCCCCCCCCCCCCTCTCTCTCTCTCTCTCTCTCTCTCTCTCTCTCTCTCTCTCTCTCTCTCTCTCTCTCTCTCTCTCTCTCTCTCTCTTCCCCTTCTGTCTTTCCCTCACTCCTTCCCTTGCTCACTCACTCACTCCCACACTTTCACTCTCTGTTTCACTCGATGGTTGCTCATAAATCACCGACATTCTTAATCTCATGATTCATGTACAGAAAAAATAACAGATGGTAAAATGATTTATGGGGTCAACTGTCATGTTGTTGCCCCCATTCCACCTAGCTGTGGTGACGTGGCCTCCTTCGTCAGGTGGTTCCTCGGGGGCCCGCATACATTATCTGGATCCCACGTGATGACAAAATACTCGTGAATCAAAATTAAAGTAACAATGGCGAGGATAATGTTAGTCATGATAACAGTAGACATATATTTCCATTACTTCAGCTGGTTCTGTTATTATTGCTACTACCACCGCTCCTTTTGCTGCTACTTATGCTAATGTTAAGACTATTACTACTATAGTTCTTAATACTATTATTGCTATTACTACTACTACTACTACTACTACTACTACTACTACTGCTGCTGCTGCTGCTAATGCTACTACTACTGCTACTGTTGCTACTACTACTAATACTACTGCTACTACTGCTGCTACTATTGCTACTACTACTGCTGCTGCTGCTACTACTACTACTACTACTACTACTACTACTACTACTACTATTGCTACTACTACCACTACTGCTGCTACTACTACTACTACTACTACTGCTACTACTGCTAATGCTACTACTACTGCTACTACTGCTGCTACTTTTAATACTACTATTACTAATGATAATAATGATAACTATAACACACACCGACAGCAGGTATTTACATAAGACGTCAACTTGGATAATAATTCATTCGCCAGTTACTTATCAACCTGTGTTCCGATGCCTCCATCACCCTACGAGTGTAGTGGGGCGAAGATGAAGAGTTGCACGGCGCCAAATTTTGTTTAAGAATAGTTCTTAGTTCTATAGTGTAGTTAACTTAACGTAACCAAGCCTAGCCTAGCCTAGCCTAATCCGGCATGACCTAACCTAGCCTAGCCAAACTAGCATAACCTAACTTAACCTAGCCTAAACTTACCTGGCATAACCTATCCTAGCCTAGCCAAACCTAGCATAACCCAACTTAACCTAGCCTAGCCTAACCTAGCATAATCTTACCTAGCCTAGCCAAACCTGGCGTAACCTAACCTAGCCTAACCCACCGTAACCTTAACCAAGTCAACCTATAAAGTTATACAACTACGCCAGACTAAAGATAAGGTGAGATAAACTAAACTAAACTAAACCACACTAGAAAGCAAAGCAAACCAAACTTAACTAAAGACTAACCTAACCTAAACTAGCCTACTCTCATTCCATAGTTTCAACGGAAGAAAAATAAGAAAACTAACGGATCGTCTACAACTTTTACGTGGATGCCTTCACCCTCTGTTCAGGACTGTGTCTAAATATAACGTTTGTTTGAAATGTTAAGGATGCTTGATGCTTTAAAGGTCATGCCACAGACTGCAACACAGCATTTTGTGTTGCTTCATGACACAGCCTGCAACACAACAGTTGGCAATACTTCATGCCACATCCTGCAACACAACAGTTTGTGTTACTTCATGCCACAGTCTGCAACACAACAGTTTGTGTTACTTTATGCCACAGTCTGCAACACAACAGTTTGTGTTACTTCATGCCAAAATCTGCAACACAACAGTTTGTGTGACTTCATGCCACAGTCTGCAACACAACAGTTTGTGTTACTTCATGCCACATCCTGCAACACAACAGTTTGCGTTGCTTCATGCCACACTCTGCAACACAACAGTTGAGTTACTTCATGCCACAGTCTGCAACACAACAGTTTGCGTTACTTCATGCCACAATCTGCAACACATTTTGCGTTACTTCATGCCGCATCATGCAACACAACAATTTGTGTTACTTCATGCCATAGTCTGCAACACAACAGTTTGCATTACTTCATGCTACAGTCTGCAACACAACAGTTTGTTTTACTTCATGCCACATCATGCAACACAACAGTTTGTGTTACTTCATGCCACAGTGTGCAACACAACAGTTTGTGTTACTTCATGCCACATCCTGCAACACAACAGTTTGTTACTTCATGCCACAGTCTGCAACACAACAGGTTGCGTTACTTCACGCCACATCCTGCAACACAACAGTTGGTGTTACTTCATGCCACAGTCTGCAACACAACAATTTGCGTCACTTCATGCCACAGTCTGCAACACAACAATTTGCATCACTTCATGCCACAGTCTGCAACACAACAATTTGCATCACTTCATGCCACAGTCTGCAACACAACAGTTTTGCGATATCTTCCTGACTTTGGAGGTATATGGCTGTGATAAACCCCTTAAGCATGATGGATGATCCCTTGAGCACGACATAACGACCCTTGAACCCGATGGCTCGACCTTAAAGTATGACATGGTCTCATCCTTGGGCTTACCCTATACGTCAAGTTCAAAGGTCGCACAGTCGTACTCAAGTGTCGTAACGTCGTGGTTAAGGGTAGTAATGTCGAACTTAAAGGTCGTACTGTTACACTCGAGGCTCGTACTGTCATACTCAAGGGTAGTGCCGACGAACTCAAGGGTCGTAACATCGTACTCAAAGGTTGTACCGTCGTGCTCAAGTGCTGAACATTCTCTGATGTGTCGTGGTCATCAGACAGAGGAAGACGACAGAATGAAGATTTGACAACTTGAAATCAAGTTTGAATTTACTCACGAGAGTAAATATAATTCGCCTGTAACGAGAAGAAAAATGTACAGTGGTCCAGGTAATAATGTTCAATAATGTTCATTACCTATAGAGTCTGTGGAGACGAACTCCCGTCATGTGGAAAAGCAATAGAGCTGATACTACATCGTATCCCTGCCTGGGAATAACACCTACAGAGAGACGTCTGTTAGGGCCTGAGAGCAAATAATTCTCCTCCCTCCCTGCCTGGTACTCGAGAGAGAGAGAGAGAGAGAGAGAGAGAGAGAGAGAGAGAGAGAGAGAGAGAGAGAGAGAGAGAGAGAGAGAGAGAGAGAGAGAGAGAGAGAGAACCCTGCGGTAGAGTCACAGAGCTAAAGCCCTCCCCCTATGCACACTGGACGAAGGGAAAACACGGAACACACTAACATCAACACTGGGTTTACCGATTTGTTTACTCGTCTTCACTGATGTGTGCTCACTTATTTTCAGTCTGATTTGTTGGTTGCAGTCCTGCGTTGTGTGGAGGACGGACCTTGGGATGAAAGGTGACTATATCTCTTACCACACGGGGGGTGGGGTGGATGGGATCACGACCACTAGGTAGCAGTGGGACGGGCGCATGTAACGAACCAGTGTACTGGACCTGGGGCGTGGGGTTTAGCTGACCCTTTCTTAAACACGACGGTAAGACCCTTGAGACGACGGCAGATCTCGTAGAGCAGGGATATGAAACATGCGGCCACTCACCCAAATCCGTGCGGCCCCCAGGCCGCTGGATGCCCTACCTTGAGCAGCTAAGTAGCACCTGAAGTTAAGAATTATAACTATCTATACCGGGAAATAGTCTTTGTCTTGTGTGTAGAGAATATATCCAGAGAGAAGAGCTTGTGGGATGTGTTGTGCCTCTGACTCCGGTAGGTGTCTGTTGCCACAGCGACGACCGTTGTTGCCCCGTTGACTGGCGGGGGTTTCCCTCAGCTGAATAACATTGTCTGGTGTTTGGGAGAATAAAATACAATGTGCGGCAGCAACAATGAAAGGGCAATTACAGATAGTTTTACCGGTTAGTTATGGTTGTAAGCACGCCACCGCACGGGTTGTGGGACCGGCCCACCACCGTATTAGAGGTGTGCTTGTGTGGCAGCTCTGATGCGGAGGGCAGTCAGTCATCTTGCTTGAGCAGTCATCACTCGGGTGCTGGTTATGAGTAGCTGCTCAAGGGCGTAACAAATATCGGAAGCTGTGTTCACTGTTTTTCCTTCTGAGCTCATAATCATGTTACCATAAAAGAGAATAAGTAATGGAAGTGCGTCGGGTTGTGCACAAAATGTTGGGAAACGCTGAGCGTTTTTGTTGAAATGAATGGAAAACCGACATGTATGATTTGTAAGCTACAAGTGGTTGTTGCCAAAAATCACGGCGTTCGAAGGCATCATGGCACTAACCACGCTCTGAAGTACCACAGATATATAAGGGGAAGTTGCGTGGCGAGAAAGTTAAAGAGTTAGAGCAGTCATTGAAAAAGCATCAGACAGGATTTCAAAGTAATCAAGTTAGTGATACTACAGTTAAAGCAAGTTACAGATTACCCATGAAATAGCAGTGTCATCGAAGCCTTTTTTCAGAAAGGAGCTTTATAAAGAAATGTATGTTGATAGCTTCAGAAAATGTCTGCCGGAAAAACGTCAAGCTTTTTGCAGACATAAGCCTCTCAAGAATTATACTTACACAGAGAATTAATGAATTATCAGAGAATATCAACAGTCAACTTAAAGACAAGTAAAGCCCTATACTGCAGATGTAACTGATGTAGCACAACTTGCAGTTTTCACACGTGGTGTGGATGATACTATACAGTTACCTGAGGAGTTTGTACAGATGGTACTAATGAAAGGAACAACAGGTAATGACATCTTCGCCAGACTGGTAGGGGCATTGGACAAATTAGGCGATGACTGGCACAACTGTGAGTCTGGTTACAGATGGAGCACCGTAAATGATGGATAGAAAAGCTGGCGTGGGACCAAATAAAAAGAAAACTCCGGAGCTGTGAACCCAAACCATCAACATTATAGTCTGCACTGCTTTATACAAAGAGAAGTGTTGTGCAATACAACAAAGATGGGGAACATTTCACAGATGTCGTTATAACGACTGAAAATTACACCAGCACGAAGTCTTAACCACAGACAGTTCAGTTGCCTTTTAGAGGAAAACGGATCCCGCACAGTCTGCAATATCACACGGATGTTCGCTGGTTAAGTCGATGTGCTGTACTGAAGCGATTTAATGAATTACACGGAGAAATACACCTGTTTATGAAACAAAGGAAAGGATGTGCATGAAGAGAGAGATAGTGAATGGGTTTATGTTGATACCAACACAGCAAAGAACAACATGTTTAGGAATCAGTTCCAAGGAAGATCTGATGACTTTAAATACCTCCAGAAAGATTTCTCATTTTCTAAAATCCATTCTTTGTCGGTCTTAATGAAGTATCAGAACATCTTCCTCTAGAAATAACTGATCTACAGTGTGACTTTGTTTTGAGGAATAAGTTTTCTTGGATTGATGTTGGCACATCTTATCAATACGTGGGACTCAATCATCCCAGAATTAAGTGTTTTCCATCAAAGATTGTGTCCGTGTTCGGAAGTACATATGTATGTTTGTGAACACCTCTCTTCTGTAATGAACATTAACAAGTATCGGACTCGTTCTCAATTTACTGACGAGCACAACTCAATGTTGCTGTTACTCAGACATTTGCTCCAGACTTTGATGCATTGGTCCATACTGAGAGGTGGCAAGTGTCAGTGAGCAGCAGTATCGGGCAAGGTGACTATTATATACCCTGCCAGCAGGACGTCAAGCACAAAAGAAACAAAAAGCAAAAGTCTTTTCACTCTCCTCTCACACTTCTTTTCTTCACTTTGTTTTGCTTTGCTGTGACATAGATTGCCCGGTCATTTCACCTATATGTAAGCAAAAATCAAAATGAATAAAATTCGCTCGCGATAGATAATATTACGGTATAATCACAAAGCGCATAAGCACCTCGGCCTACGTATGGCTAAGATTAACTTTGTTTTAGGGATTAATGACTTGCCGTAACGGTCAAACCCCCCCCCCCCCCCCCCCCCCCCCCCCCCCCCAGAATAACACAGCCCACAACACACAGCTCCAGCAGTTTTTTGTGGGACAGCTTCGCCCTCGCCCTCTCCCTCGTGCTGGGGGCTTGTCCTTCCTTGTCTGGAGTAGACTTGACCCAACAAAACCTCAGACGTTACAGCGTCTCTAGTCCCGTTCCTGTGTCTACCTCCTTTATCAGTTTGCCTCACTACTCCACGATGTGGCGATCGCAAGTGCTCCTACATTACATGGCCCGCACTGTGCATCATCATATTAGATCTGACCCGCAGTAGCAAATGAGTTCAACATCCTTGCCCTACAGTATGATGGCAACCTGACCTTTTGACCTGACCCTTCCGGTGTCGTATCCGTTGTACTCAGAGGTTAAAAGATCAGAAAAATATATCCCATTAAAGAAGAACATCGGCGAGGACTTCCACACGTCTCTGCAGGTCATCAAGTATGCAGCAGTAGTAACACTCGGGTTAGGAAAAGGAAAAACTCTTGAGTTCCCATTGAAAAGGCTTTACACCTCTGCGTCCTACACTTCAGTCAGTTGTAGACGGTCATAGGTGTAAACAGAGGGAGGTATACATGAAAGAGGGAGTGTATCAAGACACTTCAGTGTCACTTTTCCTTGAGTCATGTTGTGAGGTGTTACTGCTGTTCATCCCGCATTCTTCTGTCACATTCTTCTGCGTCTCTAGAGTGGTAATGTTGGCTCGACATGGTTTTCAACAGAGGGGGTTTCGTTAAACAGATTTATTTCGTGTTTAGATAGTTGCAATCGACGGGTGGATTGTTACGATCGAGAGAGAGAGAGAGAGAGAGAGAGAGAGAGAGAGAGAGAGAGAGAGAGAGAGAGAGAGAGAGAGAGAGAGAGAGAGAGAGAGAGAGAGAGAGAGAGAGAGAGAGAGAGAGAGAGAGAGAGAGAGAATATAAATAAAGTGTTCCTTTGCCTCCAGTTTGTCCATAACTGTGGCGGCGGTCCGACCTCCTTGATGATTAATTCAAGGGCACCACCTCGAGAATTCCATTATACGTCCCCCAGTTTTGAATTATTGCTTCAGCTTGTACGTGAAGACTGGCTGGCTGGCTCACTATTATTCCCCTCCTCTTCCCCTCAGTCCCACTACACTCCGGGATCCTCCAGGGGCAACCCAGCTCCCCCTCGACTCCCCTCGCTCTCAGACCGGCTATGGGACTTGACGGTACGTCCCTTGCGCACGACGGCACGACCCTTGAGCTCGACAATAAGATCTTTGGTCACGATGGCGCAAGGATCGTCCGGCTCTGTCCACGGGTCGAGCTATCGTGCTCCTGCACAAAGAGGCTAGCATTCATGCAGTGGAGCACCCAAGTGAAGTATGAATGGTATGATAACATGTGTGTATGAATTCGCATGACCCTGTAACTGTCTAATGGTGGGTATGACTAGGAGTTTATAAAAAAAAAGAGGCCCACAAGGAACCCCACATCCTGCAGGCAATTACCAAATGGAGAGGCTAATAAGACAATGTCCGAGTCACAGCGATGTGCAATTGAGGTGATGGTGGGAGGCAGTGGAGGGACTTAAGAATGCAGGGAGGAGAAACGTTAGCCAAATTAGCCTGGCTGGACAAGCAATACGAGGTCAGGAAATTACTCACGGACACATGATGAAGATCTACAGACTGAATTTTGACGACGTCCGGCCGGCCAGGAGCGGTGAGGGACGAACGTGGGAGGGTCAGGAGCGGTGAGGGACGAACGTGGGAGGGTCAGGAGCGGTGAGGGACGAACGTGGGAGGGTCAGGAGCGGTGGGGGACGAACGTGGGAGGGTCAGGAGCGGTGAGGGACGAACGTGGGAGGGTCAAGAGCGGTGAGGGACGAACGTGGGAGGGTCAGGAGCGGTGAGGGACGAACGTGGGAGGGTCAGGAGCGGTGAGGGACGAACGTGGGAGGGTCAGGAGCGGTGAGGGACGAACGTGGGAGGGTCAGGAGCGGTGAGGGACGAACGTGGGAGGGTCAGGAGCGGTGAGGGACGAACGTGGGAGGGTCAGGAGCGGTGGGGGACGAACGTGGGAGGGTCAGGAGCGGTGAGGGACGAACGTGGGAGGGTCAGGAGCGGTGAGGGACGAACGTGGGAGGGTCAAGAGCGGTGAGGGACGAACGTGGGAGGGTCAGGAGCGGTGAGGGACGAACGTGGGAGGGTCAGGAGCGGTGAGGGACGAACGTGGGAGGGTCAGGAGCGGTGAGGGACGAACGTGGGAGGGTCAGGAGCGGTGAGGGACGAACGTGGGAGGATCACGGGTGAAGGTTGGAGGGCACTGTGCTGTGGTTACCCCCCCCCCCACACACACACACACACGCACACAGGGGCCTCCGTGGTGTAGTGGTTAACGTTACTGACCATGATTCATCGCGGGCCCACAAGGATTCGATACCTGGACGCAGCAGTTGACACAGAGCCAGTCCCAGCTGTTCATCTTCCCAATGAGGATGGTCGACAAATGTGTATCTGGCTGAGGCTGGTGTGTGTGTATGTGTGTGTGTGTGTGTGTGTGTGTGTGTGTGTGTGTGTGTGTGTGTATGTGTGTGTATGTGTGTATGTGTGTGTGTGTGTGTGTGTGTGTGTGTGTGTGTGTGTGTGTGTGTGATTATTATTTGTAAATAGTATTTGTGTGTAACGGGGAGAGAGTTTTACACTCGTTTTACATCGTAACATGGCTTCACTCCTATGAATACGCGCGCGCACACAGACACACACACACACACACACACACACACACACACACACACACACACACACACTCAAAACAATAACACTGAATGATAATACTTCCGTAAACAAAGGAGGAATAACGCACCATTATCTCACTGTGGCTGAAGGCAAAATGTAGTAAATATTATCATTCTATCAACACGACCAAGATGTTAAACACACGAGTTGATGTAAACATCTAAAAGACTATCAAAAATGATGGACCAAAACCATTCCCATAAATCACTCTCACCTTCTGAATTCAAGACTTTCTATGGGCGAGAATGAGAGTGATATTTAGATGCATTTATTGGTATTCTACTGAATGAAGATAAAGTCATCCAGACACAATGTTCAGACGCCAGGCTCCAGATATACAGCACACCCTGGGGGACGTCCTCCACATCAACCTTTCTTCTCTCAAGTCATTATTGGGTCTTAAACATTGATCAACTCGCTCCGTCACTTGACACATATTATTCTAACTATTTTTGTAGGGAATACAAGAATTACCATTCCACTGGACCACTAAAACAATGGGCCACGAGAACACAGGAACAATAGAGCACTGGACAACTAAAACACTGTGCCACTGAACACTGGACCAACAGAACACTGGACCACTGAACACTAGGCCACTAGCACACCAGACCACCAAAACATTGGGTCACTGCAACACAATTCTAATCTAACATTTGTACAAGTGATCACTGGACGTAGGATAGAGTTCTACTAAACTGTAGTGAATCTACTGATACAATCCTCTTCAATACTATCTGATCCTCATCGACACGGATTCCCTAAAGATATAGCGGTCGTCCTAAAGTAAAATTTCCTCCCTCCCTCCCTCTGAACTTGGGAACCTGCAAGAAAGGCATTATAACTAAACTTGGGAAGACGTGGCTGGGCAAGTCGTCCCACCAAACCCCTCGGGAGGACACGGACCATCCTGCTGGTGATAGTGATTGCCCAATTGTTGGCTGTGTGTGTGTGTGTGTGTGTGTGTGTGTGTGTGGTGGGGAGGCAGCGGACCTGTTGAGCCTCTCCCAGTGGAGGTTATCCGATAAGTGGCCGGGAGAGATCTTTACCGCTCTTACAGCTCTCTCTCTCTCTCTCTCTCTCTCTCTCTCTCTCTCTCTCTCTCTCTCTCTCTCTCTCTCTCTGCCCAGCCAGCTTGCCGGCGTTTATAAGAGACCTTTTAAACCTTACTCGATTACCTCGTAAAAACTTAAAAGGTAATTCTGGATCTATTTTTATTTTCATGCTGTTCGGGAATGTCTTTATTGTAGATGGTGGTATTCACGAAGAGAATCATAGGCATATATGATCTGATTCTGAAGGAGAAATACGGAATGATTTATAATCTGTGCGTAAACGCAATTAATCAGACTACACCCGTTGTCTGACATATCCATACAATGGCGTTCAATCCTTTAGACTGAAAAATAAGGCACGATAAGGGTTTACGATCTATCTTTTGCAAAAAAAGGAAAAGACTAAAAAAAATTAATCTCTGAGATTTACTGTATTCGTATAATATCAATCATAAATGATAAAATTCTAGTACAGTAATATCACACACTACTATTAAATGCTTGTCATCCGGAACAGACAAGAATGATGTGAACACATCTTCTCACGGACCATATATCCACAGTCACAGGGAAAGTGTATGTTGTCTTAGAATAACCTTATACATGAAAGTGTTAGAAGACTATACAGTTAGTGGATATACGCGTGACGATGATGGTCTTAATGATCCAGGAAGTAGATGTCCCTAAAACCCTAAACAACCAAACAAGCCAACACATCTCTCACAACACACAAGGCCACCAGACAGACACACCCACCACTCTCACAGCTCCACACGGGCCGACCTGTGCCAGTAATGGCAACCAGAGAACAGTGTGTCGTTGACAAAGATCCTTGCATGGTTTGACCTCGCTAACCTTTACACACACACACACACACTTACACACACACACACACACACACACACACACACACACACATACACAAAACAACAAGTTTCCTTCAGCGTCATCTAGGCCATGATAGCCTGTATGGCTTGAGAATTATCTTGAACACCTGAGGAAGACGTTCAAGGTTTATCACTCGGGGTTTATAACTCTGGCATTGACGGCCTTAATGATTGTCTTAATTGCCCTGGCATTTGATAAGCTTTAAGGCCCAAACTGCCACCCGACTAACCATCCAAATCTCTTACAAGAAAACTAAGGTTCATCTATAAATGACCGTGGGTTCAAAGTTTCCGTATTTTCGGATTATATTTTTTCTAGAGGAATATACCGTGTGGTTTCCGACATTGTCAACTTCTGCGGATACATATCATTCTTTTAGGGTAAGGCTGGTGCATAAGGTCAGGTCAGGTCCCAGATAAAAGAATTACCGTACAAGACTTTGATCATCATAGAAAACGAACGTGTAGGGGTTAACTCCAAAATTTTGGACTTGGCTATAATGTACCTTTTGAGAGAGTGACGAGGTGAAGAGCGGTGGGTGTGAAGATGTGAGTAGAGGGTGACAGATGGAGATTGACGGGTGGAAAGAGATGGGCGGAGCATGACGGGCGGTTGTAAAGTGACGAGTGCTCATTCCTCTATGTTTGTCTAATGACTGACGGTGTCCGGCTGACAATACGTTTTCAATAAATCAACACACACTACCACCAGGATGTCGATACTGTGGAATGATTTAACCTTATCTCACGTCAGGTAAGCTGACGCCTTTCTAGTCCCCGTTTTGCGTTGCAAAATCCGTCTGTGCAACACCGTCATAATAAGCTTTCTTAAAGTCCTCCACCCGCATGGCTGAACCTAATCTTATGATGACATTTTCGTTGGTGGGTTTTCATCTTATTCTGGACTCATCTACCTTGCCGTCTGGCCGATGTTGTTTTAGGAATCGTGTCATTACCTTCAACCTTTCCATGTGCCCGTAACGTCTAGCTGTTTCATCATATGAAAGCTTGGGTTCAACTTGCGGTAATTAGTTCCACACTTTTCCGTTCTGTGAAACTTCATGACTTTCTATCTACTTATGCGAGGCTTGTGATTCATACTGTTACTGTCACCTTGTGCTGTTGGTTCTTGATGGTGAGGGATTAATGTGTGGCAGTCTGTACGTACGTTGTGAGGCTGAGGAGGCATGCATTAGCCCATGTACAACACTAAGCTGTATCAAAATCGACGACAATTGATTAGGTACAATAACAATTCAGCGAGGAATATGCTCATGGGTTCTTCCTAGCATTATAACTAATGTAAACAGTTTTCTTTAAGGTAGATCACTGATCACAATGCTGTTTGCAGGTGAACACTGCTCTCATACGCACACTATGGTTTTGGCGGTAAGACTGGCTTTAGTTCTGCTTGCGCCACCAACCGTTATTCACTCTCGCTTCATGGAACGATCCAGATGAATCTGAGATAAATAATGGAGGATTCCTGCTGGCCTAGCATGAATAACAACAGGAGACAATAGGCAAGAGCGACGAAAGTCACCACCCCGGTGCTCGTGCCCCGTGGGCTGGCGTATGACCAACAGGGAAGGGGTAAATATCCATATCTTATTGCAATTCTTCAAGTTTAGGTACAAATTACCGTTTCTACTTTCTAAGGAATGTTCATGTCCTGGGTACAGATGTATGAGATCTCTGCGCAAGCTGGAGACTTTAATCGGACTAAATGTAATTGTGTTCTCTGCGTCCAATTTGACCTCTTAGCTACAAGACCGCTAACCAATGGGTGACAGTGATCTGGATTTCTTGAGAGAATCATAGCCTAAGTCATTCTTTTGCTTCATTTCATTCTTATTAACCGGTGAAAAAGATCTCATTCCATCTAGCAACAGTTCCTTGGAGGTTTTCCGTTAAGGCTACTATTATAAGTACATAAACAACATACACATGTGTTACTTCTCTATCCTCACTCTGAAATTATTTCCTCATTCGTCAATCCGTAAAAAATCGTCCGTTTAAAACAGGTGTGGTGACGACATGCCTCCCTGCTTGATTCCTGTTTGTACAGGAAACCAACCGACCCTGAGTCTCTCCGTTCATTTTGGGTTCGTTTTCACTCTTGTCTTTCCCTCAGGTTTTGTCTCGGTAGTATGTCAGATGGTATTTTTTCCTCCATGGGTAAAAAATGCAGTATATTTTCTTTATTCTACTCCTATTTCTTTCTGTAATAAATAATTTTCAGTGTATAAATCAGATCGACCGTTACTCTATCTCATATAAAACTTTGCCACCATACTAACAAATTTTGTCCTCTACCGGCATTTTAAACGTTCTCTGTCCCCCATCCACCCTTCCCTCTACGACATCTTGCTTGGGTATATCACGTAGCCGTTCCTATGATCTTCCTTGTTTTACACGACGAGTTACGGTTCATTTCCATGACACCTGAATCTGTGGCGTCTTCCACACCACACTGGGCAAGCGTCGTCTCCAAGACACACCACCACCACCTTCACTCTCGACTTCTTGTGGGTTGCATCCGAGATTCCAACACCGTCCGAACACCATCGTCTTTCATGCTGTTAAAGGCCTCCATGAGAGATTCCCTCGATGTTATTTACATTTGTTTCCACAATGTATTTCTACGTTGGAATATCATCAGGTGACCTCGTCATATGCCACCAGACTTTCTGATGTCTTCACTGTAATCCGCCAGACAGGTTAATCTAGGATTCCACAGTATTTTTACTCTGGCACATTTGATCACTTGTTCAAAACTTGCTTTCCATCGTAATTCATTTTCTCTTGCTCCTAGTGAGAGATCTGGTCTATGCCGCTCTTTAACTAAGTACGTTTGGGATGCAATTCTCTTTCTTTATATATATATATATATATATATATATATATATATTTTTTTTTTTTTTTTTTTTTTTTTTTTTTTTTTGCTTTGTCGCTGTCTCCCTGTCAACCTTTTCACTAATGTTGCTGGTGGGTGGACTTGATCCCGAGTCATATCTCCGTCAGGATCTGGGTGGAGGCACTCCTGCACACAGGATTCTACAAGTGTCACTCTCAAGAGAGAAGGAGCGAAGGATATAACTAATCCTCGACTGGCGTCTACACTGTTGCTTTATCCCTTTGACTCTCTCTCTCTCTCTCTCTCAGCTCCTCCTTTTACGATGCGCAGGGGGGGAGGGGGGATATTTGCCTTGAGGAGGCTACAAAAGCAACTGGCCAAGTCTATAGACTTTCAGAGAAGAATAGTCAACAATACCTTCCTTCCCCCCCTCCTCCTCCTCACTCCTCAAAACCCCAACACTTATCATCTCCCTTCACCCGCACCTGCCCTCCTCTCTCCACTTTTGCTCTCTTCTCTCCTCATCTGCTCTCTCCTTCCTTCTGGCCTTCCCCTCACCACCTCTATGCTCCCCTTCCAGTCTCGTCTCTCCTCTCCCTAACCTACCTCCCCTCCCAGTATTTTCTCTCCTCTCCCTACTTCTATCTACCCTCCCTGTCACTACTCTCACTGCCTCACTTCTGCTCTCCCCTACCTGCCTCAACCCTGTTCTTTCATTCCCTCCTCTATTCTCCCCATTTCGTCCCTGTTCTCTCCTCCCCACCTCTCGTCTTCCCTTCTCGCTTCAGCTCTCCCCTCTTTCCGTTTCTCCTGCAAGCCTCACGCCAACCAGTCTTACACTTCCTCGTCTCTGCTCTCCCCTCCCTCCCTCTCTCTGCTCTCCCCTCCCTCTCTCTGCTCTCCCCTCCCTCTCTCTGCTCTCCCCTCCATCTCTATGCTCTCCGCGGTTCACCTCTCCCCTTCCTCACTTATGGTCTCCCTCTCCTGCCTCTACCCTCGCCACTTCTTCCTCCCGTCCCCACACGTGTGTTCTCCGCCTCACACCCCAGCGTGGTGTGACCTGCAGGAGAGACTGCTCCCTGCGTCACAATGTTCTGACTCGGCGAAGAAGACTCGCTGCGATGTGTTGCTGAGTCTCTGGTCGCCAAGTGTGACCCAAGAAATTGTAACTGCACAGTGTGTGTGTGTGTGTGTGTGTGTGTGTGTGTGTAATCATCTTTTTTACCTATGGCGTGTATGGGTAAAAGAAAAAATTATACGCGCGTGGGCCCCTGTGCTCAGCCTCTCCTCTCATCATCTGTATTATTCTCCTTTCATTAATCTTGATCCATTCATCCATTATTGTGTCGCTATGAAAGCAATTCGTCGTCTTTTCTTTTTCCTGACTCTTCATTTGTTCTGCATCCTGTTATCCCCTGCAGTTAATTTGTTCTTTCCCGTCACAAAGAACTCTTCCAGGGCAACATCCTCAAATCCATTGAGGTATCAAAAAGCCGTAATCACGTCTCCCCCTGCTCTTTCTTCTCGAGTGAGCAACTCAATGGTTTTTGTCCACACACATGAACAGCAAGGAACATCACGCAATACAAGTGACGCGGAGGAAGACGGATCTTACACGTTAATATATGTTGCTGCAATGAACAATTATCGACCCGTGAACGATGGTAATTAGGCTACATATTAAAATAGTAATACTATTAATAATAATGATGATAACAATAATAATAATAATAATAATAATAATAATAATAATAATAATAATAATAATAATAATAATAATAATATTGATAATAATAATGATAATAATAATTCAATTAGTCACTTTGTAATACAATATACAAATTGAAACTGTGGATCCAGAGCTATGTTATAACACCCATTCTTCAGTCTCACACACAAGGTATAAGAACATGCCAGACATATTAA